>NC_133414.1:138682307-139001538 GCF_049350105.2 Macaca mulatta
GTAGGATCAAGCCACAGTGAGCTTTCTCTTGGCTCCTTGAACACACTCGACCCGTTCCTTCCTCAAAACCTTTGCAGATCCTGCTTCCTCTCCTGGAGACAGCTGCCCCTTGCCCCGTTGCTTGCATGGCAAACTCCTATTCAATCCTCTCCACCTGAAGCAGAGCACCCCTTGGTTTTTGCTCTCTCTTTGTTGCAATGATTTTACTTGTTTGTCCACTTGATGTTTGTCTTTCCCGAAACACCAGAACATAGATTTCAGGAGGGCAAGTTCCCTTGACATCTTGCTCAGCATTGCATGCTCAGTGCCAGCACAGCTCCTGGTGCATAGGAAGTATTCAGTAAGAGGGGAACCACCCCTCTGATTTACCCACCCTGTAGCTCCCTGGCCTCTGAGATTGCAGAACACCACCGACACCAACCCCCAGGGCAGGGACTTGAACAGTCAGCAAATGAAATTGAGGACAGGCAGCATAAACACCAAGACCCAGCAAGCAGATGCAAAGGCAGCAGCACAGAAAGAATGAGACAGTCACGAAAGAACCGCAACGTGGACCTTCCTCTGCAGCCCAAGGACTACGTGGTAGGAGTGGTAAGAGCAGACGGGGCAGGCGTCAGACACTGATACAGGGGACCAGATGCTGTCCTCACGTGTGTAGCTGCAGATGCCCCAGTAGAGCTGGAACACAGTGACCTTGGGGAGCAGCCCTAGAATCCCAACACAAAGAAACTGGCAAAACTCATCATGGGAGAGATGAGGAAATTTCCAAGAATGACCTCGAAGAGACACCATGTTGCCCAGAAACCAGAAGTCTCATAGTTCATAAGTGACGATACGTTTCAGAATCTGTTCCAGAATCTGTTCCCCACCCTCTAATGTTGCCACACATCCAGTCCCCATCTGTGTATTGGGTTCTAATGCTGTGTTGGGTGCTGGGGCTGCAGCGAGGAGTGTGACACCGGCATTTGCTGGGCCTCAGGCTCCCAAGCCAGCAGGCATCCAGCACTGCCTCTCTGGGTACTCAACACACCCCAGAGCATTGAACCCCACTGCAGTCCTGGGGGGAGAAATAGGACCTCCTATTAGGCTCATGCCTAATAGGACCTCCATCTTAGGCATGAGCAATTCAGAAACCCCATAAGCTACTGGACTTTTCTAGCTCTCAGTATTCTCATCTATCAAATGGGAATATTTATTTATCCCATTCTCATGTAGTGGTTGTGAAAATAGCACAAATCCTTTTCAATGCCCAGTGAATTGGTGGGTGTGGAGTTGGTCCCAGACAATATGCACCTGCTGCTGCCTTGTAGAAGCATGGCAATAAGGGCTCCAATTCTCTATGGCCCCTCCCCAGGGCCCCTGCTCTTTTCAATGAACTTTTAGATCTTTTGATCAAGAGGTAAGGTCTATATTTCCACCTCTAGATTCGGAGTTGTGCCATTATATTTGCTTTGCTTTGAACGTGAACTTATGCATTTCCTTTTCTGTGCTTGGCCCTGGCCTTCACCTTGTGAACATTTTTAAATAAGCCTGAGTGAGCAGAGCCATCACCCCAACTGACAGCTCACTGACCCCATACACAAGTGGGCCCAGTGAGAGCAGAACGCCAAAACTGCCAACCTGCAGCCCTGAGACCTAAAGAAATGCTTGTTGTTGTTGCATAAGCTACTGAGTTGGAAGACACTTTGTTTATTGGCATTGTGGCAACAGATACCTGAATTCCATGGCTGTTCTTAACCAAGCCCATGCCAGGTCCTCTGACACAATGGCACTTCTGGATCTACATGGCACCTGCTGCCACAATCCAGACATGCCCCCTACCCCTGGCAACCATGTGATAAAACTACCTGGAAGGGGGTGATGTCCAGGTTCTGCAGGCATTTTTCATCCTCCCTCCATCAACTGCCCAAAGACCCATGAGGCAGGAATTTTGCTGATGGGCAAGAAATGATGCGGAAGGGGAGGCCTAGGACATTCCAGGGCCACATGGTGTCTTGGAGAACACCTGGCAGTTTCTGTCTGAGGTGGAGCAGCACACAGGAGCTGTGAGGTCACCAACCCCTGCTGACCAGCTGTGAAGTACAGGCCAGGAGACAGGCCTGACCACCCAATGGGGCAGCCTGATGGACACAGCCAAGGCCAAGGACAAAGCTGGCCATTGCAGGGCTCCTGGCCCAGAAAGATTTGGGGCAGGAGGCTCTGTGGCAAGCTGGAAGAAGAGCAGCCCCTCCTGTGGGATGAGGCTGTGGGAATAAAGAAGCCAGGTGCAGGGACAGGCTGAGCATGGAGGCCAACTGTGCATGTCACTAGCAAGTGGGGAGATGCCTGACTTCCTGGGATGGCAGGCTCAGAGTGAGACCCACCCCAGTGCTCACTGTATTTCCCTCTTCCCAACCTCTCTGCTTCCCCCAACATGCAGGAAACATAATGCTTCAGAACAGAAAATAATTACACGGACACACCTGTAAGCATCTGTATGTTTTGGCAGGTGGGGAGGTTGATATCACGCACTGCTAATTTAAAAATTAATGATTAGAATTAGTCACTACTCATCAGGGAAATTCTAATCAAAACTACAATGAGATATCACTTCACACCTGTCAGAATGACTGTTATCAAAAAAGAACAAAAGATAAGTTTTGGCAAAGAAGCAGAGGAATTGGAACCTTTGCACACTGTTGGTGGGAATGTAGAATGTTGCAGCCACTATGGAAAACAATGTGGAGTTTCCTTTAAAAGTTAAAAATAAAACTACCATGTGATCCAGCAATCCCACTTCTAGACATACATCCGAAAGGATTAAAATCAGATTCTCAAACAAATATCAGCACTCCCATGTATATTGTAGCATGATTCACAGTATCCAAGATATGGAATCAACCTGAGTGTCCATCGATAGGTGAATAGATAAAGAAAATGAGGTGTATAGGCTCAATACAATACTATTCAATTTTTAAAAAGAAGGAAATCCCATTACAACATGAATGAACCTTGAAGACATTATGCTAAGTGAAAAAGCCAGACACAAAAGGACCAATACTATATTATTCCACTGATATGAGGTATCTAAAAGAGCAGAATTCATAGAATCAACAAATGGTGGTCGCCAGAGCTGGGAGGCAGGGAAACATAAGGACTTAATAATCAATGAGCATAAAGTTTCAGTCCAGTAAGATGAATCAGCTCTAGAGATCCGCTGTACAGCATTGCACCTAGAGTCAACGATAGTGCATTGTACCATAAAAAAATCTACTAAGAGGGTAGATCTCGTGTTAAGTATTCTTACCACAATAATAAAAAAGAGATTATGATGACTGTCTTATGTCTATTACAACTATTCCTCAAAAAAACAATGCAAGGTAGGTACTACCATTTTCACTTACAAATTGTAAAACTGAGTCTTAGAAATTAATTAAGTTGTTCATGGTCACAGCATGAACTGTGGAAGAGCTGGGGTTCTCCAAAGCCTCCTATTTTTCACCCAGACACTGACTCTCAATCTTGTCTCCTAAGGAAAGAGCAGTATCCTTTGATACAAATTTTAATCCATGCTCTGGGCACCCCAAGCTAAGAATCCACATTCCCAAACTTCATCACACAGTACAGCTTTCTGGAAGGGAAGTCCCTGACCCCCAGTGTTGCCTGTTTTCAAAGCTGTCCAAGAACAGGGTTTGGCCAACCCCCCCACTAGGCTGCCTGTCTCAATGTTTAATCACCCTCATAGATTGTTTCCTAAGTCTCATAAAAAGAACAAATCAAGTTTAAGCACACACAAGGCATTAGTGAACGCCACATTCAGAGATGAGTTGGTAGCTGGACTCCTGCCAGCACTGGTATGGAGGATCTAAAAGAAGCTATAAGCTGAGCGTCATTAAAGCAAAGCTATTTAATACCGGAAAAGGAAGAAAATTGTAAAGCACTGTCCTATTACAGATTATTGCTTCTTCCCATCTTCCAGTTAAAATCCAGGGCACACATCTACCACCACTTCTCCATTCAAGGCATGGGGGGCGGGGAGGAGAGGGGCCCGGAACCATTACAGCCTCGAAGAGCCCAAAATATCAGCTGTGGCTTAAGGGCACCAAGATAATCACATTTGTAAGAGCTATAAAATAGAGTGGGCTCAGGATTTAGGAACTGGAGTGCAGATCAATAAAGAAGCGGGGCCTGTCTCTGGGTTAAAAAGGACCACCACAGTGATAACTTGCTCCTTCCACGGGGCTCCAGATTAACGAGGTGCAATCTCAATATTCAATGAGAAATCGGTCAATGTCACTCAAATGGTCTGCACTCCCCTCCCAGACCTGCAGACAGCCGTTTTCAAATCCTGCTTGACACACTAAGGGATGTCTCTAACTGCTCAGGGGAGACTGTGCACCTGGCAGGGGTGCTCACCGCCCTCCTTCAGCCACAGCTTCTCTGCTTTAATCTGGTTTATAACGTGGCCTCCCACAAGATTTTCTCTTCAGAAAGATTTCCATTTAAAAATATAAACTGCTTTAGGGAAACTTAGCCCTCTGTGATCTGTACTCACTCCAAACGGTCAAGGGAGTTTGAGAGACACAGACACTTCACAGCTGAATCTCTTACAGCATTATTCAGGAGCTCTCCCCTCAGCACAGAGGTCAAACGGTGGCATTGTCAAATACCAGCCCAAAGGGAGAAGGTTCTGGGAGGTTTTATAATCATAAGGTCTCCTCATGTACCCAAGGTAGGCATGTGACATGAAGCCGGGGTTCTTTTAAGAACAATAACACCTTTGAACAGGAAGCCAGACCTTACCTGTCTTCTGCTCAAACACAGGAATACAATTTGCAGCAGGACACGTGACATCCTTGTACCCCTTGGAAGCTGGAAAGGGGTCACTGGCTCTAATTTTCTGTTTTTGATAACAATGACCTCTCACACGTGTTACAAGCTGTTTCTTCTCAGCCAGGCGTGGGCCTTCCTGCCTACCGCATTTCACCAAGGGGAGTTAAGGGCAAGTTATCAGCAGTCAATCACACACAGAGAGAAAGAGAGAGACCCACTGTTGAAAAAGAAGAGAGAAGCAAGCAGGTTAGGAGGTAATTCGTTCCAGAAAAAGATGCTGTATGATAATGATTTCATGGCCAACACTCTGACATTTTTACCGAGATATAAAATAAACCATGAAAAGTCATAGGTGTATAATGAGAGGACAAATAATTGTGTTTTGTTTGGCAGTTGCTTCACTCCGCCTGTCCTTGTCTCCTCCGGCTCTGCCACATTTCAGCTGCCAGATAAATATTCCTTTTCTGCTGGGAAGCTGGATATTAACATGACCATTATATTAAATAACACAACAAGCTTCAAAAATACATTTAAATCCTTGTGTCGCTTTCAATTTACGTTGCATTTGTTTATATGCTTTTTTTTTTTTTTAGAAATCCTTTTCCTAGATAGTCAACTGAGCAAAAGCCACTAAAAAAAATAAATAAATAACACTTTAGCTCATAACCAACTCTATTCTCTCCACGCCTTATTAACAATATTTCACCAAAACAAGCAGCATTCCGCACAGCGGGGACCACAAAGTTTGGGAACATGCCTTCTCTGTTCAGTGTTTTCCCAATAGTACACAGCCCTCGGAAGGAGTGTGTGCCTTCCAGTGATTATTTGTAAGTATTATTTTTCTCTTGGGGGGTGCTCTTGATATACAACTAGCAATTAATAAGGAAGTCAAAACAAATAAACCTCCTTCTTTAAAGGAGCCTAAAATCACACCAAAAATAACGCATAAGCCCAACGCGGACTTCTGCAGAGGTTAGGGTTCTTGCTGTGGAGTCAGGCAACACCAGGAGGAGAGAGGCTGATGGAGTCACTGGAAGATGAGGATGCTGATGCCAGGAGGAGGGAAGATCGATTCAGAGTGGTGAGTAGAAAGCAGACACGAGGGGACACGTACTCTGTGTCATCTCAAAGTCCTATTGATGTCTGCCTTGGAGATGGGCCTGATTCCCTGTCTCCATGCCCCACCCAGACTTCATCCTAGACTTAGCTCCTACCTCCCATTAGCCAGCGCATTCTCCCACCAGGGGGTTATTGAGTGCTTAGGCACGGCACTGAGACTGGCAAGCAAAATCAGACAGGCCTCTGCTCTTGTGGAGCTTGTAGTTTGGATGGAGGAGCAAGTATTCATCAAATCCAAATCAACCTGAAAGCATGACTGCAACGGGCACAGTAGGGGAGAGAACAGTGGACACCAGCGATTGGTCATGACATCGGGCTGGCTTCCAGAGGACATGCAGGTAAGGGGCTACAGCTCAGGTCAGTGAGGGTCATGGCCACTTAGCAGGATGGAATCCACCAGCACGGGCAGGGATCCCGAAGCAGGAGGCACGTGGCAGCAGAGGGTGGGACAGAAAGGGAAGGAGACAGAGTGCGGGGTGCAGGGCCCAGGGCCTCGGGGCCTTTTGCACCACAATAAAAATGCTCCTTATTCCAAGAACAACTGGAAGGCATGGAAGGGTCTTAAGCAGGGGTATTGTGGCCTAAGCAAGTCGTTCTGGCTGTAGGTGGAGATGAGAATGAGGGAGGCACAGCTGGGCTATGGAGGAGTCCAGGCCAGTATGGCAGCGACGGAGAGAAGAGGCTTGCCCCAAAGATGATGAGGCGGCAAATCAGAGGGCCTTGGTCATGGCTGGACACTGGAGTGAGGGAAGGCAGAAAGACCAGGTTTCCGGCGTGGCTGACAATGACAGTGCCGTTGCTGACATGGAGCAGCATTCCTGAGTTCAGAGCAATGGCCGGCTCTAGGTCAGGGTTCACTGGGCCTCCCGGCCTCCCTGGACCTAGTCTAGAGCTCAGATTTCTGCATTGCTCTGGGAAGTGAGTTCATGACTTGGATCTGATTCCTCTGCTTGATCCTGGGACCTCAGGAGCTCTGGATGGGGCTGGTCATGAGCCAGGGATGTGTGTGGGACCTGGACACCACCTCTTTCCACTGCACTCCATCCTACATTCCCAGTCACCCACCTGTGCCTCCTCTGAGGACTCTGTGTCCTCTTGCTGCAGCCCTGACACTGCCTGACTGGTGTCCACATGTGCCTCTCACCAAGCCACTAGGAGCCAAGTCTCAATTTCCTGTCTTCCTGCCCCAGCAGGTCTCATTCTGCCCACTCCTCTACATCTTCTCTCTCCCCCTGCCAGGCCCTCCTGGTGAAAGGCCTAACATTGAGGTCCAGTATGACGTGTGCCTTGACATCTGGGGAAAATGATGAGGTCCTCGGATGGCCCGTCATAATTCCTCTCCCATGCTGCTCCCTCAGATAAGCTCCCACAGCCAAACAGCCCTCCTTATCACGGGATCATAGGAACCCAAGGTCACCCCGCCCTCTTTTTACTACAAAGCCTGCCTCCCACAGACCCGATGTGTTCACACAGTTCCTCAGTGCAGTCCTCATGTAGCCCTGCAGGACACACGGAGCCCTCCTCCCTGGAGCTATGAGCATATGGGACCAATAAACAGCTGTTGACCTCAACTGCCCAGTGCTGGGTATCATGTGTGGGCATTTCCATCACACTAGAGCAGCAATCCCTCCCTCACCACCAGGGTGAAGAGGAGGCCATTAAAACAGCCTTCTATGGGATAACTTTACGCTGAGTAACTCTTAGACATGCGGGAATGACAATCACTTGGATGGACAAATATTACACCTTTATTTCTTAAAAACCCAGCAAACGCCAAAGACCCTGAGTGGTGGTTTTCACAGGGCTGCTCATGATAACTTCTTGGGCTCCACACCTGTAGGCTCTGATGCTACAGGCCTGGGTGAGGCCTGGAGACCTATTTCTGCTCTAGGCTTGATCGGAGATTCAGATGCACCCCTCCAGTTGGGAACTGCTGCCAACTCAAAGCCATTTATCCTGCTCTGTGGTTGCAGGAAAATCTCGTCTCTGTGGCGCATGGTGCGGGGTTGCTGCTCAGCCATCATACTCAGGTCTCTTAACGATATTTCTCCAGGAGGTGCTCCTTCCAAGCAAAAAGAAAAACCAGTGCCAGATGCCTGTCTCTCAGACCTGATTCAGGTCTTTATTCAGATCAGGATACCGACGCCCAAAGGTGCCCACCCTGACGTGCATGGCGAGGTGGAAGGGTTCAAACACTTCAGACGGGAATTCAATGAAATCATGGGTAGGTTTCCTCATTCCGCTCTTCTGAGAATGAGACATGGGGCGTCCTGGACTGTGCCCCACATGTCTACCCCAATGTCTGATTTCCTCACATCTGGATGAAGTCTTCTTGCCAACTGCCTTGGTACACAAGAGGCAGGAACTGAGCATTCATGCCTTTGAAAGGAAGCTGTAAAATCTGGCTGATGCATTTCTGTCTGACACAAAGCTATATAGACTGCAAAATCTGCAGTTGAGCTCTTTTCATAGTACAGCATTTTACCAATTATTTTTTAAATTAGATTATGTTACCAGGTGATAGGCAAAGGCAAAATTAGAGGCAGAAACACATACGGGGGAAAGAGTTGCTTATTGCACTATTTATGGGTGATTGCAGCAAAATTGGGGGTCAAGGCCCAGGGAGCCATGAAGCAGAGTCGAGGATGGCACAGGAGCACAGCGGCTCTTCATAAGAGGGCACCCAGGTGTCATGCAGCCCCAGTGGCAAGGGCCGGTTGGTCTGCTTTCTCTCTAATAACATCCTACCCAAGCAGGCACAACAGACTCAAATGCATCTCCTTATGTCCTCCACAGGAAGCAGGAGTAAATGCGTTTTATTCTCCAGTGATCCGAAAAGCAGCGCTGCCTTTTTCCACTGCCGCTGTGCACAGCAGGGTGGATGCTAGCTGGAGAAAACACCAAGCAGACCCCATCCAAGCCACTTCTAGGGGAGCCTCTGTCCCTCTCGACAAGGGAAGCTGAGGAGCAGGTCAGGAGCCTGTTGCTCAAAGCACTTGAAAAAATCTTGAAGAGCAGAAAGGCAGATGTTTTCCCCGTGGGGTTCTCGGTCACTCACACGCTGATTCCCCCCCTGCTCTGGCTTGCCTGGGAGGGTGAAGTGAGAGCCTCTGAAGGAGAAATGGCTCCAATAGCTTCTTCAGACAAATTATGCCATTCAATCTATTGAACCACTTCTCCCTGCTGATCCCTGAGCTTGGAAACACAGAGATGAGTAAAACAAGGTCCCTACACTCAGAGCTCGCGGTTCTGGAGGGAAAAAGGATGAGTCAGCAAGGTCACGTGAAAGGATTGTGGTTGTGGTTGTGCAATGGACAAAAGGCCCTTGAGAGACCGGGGGTGGGGTGGGGCAGGTTGAATCAAGTTTCAGTCAAAAGAAAGGGTTTTATCAACAGAAACATATAGAAGGGTTTTCAGACAGAAGAGTCTCTGGACAAGGAGAGAGACAGTCAAGAGCTGGGTGCAGGGTGCTTGCAAGGCCATGGACCTGGAGAAAAACCCAGAAGGATAAATCAGACTCTGAAGGGGAAAGGCACTGAATGCTATGCCAAGGAGTTTACATTTTGTCCTCTGGGGACTGATGTGATTTTTGACCAGAGAAGTTGCATTGATTGGAGACACTCTTATAAATTGTTGAATACATGGATTCTCCCATGGGCAGGGAGGAATCTATGAGAAGGAGGCAGATGGAGTGAGGTACAATCAAATAGTTTCTGTATCAAAAGATAATCCACACACTGAAATTCCAACAATTAGAGGCTTCCTAAAAACCAGGTGTTTCAGGGAAAGCAAACAGATAAATGTGGTGTCCCTCCTATACCTCGTTCCCAGAGAAACATCATTTACAAGTGGCTTCTTCTGGAAAAGAAAATGCATGTAACTCACACCAGGTTCTGGGGCGTTTGTAAGGGATCCTAGAACAAACCTTCCTTGAATCATGACGAAGGGTATGGGGTTTATTGGGGGGCAACTAATGGTTTAATTCAGTACTAATGAAATAGAAACTATTGTTATGAAGGAATCAAATCACTGCTTTTGTAAAATCTGGAATAAAAGAACAATCATCCTCAAGTTTTAAGTGAAATATAATTATTTTATCTGACTCATCAATCAAAGTTTAAAAACCGCCAGTTGTAAAGGTCAGGTCAAATTGATCAGGAGGAAGAAAATTCCATGCCCTCTGGCCCTGCCTTTTTCCCTAAACCAAGTGAATTGGTAATTAAAAGTTCTAAACGACCTTCATCATTTCCCCCTCTATTTACATTTCCCCTAAATGATTTCCCCAGAAATGGCTGAACCAGACACCTGACTTCCAATCATTGTCAATCCATAGACCAAGCAGTCTCATCGGCAGACAGGTAGCATGGTGATGGGGAAATGTGACAAAATATTTTTGTAACACACAGAATGGAAATTTGAAAGGGACTTTCCACCTCTCTCTGATTTTAAAAACAGATGTGAGTTTGGACAGAACAGTCACCCTTCCTACATTTGTTTTCTCCTTTCGTGTTCAGATCCTATTAATCATAGTAAACTAGCCTTTTACACAAGCCAACTGATTTTAAAGGCCCTGCCAGGAGGACAGTTTAACTATAAGAAATCAACTCCCCACTCTTCCCAGTCCTGGAATTTCCAGTGACTGAGAAAGTGAATAGCTTCATTGTGAAAATGAAGGATGCAAAAATGAAAATTCAGAGACGACATTCAGTTCCGATTTCCTGCTTGGGCTCTATACAGCCTGTTTGGAACAAATAGCCCACTGATGGAGCTGCTGCTGGAGGCTACCACCCGCATCACTGAAGTTTAGAGCAGCTTCATAAAGATCACAGCATCCAAAAGCACCCTTGTCTAAGAGCAAACCAAGAAATGAGGAAGTGGAAGAACTGTTCCAAAGACAAAATGCTAACTGATGGCAAGGTCAACGTGGGCACTACATATCCCAATTGAAAAGACAAAACCCTGATGTCTGCTCTGTGGTTTTCAGGACAGTGCTCCTCTTCCCACCCCACACATGTGGTTCCTCCTGGTTTTGCAGTCCCATCCTCTTCCCAACTCATATCTTCTCTCCCGCTGTAATCTCAGCCATTCTCATGGTTTGTCATACCACCCTCGTGTACACCATGATGATATCAAGATCTACAACGCTGACCCACAACCCTGACCTGGCTCCTGATCTCTACGCCACACTGCCAGCTGCTTCCTGGGCATCTGGAGCAGATGAGGCCATACTGACCTCTCACACATAGAGTTTCCAAACACCACAAAGTCAGGATCCTCCCACTAGCACCCCGCTAACCCCATAAACCTCCTGGATCCTGAGTTCCCTACCCTATGAATGACAGCACTGTCTGTCCAGGAACATCTTTAACTTTCCCCTTATCCCAACAGCATGCAAATAATTTGACTAATTTCTAGGGCTCCAAAAGTTCTAGCGACCATAGCCACTGCCCCAGCTAAACCCACATTACCTGCCACCTGGAATATCACGACAGAGTTGTCTTCCTAGCACTTGGATCAGATAGTGTATTTCAGCAACTTCAAAATATTTCATTGTTCCTCTTTGCCTACCTAATAAATACAGATTAAAAATAGGTAAGAAGGCTGATTTATTTTGGCTTGATGCCATTGAAATCTTTCTAACAATCCCCGCTGTGTGAGCATGCCACGGGCTACCTTAAAACAGAGTGAGTCCCCTGTCCCTGGAGTTTACTGTGTGGCCAGGCCACTCCACAGGGGCTTCCACATTCTTGCATGGGGATGATGAAGAGGGGTTTAAAACATCAGACATCTCAAGGAAGCTGGACAGAAGGACCTCTGTGGCCCCTCCCTAGCTGAAGATCCTATGTGCCTACTTATGCCTTTTGAGACATATGCATGGCCCATGGATTCCTTCTAGAACATTGCCCCACTAGCCCATCACCCCCAGGACTGGGTCTCTGGAAGTTGTGCATCTAATATCTGACCTTGCCTCCTGACTGATGATCGGGTCAGGGTGCGCCTGACCCAGCAGTTCCAGGTAAGGGGCCGCACGCTCTTGCTGCCAAGGCCCAAGTAGCAACCTTGGTTCCTGTCTTTCTGCAACCCAGTGCCTCATCCTCCCATGAAGTTCACTGGTTTCCTTGCAACAGTTTCCCTTTGTCTACAATAGTGGGTTTCTGGTCTCCAAACCCAGAGTTTGACCTAAAACTCTGCTCTCTGGGTTTCCCAAAGCCACTGAGAGGGCTAAGAAAGACGTCATCCTTGTCCCAGGCCCTTCTGTTGAGCATGGAAACAAGGGCTTTAGTCCTAAGCTAAACTCCCTATGCTTTCCTGAGGGAGAAAGGCCAGCCATGGAGAGCCCAGAGGGCACGGGTGGCTGCTTAGCCCTCCTTTTGTAGAAGAGGTACAACTGGACTCCCTCCTTGACCAAACCTCAGCCAGGCTCCTCTGGGCCCTCTTCTTGACTAGGCCTCACCCTTGGCCTGTTAAGCCCAATTTTAGGGTTAGTGAGAATCGCTCTGAGCCCAGGATTAGTGAGTTTCTGCAAAGCCATTTTAGGCAGAATGCCCCCCACCCTTGATGGCTAATCATGTCCGTCTTCCCCCACCTTGGATACTAAGTTCCTCTTTGTAATTTTCCATCAGCTGAGTTCCTCGCTCTGCCTTTTGGCCGTAAACCTCCAGCTGCCCTTGCTGTACTCAGAGCTGAGCTTAGTCCTGCGCTGAAGGCTCTCTCCTCCACTGCAGAACTCCAGTAAAATCTGTCTTACCATTTTAAACAAGTGCCCAGTGCAATTTCTCTTAAACAGATGGAAACAACCTTGCGGGAAGACACAGAGAACATGAGAGAGTGCCTTGGAGAATCAGCCCTGCCGGGAAGCGTGAAACCCATTTAGGTCTGACTCCTTGCCTTCTACTAGAATATACTCAAGGTTTAGGACTGCCTTTAAGTGTCCTTCTGTAATCCGCACTTTGACAATATTGGCAGACTAAAAAAAGGATACAAAGCCAAGAGTTCTGTCTCCCTCCCAACCCAGGGTTGCTTGAGCAATTTCCCTGCTGCCTGCACCATTAACCTCTAGCCTCGGGCCAGCATGGAATTGGTTCCTAAGCCATTAAAGTGCTCAGGCCCTCTCCAGTAGGCATCCACTGTGGAAGTGCCCAGTCCTAAGCTAAAAAGGACCAAGGCATCCACATTTAAGTCACCAGGTCTCATTGATGTCACAGCCACCTCTGAGTGCTCTGAGGAAAACGTGGCACTCTTCTCAGTGTCCCCAAACTCCCTGTGGGATGCAAGTAGCCAGACATGTTTTGGGAGCCTGCCTTTGCTGTTCAGACCACAGTAAGTGTCTGCAGATGGATTCGTGTTCTCACTACAGGCAATTTCTGGGCTCAGTTTTCAAAAAGTTCAAACTAAGTATCTGTCACTACTAAAAAGCTGGAGGTTGGGTGCAGTGGCTCATGCCAGTAATCCCAACACTTTGGGAGGCTGAGGTGAGCAGATCGCTTGAACCCAGGAGTTTGAGACCAGGTGAGGCAACATGGCAAGATCCCCTCTCTACCAAAAAAAAAAAAAAAAAAAAAATAGCTGGGCATGGTGGTGCGTGCCCATAGTCCCAGCTACTTGGGAGGCTGAAGTGGGAGGATCGCTTGAGCCCAGGAGTTCAAAGCTGTAGTGAGTCATGATAGCACCACTGCACTCCAGCCTGGGTGACAGAATGAGACCCTGTTTCAAAAAAAAAAAAAAAAAAAAGAACAAGCTGTAAACCATGCTGCTTCGGGACTTCCAGAAAGGATTAAATATGAAAGCTTGTTTCAAGTAGTGTTTTTGTCTTGGGTTGACTGTGTCAGTTATGGAAAGGAATTCAGGTTCCTGATATCTTTGCTATAGGCAGGTGGTGAAGAGAAGACATAAATGTATCTCTGTGTGTGTACATGTATACATACATGCATATATATCCACATCCACACACATACACACACACACATAATCACATGCACTTTTCATCTGTAGTGGCTCATCTGCCATATTTATAAATTAAAATTAAAATGAGGATTAAAAAATAAAATTGTGACATTAAAGCATTCTTTTAGAATTGAATTTTGCTAGTCTCTGAATGGAAATAGTCTATTAACCCAGTAGTCTTATTATAGTTCCATCAGAACATTGGACTAAATCCGTAGGATTTCGCTCACAAAGGGTGGGGCAGGGGAGCTGGTTTTCACATCATTTATGTTAACAAACTTAATAAAAGTGATGAACTGTAACCATCTCACCTAGTGTTTTTACAGTTTAGTGGCTGAGAATGGAAGCTTTATAAAAATGATTTATGAATGCACATATCCTGCCTATATTTAAATTGCATCCACTTTGTTCTGAGAATATTCGTATTTGTCCCATTACTCATCCCTGGGGGAGCCCTGCTGCATGCTGGCCTGACCCACATGCTCTGCACTCTGCAAGGAGCTCAGGTTCCACAGGCGCCCCTGAAGCCACTGCTGCCCCTGTGACATCCTTTAGTCTCAAGGCCTGGCTGTTTAGACATTCAAACCAGCTTCAAATCTTGTCAGAGCCACTGAGCTATCATCTCACATTTGGGGGAAAACTAGGCTTAAAAGTACATTCCATTATTAATAAAAATAAAAGAGAGAGAGAGAGTGAATAAAGGCTTGAAAGGGAACCCTGCCTGGGCAGACCCCAGTCGTTTACCTGCATTCGAAAGACTTTCATTTCTTTCCCAGGCAGAATGATCTTTGGGGGATGAGAAGAGTCGACTGTGGATCTAGAAAACAAACAGAAACATTTCCCAATTTCATGTTTTGATTTGCCAGATATATAATCTTTAATAATGTACATTTTAAAAAATCAGGAACATCTTGGAATTTCTCAATTCTCCCAAGAAACAGCTATAGATTGTAATGAGGATGTACTTCCATTTTCTCCTGGGTTACCTCCATCAATGAATAAAACCAATGAATAAAAAGGTTTCTGAGGATTTCAAAATGCACAGGAAGGGAGGGAGGGAGGAAGGGAAACTAGAAAAATTCAGCCAACGTTGATTTTGCCGTGGATTTTGTTAGCAGATCAAGGAACCACATCTAATATTTCTCTTCTAGCCCATCACAGTGCTGAATGGGTGCTGGGCTGAAGCTGGACATTCAATAAATATTGGTAAATTGATTAGCTATGAGCCATCCGATTTCAGGCCTTTAGGACCCAGTGAAAATAAGCAGAATGTGTAGGAAACTATTCCGTTGTCTGCAGGTATGACTGTTTGCTGACTTTTTCTGCCAAAAGATAAAGATTTCTTTTGTAATATTATTCTCAAAGCAGTTTGCTGTGGGTGAGATTTTTGGCTCTGATTTCTAACTTTAATGATACTCCAGATTATCTCATTCCATACTGGGTTTGCCCTATCCCCATCGTCCTTTGGAATATCCTGTGTCCTCGCCCCAAAGCTGGAGAGCAACTGTGCTGATGGTCCTGTCATCATCTTGGCATGACTTGAAGGGGCAACACGTTCCTAGAGCACGAGCTGGGCTGTCATCATGGGCCTCAGTTCATGCCCCAGTCCAGAAGCTGAGTTAAACTTTTTGGTGTTCAGTTCCCATTATCGGCCCCTTCTTACCCCCTGCATCTGGGCAACCATTTCTGGGATTGCAGTGGAGAATCTGTAGTCAAGCAATTCTTCCATCCCAAGGAGAAGTCTGGCTTCCCCCCGACCTCGTAGTGAAAGAGAAAGAATGGGGTGGGACAGGGACCTAGCCTGAGCTGAGATTCACAGTTATTTGCTACCATCTCTGCCCCTCCTTGTGGCCCAACTCAGCCACCACCTATCAGTCATGTGATTATTAATTGTAATAAGTGCTGAAAATTATTGAGACTTCACATATACTGGTTATGTATGCTCAGTGCTTTACATATATCCTCTCATTGAATTCTCCCAACTCTCAGAAAGGTATGCTTCTTTTAGCTCCACCGTGAAAGCTCAGAAAGCTAAGGCTTCAGTTTAGTAACAGGCCAAGGTCACCCAGCTGGATGTGATGGAGCCAGGAAATCAGATCTGGCCAGTTAGACCCAACACGCTAGCTTTTAGCCCGTGTGTTCCAAATGTGGTTGTTGTTACTAAGTGTTGTGGTCTAAATGTGTCCCCCAAAATTCATGTGTTGGCAACTTCATCCCCAATGCAACAGTGTTGAGGGTGGGGCCTAGCAGGAGGTATTTAAGTCATGAGGGCTCTGCCTCATGAATGAATCAATGCTGCTGTTTTTAAAATGACTTAGAGGAGTGGGCTTGCTCTCTTCTGCTCTTCTGCCATGGTGGTTTTTTTTTTTTTTTTTTTTTTTTTAATCAGGAACATCCTGGAATTTCTTCGTTCTCCCAAGAAACAACTACAGATCGTAATGAGGATGTACTTCCATTTTCTCCTGGGTTACCTCTACCAGTGAATAAAAGGAAGGTGTTTGAGGATTTCAAAATGCACAGGAAGGGAAGGAGGGAGGAAGAAGCAAGAAGGCTCTTACCAGATGCAAGTACCTTGATCTTGGACTGCCCAGCCTCCAGAACTGTGAGAAGCAAATTTCTGCTCTTTATAAATTACACAATCTCAGATGGTCTGTTATAGCAGCACAAAGAAGACTAAGACACTAAGTATCATTATTTGGCTATTTGACTATATCTGGCAATACTTATATAGCCATTATACTTCTATATATCCTTTTCTCAGACTTAGCATAGATGCATCATAGGAAATACTGGATAATGCATAAAAATTTTCAGGGAAGGAAATAAAAGTGCTGCAACATTGTATATGCGGCTGGAAAATAATTTAAATCTTAAGTCTGTCAGAAGCAGCAAGTTATCTCTCCAGTGCTTCACACCAGTCAGGTAGATCTGGAGGCTGTTTTGGAGGTGGAGGGATGCAGAGAGAAACTGGCATAGAGGAAATTTTAAGCTTCTTCTCTCCTGGGTTGTGGTCTTGTGTGGTTCTTTTAAGAACGATTGTTATGCATATTTTTAATGTAACTCTATCAAGTCTAGCAAGTTAATTAACCTGGAATGTGACAACACAGAATTAATTTTCACTTGAAAATCTCCTGATGCACCATGCAATTGTTAGTCAAGAGTCCCAGCCTTGCCATTAAGTAACAAACACTGAAGTGCTTCAGTTTGGATCACAGATGATCTCTCTCTCTCTCTCTCTCTCTGTCTCTCTCTCTCGACTCAGCAATTCACAATGGATGGCAAATTGACTAAGACTCACAGCCTTCTGCAAATGCCTGGTTTCTCCAAAGCCTAGAACCATGTTCCACAGGCTGTGGGCACTATTGATTCAAGAATTTTCAACAATGGGGTGATTCAGGAACTTCTTTCATCAGCTGGACCCCGGGTCTCAGCCCCATCACAACATCCTGGAAAGACCTGCCATGGTCTCTACTTTCTGCTGGTTTCTCACTGTAATCCTTTCACGCAGAAGAGCAACACTTTCCATTGCCATTAGGGTAAAGTATGACGAGGGCCCTGATGGTGCCCCTGCTCATCTCTGTGACGTCACTCACTGGGCACCTCTCTCCTGCCACACACTCTATGAGCTCCCCTCATCCCCTCGATTGGTTAAACGCTCACCCACCACAGGGCCCTAGCACGCGTTGTCCTATTTGCATAACACGTCTCCCTGGTCCTTCTGAAGCTCGGCTCACATGAGCTGCCCACAGGATTGTCTCTCCTGACATTACCTTCAAACCAAAGTCAGGTTTCTGATGTACAAGCTCCTGCAGAAGCATTCCTTTTCCTTCAGAGCACTTGCCTCGGTTTGTAAATACACATTGATGCATGTGAATCTACAACTGACATCTGCATCTTCCCTCAACCATAACCCCAGTGAGAAGAAAGTTGTTGGCCTCGCTTGCTAATGGATTCCTCCTCGCCCAACCAGGTCTGCCTCACCTTGAGACCTAGAGGTTGCTGGGAGCAGGACCTACCTGTATATCTCTGGTGTCCAGCACCATGGTGGGTGTTAATGAGAAACGCAGTGGATGTTTGCAGAAGAAAGAAGAGGAGAAAAGATGGAAGGAAGGAAGTAGTAAGGGAAAAGGTAGAGAGGGAGCTTGGGAGAGAGTGGGGACACAGGGGAAGAGGAAAACAGGGGAGGGGAGGGGAGAGGGAGGGAAAGGGCGGAGTTCCTGATCAAGGTTAGGAGTTAACAGGAGACACCGGCCTCTGGCCTGCAATGCCTGGGATTTATGTGGCACTCTTTCTACACGTGGAAATATTTTCCCCAATAAACCAAAGGTTGACTCCAATTTTTACTGTTTACGACTCTGAGGGGGAGCCTGATCAGCCTTCACTATTTCATGAGTGATCATTAAGTGACTCCTAACTCAGTCCTTTCAAGACTGTCTCCCTTAAGTCTCTGAAGCCATTAGGGTGTTATTTAGTGAATGGAAACAGTTTACCAAAGCCACACAATGGGAGAAAGATTTAAGATCCATTTCTCACCTCTGTTCCCAGTGACTCATGGGCCTGATTTAAGCCTGGGATCACGTGAGGAGCTATCATTGTATGAGGGCAATTAATCCTCACAGGATCGTTCTAACAACTCTGTGACAGAGGCATGATCACTATTATTTCCACTTTACGGAAAGTGAGGCACAAAGAGGGTAAGTAACTTGCCCAAAGTCACACCCCCCTAGTAATTGAGTAAAGGACCCCAAATTGGAACCCATGCTATTAGAATCAGTCCTAGGGAATAGAAAAGTAAGATTAGGATCAAGTACCGTAAGAAAATCATGACTTTCCTTGATAGAGTGGAATGCCCCAGCTTGCAAAGCTCTGATACTCACATGACTTCATTTTAACTCTCTGAAGTCCCTGAAAGGTGGTGGCTAGGACACAGAGATTTTTAAATATATATATAACAAAACTCAGGCCCAGAAAGGATAAGAAACCTAAGTGTCCAAGAACAAGAAAATGGTGGCTCTGTCACCTACACCAGCCCTCCTGACCCTGGTCCAGCCTTCCTTCCACCACCCCCCCACACCACCGGCCACTTCACAGGTACAACCCTGCCAGACCTGCCCTGCAGAAATTCTGTGGTCAAGCCTGGTATCTGCTAAGACAATAGTAACATCAACATCACATTGATCCATGAATTCCATCCGTAGCCAGAAGCAGTGCTCCCAAGAGCTCTGACTAAACATTGTAGGTGCCATAATAGTAGAACCTTCCGTATATGTAAGACTAAATGCTTTACAAAGCAACTCCTACATTCTCTCACTTGTTCTCCCAAATCCTGCCATCATAGCTGGGCTCAAATGAGTGAATATTTTACTGTTTTTGTTGTTTCCTGACTCTCCCTTCGAGATATCCAAGTACTCACCATGGATCCATAGACCCTAATCTGCAATGCTAACATGCATAAAGCTCTGTAGTCTGAGAGTTTTTCTCCCTCGGTTTGTAGCAAACTATTCTGAGAGCAAAACCTTACCTGAACTAACCTAAGGCTATTTATGATATTAATTTATTCCATTGAGTGTGAATATTCATACATGTTATTAATTAAGCTTAATTACAGAGTTCTCCCTCAGATCCTGATGGAGTTGTTGCACAATATTATCTTTTTAAAATCCAAAAAAAAATTTATTGTTGAATCACATCTGATCCCAAAAGTTTGGGATGGAGGATTGTCAGTCAGTACTGTGGACATTTGATGAATATTCATCACCGGCTTCTGGGTGAGGGTTTTCCATATACCCCCTCATCCAGTCCTAATTTATCTCAACCTCCATTCGGCAGACATTCTCCTGCATTTAATAGACAGGGACACTGAGGTATGGAGAGATTAGGTAATTTGCTCTTGGTCACAGAGGTACTAAATGCCAGAGCCACGATTCAGCAGCATTTTTAACTCCTACACCAAGTGCTTAGGCCTTCCCTTCTCCAACTAGAATGCAATGTATGTGCGTGCACGTGTGTGTGCATGTGTGTGTGTGCACGTGTGTGCGTGCACGTGTGTGCGTGCACGTGTGTGCGTGCACGTGTGTGTGTGCATGTGTGTGTGTGCATGTGTGTGTGTGTATGTAGGGGTGGTTGGGGTAGGTAGAGATGGCTTCTGAGCTTTGTACAGCATTAAGCAAGCAGAACAGGGACAGAAACATTATACACAGCAGGAAAGAAGAGAGGGGAGAAAACAGCTGAGGACTTCCCAGGGTCTACACAGAACCCTGCTGCCAGTACCCTCCCCCACTAACTTTGCCTCTCTGGACATGTGCGTGGTTTGCAGAGAAAACAGAGGAGACATCCCAAGTCTACTTGGATCCCAAGGAGACAAAGACCAAAGGTGGATTTTTGGCTGCATCTTCCCTTTAAGATAAAGATAGACATTATTGGAGTCCAAAGAAAAGAGGACTATCTCTTTTCAGCATCTGAATGTCTCCTCCAAGGGATGTAGGAGGTTCCACTAGAGGGCAGACAGCACGTGTGATGGATGGTTCCAGGTTGGACTGCTGATTTGTTGGTGAGCACAGACTCTAGTGGGGATGGTATGATATATACTCTCTACCGCTAATCTAGATGCAAGATTGATCTTTGCCAGTGTTGCATGTTTTTATTCAATCTTCTGAACTCTTCTGCAACAATAATTAATGTCAGATCAGTTTATGGATCAACAGTGTATTTTCTGGTTAATGCAACCCTGCACCTATAATAACAAAACTGAGATATATCGCTCTACCATGATTCCCTGTTCATGCTTCATCTCTTCATGTTTACATCTGGTTTAACTTTTTCTAATCTAAAATAAATCAGCATGAAAAGCATTAGATTTTTCATTTAGATTCTCAATTGCCTTTTATTACCGAGATAATATCCCTTATCTGATTGCAAATGGTAGGATTGTTCCCTTGTTAGGATCTGAATGAGGATGCCGCATAGGATCTGAATGAGGATGCCGCAGTTCAATCTATCTGTCTCTCCTTGTTTCTCCTTCACTTTTGTTTTCAAGGTGGTGGCTGGTGGGGTTCTGATTTGAAAATGAGATGAATCAGGATGTAAAGTGGATATATTATTCCTACTATTTCTGCTCTTGGAGGCACATGGAGGAAGACAGCCTCCCCTGGCTGTCTAACGAGATGTGGTCTGCAGAGCGTTCACTCTTCATTTTCCCACCAGGTGACTTCAGCTCCCTGTGTGTTTGCAGGTATAAGTGAGAGCAGCAAGGACGAAGCACTTGGCTGGAGATTTCTATGCAAACATCAGCCATGAAGAGAGAACCACGCTAAAATATAGGCATGTTAATTACCCAGTTACCAAGTCAGATTTAGCTGAACTATTTTGTATATGAAAGAGGTAGATTTCCCTGGATTCGTTAAGTATTCCTTTCAGCATGTTCTATTATGTTTCTTATCATTTGTAACATTTTCTCCTTATAGGCATACCTCAGAGATATTGGGGGTTCGGTTGCAGACCACCACAATAAAGCAGATATCACAATAAAGCAAACCACATGAATTTTTTGGCTTCCCAGGACATAGAAATGTTGTTTACACTATATTGTACTCTATTAAAGGTGTATTATGTCAAAAACATGTACATACCTTAATTTTAAAATACTTATTGCTAATACAAAAATTCTAATCATCTGAGCCTTCAACAAGTTGCAATCTTTTTGCTGGTAGAGGGTCTTGCCTTGGTGTTGACAGCTGCCAGCTGATCAGGGTGGTGGTTGCTAAAGGCTGGAGTGGCGGTCGCAATTCCTTAAAATAAGACAACAATGAAGTCTGCTGCATCAATTGACTCTTCCTGTCACGAAACAGTTCTCTGTAGCATGTGACGTTGTTTGGAGGCATTTCACCTGCAGTAGAACTTCTTTCAACTTTGGAGGTAATCCCCTCAAACCTCGCCACTGCTCTATCAACAAGTTTATAGAATATTCTAAGTCCTTTGTTGTCATTTCAACAATGTCCATAGAATCTTCACCAGGAATAGTTCCATCTCAAGAAACAATTTTCTTTGTTGCTTCATAAGAAGTGACTTCTCATCCATTAAAGTTTTATCATGAGATTACGGCAATTCAGTCACATCTTCAGGCTCCACTTTTAATTCAAGCTGTCTTGCTATTTCTACAACATCTTCAGTTACTTCCTCCACTGAAGTCTCGAAACCCTCAAAGTCATCCATGAGGGTTGGAATCAACTTCTTCCAAACTCCTGCTAATGTGCTATTTTGACCTCCTTTCATGGATCATGAATGTGCCTAATGGCATCTAGAATGGTGAATCTTTTCCAGAAGGTTATCAATTTGCTTTGCTCAGATTCATCAGCAGAATCACTCTCTATGGCAGCTATAGCCTTAGGAAATGTATTTCTGAAATAATAAGGCTTGAATGTTGAAATTACTTCTTGATCTATGGGCTGCAAAATGGATGCTGTGTTAAACATGAAAACAACATTAATCTTCTTGTACATTTCCATTAGAGCTCTTGGGTGACCAGGTACATTGTCAATGAACAGTAATATTTTGAAAGGAATCTTTTTTTTTTTTTTTTTCTAAGCAGCAGGTCTTAACAGTGGGCTTAAAACAGTCAATAAACTATGCTGTAAATAGCTTTGCTGTTATGCAGGCTTTGTTCTTCCATTTATAGAGCACAGACAGAGTAGGTTCAGCATTATTCTTAACGGTCCTCGGATGTTCACAATGGGAAATGAGCATTGGCTTCAACTTAAGTCACCAACTTCATTATCCCTAATAAGAGAGTCAGCCTGTCCTGTGAAGCCAGGCATTAACTTTACCTCCCTAACTATGAAAGTCCTAGAAGGCATCGTCTTCCAGTAGAAGGCTGTTTAGTCTCCATTGAAAATCTGTTGTTTATCCAACTTCATCAGTTATTTTTTGGATAACTTGCAGCAGCTTCTACATCAGCGTTTGCTGCTTCACTGTGCACTTTGACATTACAGAGACAGCTTATTTCTTTAAACCTCATAAACCAACCTCTGCTAGCTTCACACTTCTTTTCTGTATCTTCCTCACCTCTCTCAGCCTTCATAGAATTATGGCTGGATTAGGCTTTGGCTTAAGGGAATGTTGTGGCTGGATTGATCTTCTATCCAGACCACTCAAACTTTCTCCATATCAGCAATAAAGCTGTTTTACTTTCTTATCATTTGTGTGTTCACTGGAGTAGCACTTTTAATTTCCTTCAAGAATTTTTTTCCTTTGCATCCACAACTTGACTAACTGTTTGGTGCAAGAGGCCCGGCTTTCAGCCTGACTGGGCTGTTGACATGTCTTCCTCACTAAGCTTAATCATTTCTACACTAATCATTTCTAGGCATAATCATTTCTAGCTTTTGATTTAAAGCAAGAGACGTGAACGCTTCCTTTCACTTTTACACTCAGAGGCCATTGTAGGCTTAATTAGCCTAATTTTCATACTTTTGTAGCTCAGGAAATAGGTAGCACTTGAGAGGTGAGGGAAAAAATTGCTGTTGGAGAAGTTTCTTGATTAAGTTTGGCATCTTTTCTGGGTGCGCAATTTGTGGCACCTCAAGACAATTACAATAGTAATATGAGCCCAGGCGCGGTGGCTCACGCCTGTAATCCCAGCACTTTGGGAGGCTGAGGTGGGTGGATCATGAGGTCAGGAGATCGAGACCATCCTGGCCAACACAGTGAAACCCCGTCTCTACTAAAATACAAAAAATTAGCTGGGCACGGTGGCACGTGCCTGTAGTCCCAGCTACTGGGGAGGCTGAGGTAGGGGAATCGCTTGAACCCGGGAGGCGGAGGTTGCAGTGGGCTGAGATCGTGCCACTGCACTCCAGCCTGGCGACAGAGCAAGACTGTCTCAAAAAAAAAAAAATATGAAAGATCATTGATCACAGATGACCATAACAGATATAATAATGAAAAAGTTTGAAATATTGAGAGAATTTCAATGTGGCACAGAGACATCCAGTGAGCACGTGCTTTTGGAAAAACAGCACAGCTAGACTTGCCCAATACAACTGCCACAAACCTTCAACTTGTAAAGTACGTGATATCTGCAAATTACAATAAAGGAAAGCGCAATAGAATGAGCTGTACTTGACAATGTGAGCTGATGATTCTAGAACTGAGTCCATTTCTCATTCCATGTGGAAACGTCTTTCTCCAGGAATTGTTTACCACCACTTCCTGCTTTCCACCAATTAGAGTCCTGAACAGTTGGAAATACTTTGAAATCAAATACACTGAAGTTACTCTGACTTTGGAACACCTCAGAAAATTCTGAGAATTCAATAGCCCACTTGACCCTTTAACTTTTAACTCAATTGTCTTTCTTCTTTCAAAGCAACAGAGACAAAACAAAACAAAACAAAAAGCAAGAAGAACAAAGGCATTTCCAGCTCCCTGGCTCACCTGTTTGATGACATGCCTGTCCTGGGCCTGCGGGGGGGAAAGGCCTTCAGATTTGGTATATTTTACACTGGTGATTGATTTCTGTGATTTTTTTCACCCAGACTGACAGAAAGTAATGTAAAAGGAGTGCTTTTTGTGGCTGACTTTCACACCTTCTCAGAATTAGGGGAAGTGATAACTTCTGCTTATTGAACGCTAGCAAAATTTGGTCCTTAATGGCTTTATAACAGAAAAATCATAGCAGCCACACCATGGAGTGCTTACCAAGGGCCAGGCACCATTCTAAATGCTTCACAGGCATTATGTAATCTCCATGGCAACTCCCAAAGGAAGGCACTACTGTAATCCCATTCTAAAGGCAAAGAAATGTTATTAATAATAACATCAATAATGATGTGATCAATGACTTTTTGGGCTCTTATTATGAGCCAAGGGTTTCCCTAAGTGCTTGTCATACACAACTTACAAGCCTCAAAGCAGCACAAGAGGAAGGTACTCTTGGTAACTCCATTTTACATATGAGGCGACTGACACTGAGGCAACTGAGAGTCCATGAAAAATTGAAGAGTTAATGAATGGAAGAGTCGGGATTCATATCCAAGTTCACCTGATCAAGGCCAAGCCCTTGCTCCTCTGCTACCTCAGTAGAACATCATTTCTTTAATTAAGATGCTAGAAGTTGTAACCGAAATTTATCACGGCCATACAATACTACGTACTTTAGGATTTCAGCTACAAGACATTTCAGAACAGGCAACACTATAGCTATAGAGAGCAGACGGGCGACTGCCAGGGACTGGGCTGGGAAAGGCATTGAGTACAAAGGGCACAGGAGACTTTTTGGCTTGTGGAAATGGCCTATGTCACAATTTGGTGCTGGTGTTCAACTGTATCCATTTGTCACAACAAAATGAACTGTATGCTTCAAAAACGTATGAGTAATCATGTATGTAAATTATGTTTTAATAAGGCTGATTTTTAACAAATATATTGTGAATAAGCTTCCATTTAGCTTAGAATTTCAATTCAACAAACATATAACTAGTACGGGAAATAGGACATGCACCCTGACCTCAGGGATCTCACTGTCTAACGAAAGAACCTGCAACTAACAACCGTCCTAGGCATTCATACTTCGTGTTCTGTAAACACAGGTAAGTGCAGGGCCAGCTTCATGGGTGTGAGACCTGTGAATCTGCATAGGGGCCAGTACACTGAATTGCCACGTGCTCAGTTTAATGTCACTATTTCGAATTTTTTTTTAATTGTGGTAAAATATACACAACATAAAATTAACCATTTAAATCATTTTCAAGTTCACAACTAAGCACTTTCACGATGTTGTACTACCATCACCACAAACCATCTCCAGAACTTTTTTATCCTCCTGAACAGAATCTCTGTACCTATTAAATGATAATTCCCCATTCCTCCTCCTCCCAGCCCCTGGGAGCTCTATTTCACATTTTGTTTTTGTGAATTTGACAATTCCGGGTTCTTCACAAAAGCAGAGTACAACAATGTTTGTCCCTGTGTGTTGCGTTATTTCATTTGGCACCACATCCTCACAGTTCATCCAAAGGTGGGCTGCCTTTTCACTCCATTGAGTGTCCTTTAATGCACTCAATATTCAATTTGGATGAAGTCCAATTGATCAATTTTTTTTCTTTTGTGGACCTGTGCTTTTGGTATCACCAACTTGAATATTTTAATACTTTGTCTTTTTTTTTTTTTTTTTTTTTTTGAGACAGAGTTTCGCTCTTGTTGCCCAGGCTAGAGTGCAATGGCCCCATCTCGGTTCATCGCAACCTCCGCCTCCTGGGTTCAAATGATTCTCCTGCCTCAGCCTCCTGAGTAGCTGGGATTACAGGTGTGTGCCACCATGCCCAACTAATTTTTGTATTTTTAGTAGAGACAGGGTTTCTCCATGTTGATCAGGAACTCCTGACCTCAGGTGATCTGCCTGCCTCGGCCTCCCAGTGTGCTAGGATTATAGGCGTGAGCTCCTGCACCCAGCTGCCAATACTTTGTCTTTGAACTTGTGTTTTGTAAGTGACAGCCAACAGGACCATGGGGCATGCTGGGGGCAGAGGAGGCACGTGCACTCCCTCACCACCCCATTGACATAAGGTGATCCTCATTCACAAACTTTGGGTGAACCTACAAAGTCTGGGTGTGGGAGTTCAGGAAGATACACAGTGAATACAAGGTGAGTGCATTCTGTCCCAGAACAAGGACGTTGAAATGCCAACAGCCATGAGGTCCCACTTCCCATTGGAACCAGATTGACTTCAAAGGCAGAAAGAAGGCAATGATGTTCTGAAAAACACGAGTGACCAGTAGCCCTATCAAAATCTCTCTTACTCATGCTACTTCCCTGTATAGCCAGCCACTTATATGCTGAAATGATGACACAGAAGGAAGAGAAAGACAGGGCAACCCTAGTTCCTTTCCTTATAGTCTTTCTTCAGTCATCAGCAGGCCAAAGGGCAGAGAGTACTGGTAAAATTATATGAAGCAATGAAATTACAAACAGTTGAGTTGATGTTTGCAGCACTTCCATCATTCTGGTTTGAATGAAATACATATATGCACCTATGAGCTACAAAAAACATGAACTGTGTCATTTTGGTGAGTCTACCTGTGAGCTACATGGTTTTGAATTTGTGTTAAAACTGTCATTGCACAATGTAAAGCTGAAAAGTAAAATTTGTGATAATAACATGTTAATTTGTACTTAGACCAACATAAATAGCGAATTTAAAACACTGTAAAAAAGTCAAGAGAAAGACTACAGAATAGGTTGAGAATGATTTATATTTTAGTACCATTGCTGACAATTTTCCTTGGTTTTCATGGATTGATTGATTGATTGATTGATTGATTGCAATGGGTCTCACTCTGTTGCCCAGGCTGGTCTTGAATGGGCTCAAATGATCCTCCCACCTCAGCCTCCCAAAATGCTGGGATCACAAGCGGGAGCCATTGCTCCTAGCCCTTTCCCTAGTTTTAAAACAAGGGGATCAGATTTTCATTTTGCAAGCTTCCTCCAGATTGCAGAGGCTGAACCTGAGTTCAGGTTGTGGAGCTGCTCCACAGAGTCTTCACGGTTGCTTTTCCTGTATATCTGACAGCTAGCACAGTGGCTGCATGCGCTGGGAACTACAGAGCTTTCCTACTTCCAATCAGCGGTGAGGAGGTAAGCACACGGCATCTCCCATTCACTTCTGAGCCTCTCTGCATATCCAGTAGCCAAGTCCCTTTCACACAGCTCACCCAGAACATCATCACCAAACAGGTTGCCTTGAAAACTAGTGCAATATGAGGCAGCCAACCTAGAGCCACGCACTGAGAAGCCGGCAGTGTCTAGACAGCATCAGTGAAAAGTTGAGTGCATCTGCAGCTAAAATAAGGGGATCTGTGAACTTTCTGTAAATTGAGGACTGAATCAGAGGCATCTGGGCCCTGACACAGGCCCTGGGTTGCCAATGTACTTGCTCCTGGCTGCTGGCCACTCTGCTGGGAGGTGGTTTCCTGCATAAAATAGCAAGCAATGCGTTGTTTACTTTGAGAAAATATTTCTCCCATTTGTCTTCAGCCCTGTTTGTTTTTCTAATATGTTATTATTCCTAAATTTGGGATATTTTCCAAGATACTCATTTTTAGGGCTGTCTCAAAGTCCTTTCTAGATGGAGAAGAGATATAAATTAGACTCACAGAGAGGAAGTTAAATAATTTCACTTTTTGGAATTGGATTAATGAAAACATTGCTCAAACAAGTGACCTTCATTTTTAGCTTCATTTGGACAAACTAGAGCTGTTACCTGTTTGTCCATCTGTCTGTCCGTCTGTGATCACTGAAAAATGAGTGAATCTGTAATAGAGACTAATGTAAGTATTGAATCAAGGAAGATCTCTTACATGCACTAAGTAGTCAACCATCATTCACTCTGGCCTCAGGTGCTCATCTAAAACATACTGCATGCACTTCTGGTTATTCATTTCTTCATTCATAATTCATCCCACAAATATCTACTGAGAACTGACCTGTGCCAGGGGCACATGGTGAGCTAGAGCAGATTATGTGCACTTTGCCTCATGGAGCTCCCAGAGACTCCAACCTATGTGCTTTCAATCCCAAGGGCTCCTTCTATTTCCTTTACTCCACAGATGCAAAAATTTAAAATAGAATGTGGCAGGCTAAATACTCAGATGGTTTTTAAGATTCCTCTTGGTGTACATGCCCTATATGTTCCCCTCTCTTTGATGGTGAAAAGATCCTATGAATATGATGGGCAATCACGTCCATGATTAAGTTACATTATACGGCAAAAGGGTTGGGTTTTACAGATGTAATTAAGGTTACTAATCAGTTGACATTGAGTCAATCAAAAGGGAGATTATATAAGATGGACCTGACCTAATCAGATGAGCCTTTTATAGAAGTCAGAGAGAGTCAATGTAGCAGAGATTCTCCTTCTGGCCTTGAAGAAACAAACAACATATTGTGAGCTGCCCACAGCTAGAGCCTCAGACAGTGACCTGAGGCAGTCCTCTAAAAGCTGAGAATGATCTCTGGCTAACAGCCTGTAAGAAAATGGGGACTTCAGTCCTGTAGCCACAAGGAACTGAATTCTGCCAAGAACCAGTGATCGTAGAAGAGGACCCCCGAGCCTCAGAGATCACAGTCTCAGTGACACCGTGATTCAACCTGAAGAGATCCTAATCAGAGAAGCCATCTAACCTACACCAGAACTTCTGATCTACAAATAATCAATGGCATTGTTTTAAGCTGCTATATATGTAATAATTAGTTAGGCAACAATAAAAAATAAATACAGATTGTGTCTGCCAGATTTTTTTCGTTTTA
This sequence comes from Macaca mulatta, assembly GCF_049350105.2. Taxonomy (NCBI): domain Eukaryota; kingdom Metazoa; phylum Chordata; class Mammalia; order Primates; family Cercopithecidae; genus Macaca; species Macaca mulatta. The sequence goes on from NC_133414.1 coordinate 138,711,484, forward strand.
CTAATAGCCAATCATAACAGACACAATATGTGATCCTACCCTAAATTGGTATCATCTCAGTCATAAGTACAGCAGCTAGCTGCTTCAGTTAATTTGTACATGGTGGTCATTTCCCTTGGACTGGAGAACCCCTACTGACAACCCTGTGGACCATCATTTTGGAAACACTTAATGTGGCATGGGACAACCTTGAGAATCTGGCTTCTGCTATTATATGCTTGATACAAATGTCATTAACTTGGAAAACTTTTAGCCATTATTTCTTCAAATCTTTTTTCTCCTCACTCCTCCCCGCCCATTCTTTCTGTGTATCTAATCACATGTGTGTTGGGCTTCTTGATATCATCCTCCAGGTCACAGGAGCAGCATCCATAAAGTGCTAGTTACAATTTGCCTGCACCCAAGGGCCACATCTTTTTGCCATGGCTCTGTGATAGAGGTGGAGACAGCGGGAAAACGTATGTTGAAACTTGGACAACAACAACAACTCATTGTCATGGGGAACAACCTCCTTGCCAATTCCACGGCTCAATCCTCTATATAGGTTATCTCTTTTAATGCCCCCAGCAACCCTATAAGGCAGATATTATCATAGTTCATATGAACACAGATGAGAAAACTAGGCTCAAAGAGAACAAGAAAACTGTCAAGGTCACTCAGCTAGCAAGAGCCCAGACAGTCTCAATCCAGTGCTTGTTCTCTTAACCACACCACCACCTTTCATCTGCCATCTCTTCTCTCCCTTGGTTTGGTTTGACTGAAATGTGGATATGGTTTCCCCACAAGTTCCCAGTTCCCTGGTGGAAACTGACCAAAATGATGTCAGATAGATCTTACTGTGCTCTCTCTTTTGCCGTGTCTCCCTCTCCAAATCTCACTCTGGCTCTCTCTTCTTTTTTTAAATTTTTCTCTCTTGTCTTCATTTTGGAAAGTTCATTGATCTTTTCTTCTGCAGCATCTAATCTGCTGTTAATCCTATCCAGTAAAATTTCCATTTTAGATAGTGTCATTTTTTTCTTAGCAAGTTCTTTTTTAAAAAATAATCCATTTCTTGCCCCATTACGGTGATATCTTTTCTTAAATTCTTGAATTTAAAGGGAAAACAATATAATTATAATATCTGTAATAGCCTTTTAATAGATCATTGCTTGTGAATTCTCTCATTTGCATCATTAATGAATCTGTTTTTACTAACTAGCATTATCTTGGTTATGAGTCATATGCTCTGGATTCTTTGAAAGTTTAGTAATTTTGATTGGATGCCAGACATTGTAAATTTTATATTATTGCTTGCTGGATTGTGTTGCAGTCTTGTTAAAAAAAAAAAAAAAAAAAAAAAAGTTTTAACTTTGTTTGCCAACTAAACCACTTGAGGAATGGCTTGATTATTTCAACAACTGGTTTTAAAATTACTATGGATGGATCTAGGGTAGCCTTTACTGAGGCTAGTTTAGCCACACTACTAAGACATGACCCTCCTCGGGGCTCTATGTGATTTTCCTGTATTCAGTGTGGTCTCTACATTCCAGGTGGTGAGGGACCTGAATGATACATGGCTCTGAGGTAGTGCTGAGAAGTGCTCATCTCACAGCTCCCCAGTAAGATGTTCTTTCCTTGCCGGTTTTCTGTCTGGTCATAGAGACTTTCTCCCTACACAGCACAGATTAATTTTCAGCCAGACTCAAGAGGGCCCGATGCAAACTTCTGGAATTCTTTTTTTTTTTTTTTTTTTTTTTTTTTTTTTTTGCCTACCTCCTTCCTCTCAAGAAGTGTGCCTTGCAAATTACAGTCACACCCTGTGTCTCTTCAGCTGAGAGAGACTACTGGGTTCTGCTTAGGTTTTCCCTTCCCGTGCCCCCTTCCAGAAATTGCCATTCCTTCTGCCTGAAATGTCCTCCCCTTCCCCAATTGCCTATACTCTCTCTGTCCCGCCACGCCTGGAAACCGCCCACTCTTCCGTAAAGAATGTGCCCAAAGGTCTCCTCCGTGCAGTCTCGCTGAGTTCTCTGGATCCACAACTCTGTGTAGACACCCTGGCCTGGCATCACTGGGATGGGTGCCTCCTCAATCAGATGATAAGCCTTTTTGACCTCTATGTCCCCAGCACCTACCACAGTTCCTGTCACAGGGTAGGTAGGTCCTTAATATGTATTTGTTACAAGAGCAAGCTCAAGTGTCTCCTCTTTAATCCATCTGCTCCAGTAGAGGAGGAAGAGGACCCAGGGTGGCAACTACAGAGGGTGGTAAGAACACGTGTGGTCCTCAGAGCTGTAAGGAGGTTCTCAGTGAGAAAGCTGTGGGTGGACAAATGTCTCAATCAGAAGGAAAGAGAAAGGGCCCCCAGTTTAGAGGGGCACGATGACTGCCCCTAACCACTTCATTCTGGTGTAGTTGACTTTCTCTGTAGTTAGCTCTGAACCTCCCTGGGTTCCAGCTGTCGTTCTCAGGAGATGTGCTGCCTCCCCCAGCACCACGTGAGAAGTACAATCTGTAGAAGAAGACGTAACCTAGATGGAATCCTCCTTCCGCCGCTCTTAACTGTGTCACTGTGCAGCCTGCACCATGTCTCTGGCCTCACAGAATTTTCTCTTTGGAAAAATAGGCCTCATGTGTCTCACACAGCTGTTGTGAGCTTCAATGAGGCAATTCAGGAATCAGCTGACACCGGCCTCTTTTGTTCTATCTCCATCTCTCAGCTCTCCTTGCACACAGTGGTCCTGGCTTCCACACTCTCCTCTCTGACTCACATCTGCCCCCACTCCCTGCCCTTCCACACACTAGTTTTCTTAACAAGGACAATTCCACTGGCCTTTTTGTGACTTTCTTTGGGGTTCATGCAGTTGGAAAATAATGGTCTAGAACTTGCAGATCATGGTTTCAGAAATGCAACAGAACCACCAAGTTCTCTATTTAAAAACATAGATTTCTGGAAGCCACCCCTCCCAGAACCCAGGGGTCTGAATTCTTAGAATGTTCTAAGGATTCTAAAATACACTAAGGTGCAGGGGCCATGCAATCTTCCATAAGATGGCAAAACCTCATTTAGATCCTTGTTCCTAGGGAGGTCCATTTTATGTCAAAAATGCCTCATTAATGCTTTCTGCCTTAACCCTAGCTTTATCGTGAGGGAGTCAGGTGTGGATGAACTCACACTCTCAAGAGTCTCTTGTTGGTGATGGAATTTGCAGCTGGTCCCAGGAGTGGGCGTGCTCTGAATGAAAACTGTGCATTTTAGCTCCTGGCCAATTTGATGACTAATTTCTAAATTGCTTGGGGGATGGGGTTACCCTGAGCCAAGAATATAGAAGGTCATAAGTCCCTGTGACCTGACATTTTGAGTGTGGGGAAGGAGGGAAGGGAAGTGTTTTGCCCCAACTTAAACAAGACGGCTTACAAAGCAGCAGCACCCATAAAGCACTGGTTACAATTGGCCTGCACCCAGGGGCCACGTCTTGGTGCCACGGCTCTGTGTCACTTTCATGTGGTACAGCCTCCATGCTAGCCCCAAGACTTAACCCTTTATATAGGTTATCTCTTTTAATGCCCCCAGCAACCCTATAAGGCAGATATTATCATTGTTCATATGAACACAGATGAGAAAACTAGGCTCAAAGAGAACAAGAAAATTGCCAAGATCACTCAGCTGGCAAGAGCCCAGACAGTCTCAACCCAGTGCTCTTTCTCCTAACCACACTACCACCTTTCATCTGCTGTCTCTTCTCTCCCTCGGTTTGGCTGAAATGTGGATGTGGTCTCCCCACAAGTTCCCAATTCCCTGGTGGAAATTGACTAAAATGATGTCAGATAGATCTTACAAGCTTTAGCTTCCAATGCCATGGGTCAACTCACACTTGACCTCTCGTTAAATACTGTCCATTGTAGCAAGATTGGAGACCTCACTCACCAGATCTGCCTCCTGATGCAACAAAACCGACTTCAGACTTCTGACTCCTCACACCTCTTTAGGACCTTGCCCTGTGACAGGCAGCTCCAGTTGCCAGGTGCAGGGAGGGCTGGAAGAATATGGTGAGAGGGCAGCATTGAGACCCAAGCACAGCCATTTCATTTCCCTCTCAGTTCTTGGGCTTCTCATGTCTGCGTTTGAATGGAGGCCATCAGCCATTGTCAGTGGAGGCTGAGCTGAGGCTTCAAGGAGGAGCCCAAGCACCCACCAGACAGCAGGCAAGGCACAGGAATGAGGCAGGGGCTCCCAGCCTGTTGGCGGAGTGGCGGAGCTCATGAAAATCTTTATTGCCCTTTGTTAAACAGCCTTTTCTCAGCCCTCCTCAGGCTGGAGGTAGAGTCTTCACTGCAGTCAGAGCCATGAGCACATCCCAGCAAAAATAATGCTTGGAGGCCAGGACTTCAGGGGGAAAGGTGAGACTCCAAAGGCTTTGATCTGGCTAAGCTCTTCAACTTGGTCTGGAAACAGGGAAAATTGTTTTGCACCTTTTGATAACTGTGAGAAGAAAGGAAATGTTCGCTTTACCTCCTGTTTGGTCTCAGTGACCTCTTTTTTTCCTGAATCAAATTCTCTTGAAGCCCAAATACTTAAAACTTGAGTGCTTTTATTTTACAAGACCAAACGGTGTACTCCAACCACTTGAAAACATTCAGCAAAGCCCAGAGCTAAGTTTCCAAACTATAGTGGGATATTGAAACCGCTCTGGGAGACTTCTTCTTCCAGCCATGACAGAGTAACCAGACAACAGCTAGGAAACAATGACTTCCAGACATTGCACAATAAGCAGTGTAGCACTATGACCCCTGAGAGGTGAGTCCTACAATTGTCCCCACCTGGAGGCCATGTCCAGGTTGCAGCTTGGGAGGGGAAACTCAGCTGAGCCTGGGGTCTTTGCTGAGTGGAGGAGGTAGAGAAGGAAATTAGAGAGGCCGATGTAGCTGGAATTTGGGAAGAGGAGAACTGCAAAGGAGAGTTCCAGCAGCCTGCAAGGGACCTCCCAGGTCTTTGCCTGAATACTGATCTGCACCTGCCCAAGAGAAAAATACCTGAAACCAAGAAAATAACTTCCAGAAAGTGGTAGGTCACATCATTCAGGACCTACTTGGAAGCAATTTAGGTTCCCGCCAGCCAAGGTACAAACACCTTGTCACACACGAGACATCAGGTAGAGTCCTCAGGAGGGTCACGTTGTAACACTGGGACTAAATTAGCCCACATCAGGGTTTCTCGGCCTCAACACCATGGACATTTTCAGCCAGGTAATTCTTTGTTACAGGGTGGAAGGTGGCACTGTCCTGTGCATTGTAGAATATTAGCAGCATCTCTGGCCTCTACCCATTAGACACCAGTAGCACTTTCCCCAAGGTTGTCACAACCAAACTGTCTCCAGACATTACCAAATATCCCCACGGACATTTCAACAAGCCCAAACAAATCCAAAAAGTAAGCCTCAAAAGGGTCAAGCTGTTTTCAAATAACTTAAATGTAACAAAATCAAACACCAAACAATGTAAAATTCAGTGTCCAAAATTCAATTTTAAAATTACCTAGTGAGACACATGCACACATATGTTTACTACGGCACTATTCACAATAGCAAAGACTTGGAACCAACCCAAATGTCCATCAATGACAGACTGGATTAAGAAAATGTGGCACATATACACCATGGAATACTATGCAGCCATAAAAAAGGATGAGTTCGTGTCCTTTGTAGGGACATGGATGCAGCTGGAAACCATCATTCTCAGCAATCTATCGCAAGAACAGAAAACCAAACACCACATGTTCTCACTTATAGGTGGGAACTGAACAGTGAAAACACCTGGACACAGGAAGCTGAAATCACACACCGGGGCCTGTTGTGGGGCGGGGGAAGGGGTGAGGGATAGCATTAAGAGATATACCCAATGTAAATGATGAGTTAATGGGTGCAGCACACCAACATGGCACATGTATACATATGTAACAAACCTGCACATTGTGCACATGTACCCTAGAACATAAAGTATAATAAAAAAAAAAATTACCTAGTGTGCAAAGAAGCATGACCTGTAATCAGAAGGAAAATCAATCACTAGAAATGATGCAGAAATAACAGATGCTGATCAAATGAGCAGACAAGGACCTTAGAACAGCTCGAGAAGGTAGAGGAAAGTGCAGACATGAGGAGGGACATGGGAGATGAAAGGAGTCGCCTGGTAAGTGTTCTTCCTTGTTTGTCATTGCCAATACCTTCACGCTGCCCTGGGCCCACTGAGTCACAACAGCCATGACTTTGCCAGAGGCGTATGCAGTTCTTTAAAGAGTTCACTATGAGGCCGGGCACGGTGGCTCACACCTGTAATCCCAGCACTTTGGGAGGCCAAGGCAGGTGGATCATGAGGTCAGGAGTTCAAGACCAGCCTGACCAACAAGGTGAAACCCCGTCTCTACTAAAAATGCAACAAAATTAGCCAGGCATGGTGGCGTGCGCCTGTAATCCCAGGTACTTGGGAGGCTGAGTCAGGACAATCATTTGAACCCGGGAGGCAGAGGTTGCAGTGAGCCAAGATCGTGCCACTGCACTCCAACCCCAGGCAACAGTGTGAGACTCAGTCTCAAAAAAAAAAAAAAAAAAAAATTCACTATGAATTGAGCACTACTGGCTAAACACAATTTGTTTTGTTTTGTTTTGTTTTTGAGATGGCGTATTGCTCTGTCGCCCTGGTTGGAGTGCAGTGGCACGATCTCAGCTCATTTCAAGCTCTGCCTCCCAGGTTCATGCCATTCTCCTGCCCCAGCCTCCTGAGTAGCTGGGACTACAGGCATCCACCTCCACGCCCGGCTAATTTTTTGTATTTGTAGTAGAGACGGGGTTTCACCGTGTTAGCCAGGATGATCTTGATCTCCTGACCTCGTGATCTGCCCACCTTGGCCTCCCAAAGTGCTGGGATTACAGGTGTGAGCCACTGTGCCCAGCTGGCTAAACCCAAAATTTTAAAAGAATGAATAGAAAAGGGAGATGGAAATGATGATGGAGATTTTGAAAAATATTGGGAGGCATGGCCAAATAGTGATTTCCAAATACATAATCTTTCTTTGGTTCATCTAACGATTAAAGGCATTAGAAACTGTCGCCTATCAGAGGACAGATGGGTGAGCCTTGGCTGATGCATCTCAGCCTACACCTACCATCAGAAAGGTCTCCACAATCAATTAGGAGATGCCCACTACATTCACACCTTAGGAGATATGAGCACATCACTGAATTCTATGAGGTCTCCCTTCCCAGGTTGGCAAAACCATTCAAGCTCTGCTGCATAGAGTCTCAGAAAGTGTCCCTGCTTGCCATGTCGACAGAAGGTAGAGCTTCAATATGGGCTCATCCCATCCTCCAGTTATGGCTACATTGATGTCTGAAATTCATCAAAAACATATGCAGGGGGAGACATGCCCTTAACACACTGTATTTCTCAGAGTTTGGGGCATTTTTTGAGTGTGCAGACATCAAGGCTTTGAAAATATGAACCCAGGGACCTTCAGCACCCCTCACCATCACCTGCTTCCAATCCTGGTTACTTTCAGCACAGCAGGCTCTGCTCCTTCTTGCTATTAGAAGGAAGTCTATGTAAGGGTATGCGTGTGGCTGGATCATCCCTGGGCTGGAGTTCAGCAGGTGAGAGGTGGGTTCTCCAATCATTAAGACAGCTCAGGACTAAGCCCATGGTTTTGGAAAAATTTGAGTCTGTAGGTTTTACACTAAAATCAAGCAGATTTGCAGGACCTCATGGGAAGAACTTGAAATCCATAAGGTTTTTACAGAAATAAAATCTCCAAAACTCACTTTTGCCAGATAACCAGTCAGTTTCTTTAACCTAGCACCTTTGTGCATTGAGAGTTCATCCCAGAGACCTTGCTCATTTGTCAGCCCATTGAGTACTTTATGGTCAAAACCCGGGGCAGGTTAGTCGATGGCCTTGGAGCTGATAGAAGAGAAAGAGTCATGGGGCCAAGTCCAAAGGCAGAATCCAGTAGTTGCTAATTGGGGTCTCTCATCAGTACAGCTTGGGAAATTGAGTAAGGAAGTTTCCTTCTTCCTAAATTTCCTAATCTAAATAATGCTGAGGTGTCCTGGTGGGAACAACATGAAGAATAGTTTAATGGATGTGGAATATTTTAAAATCGGAAATGTTTGCTACCAAAAATCAAGAGCAGAGCCTGAAGTTCAGAGGGACAGGGGGTGCAAATCCCATCTGATGGTTTTCAAACTTGGCCTGCCCTTGAGCCAAGGAGGCAGGCCCTTCCTGGACAACTTCTGGAGTCGGACACAGTGAGGCCCATCCAGCCCATCAGACTGATTGTGGGTGGAGGCTTGGATCTGGCATTCATTTGAACATTGGTGGCTCAGTTGTTAGCTGTCAATAGTAGCAGGGCATTGGGCCCTGAAAAAAATGTAGCTGTGACTGTCACATATTTGAAGTTTTTTGTAACCTCCTAAAAAGATGTACTTTTTTCACATTGTTTTATTTAGTGTGGCTCTAGGAATAAGTGAAGTTTTACATATGAAGAAAATGAGAATCCCAGATCTACTGTTCACTGCACAGGGTTTAAAATGAAGCCATGAACACTTTTGTAAGACGCATGATAATGTAATTCAACAAGTTTTTCTCTCTCTGGAGGACTGGAAAATAACCTCAATGAAAATTATGCAATGATAAAATTCTGTCCCCATCTGATTAATTACTTGTGAATAATGACATCTCTGATTTCTTTCAATTATATTCTAATTGCACACCTTTTGCTCTGGTTGATTGGGCAATGGAGTAATGAACAACTATTACTGAATTTAATTAGCACCATTATTTCTGTGGCCTTTACATCTCTGTTGTGAACGAGGAAATTCACACTCCCAGGGCTGGAATTGGAAGAAGCTAGCCTTGAACCTTGCAAAACCTGTTCCTTCCACACTGTGCTGGCTTCCTTCTGCCCAGTCTGGGGAACAAAAGACCTGGCGTATTTGCCAGTATTCATGGGAAGGCTTTCCTAATAACAGCATCAATATTCAGAAAGGTTACCTTTTCATAAGGCATTAGCAATTTGCATGTTACATCTATCAAAAGAGATGGGTAAATGAGCTATATGGGAGTCAATTACAATGTCGTTCATAATTTATTCCATGTACAATAAAGAGCCGATCAGATTTCATGCGTGTTTACTTCCTGAAAAGATAACTACTGCTTGCGGCTGATACTAGTTGCAGAATACAAATATGTTTCAGAGTAAGGTGTTTATCTCACTTTGACATTTTAAATCTCTAAAGTTCTCTCTCTCTCTCTCTTTTTTTTTTTTTTTTTTTTTTTTTTTTTTTACAAAGTTGTCTCTGCTTGAAAATTAGAGCTTGCTCTCAAAAATAAAAGACCATTCTTACTGGCCTAACTTGAATCATCCTATTTTAACTCAATGAAAACATGTCATACATATTCTCCTGCAAAACACAACAGGAAACAAACAGGAATTTGCTTTTAAACACAGGTGATTGCAAACATACAGAGCTAAGAATATTTAACTCAGAGAAACATGCTGTAGTTTCTAAACATGGATACAAATTACCCAACTCAGTAGTCTTCGGAGCACCATTAAACGTTTGTAAATGCAGACATGTGTCATCGTAAATTACCTTCATCCAATATGCTTTCTCCTTCCCCCATATTTCAAAAACTAAAATAAATTCAGAAATGAAGAAGGTTTTTCCAAATCCCTTAGGGAAGTCTACAAACACATATGATTAATTTGTTAGACCAGATAAAACACCTGAACTGTCTGAGGAGCAACAAGTCCATCTCTCTCGGAGTCAAGTGTGTACCCACTCACCCACCCAGGCTCAGCCGTACCTCATATCTGCTGGCTGTCTGCTCAGCCATCTTCAAGCCTTGACACATATGGATGATACAAACTTTGGCTCTTCTCTGGGAGGGAAACCAGTTACTCTTCACAAAATCCATGACCATCACATGGTTTTTCAACTCTGTACTAAATGTTTTTATCTGGAAAGTCCGATGCACGGCCGTTTCTGCATAGCAGGCAGCATACCCCTGCTGATGAGTTTTTGTAGGAATTCCAGAGTGCCGCATGATACTCGGAATCTTGTGACTTTAGCTAGCGAGACTGGCAAACACAATTTTCTTTGTTTAACCCAGGTATTGAGTGCAACAGGAGGGACTTGGGCAGTGCCCCAGCTCGGACCTGTCCCAGGGTTTTCCAACTCCAGAGCTAGTCGTCTCAATATCCCAGCTACATTTGTGAAGGATGTGGATGTGGGAACCTCAAGGGTGACCTTTACATGCCAAAAGAGAAAAAAACTTCTTGTTGTGGTCTGTTTCCAGCCTCACGCCTGAGCTCTCGGGTCACTCAAAGTCTTCTCTGATTTCAAAGAAGTATTTTTCTTTCCACTGCCTTGAAACTTTGAACACAGAATTCACCCAGTTACTGAGAGATTCAATATGTTTGCTAGTCTCTATCCTCTCAAATCCAAATAAATTATTTACAGGGCTCTATACAAAGGAACCAAGAGGAATCATCGTTGCTTTTCAGAATTCCTGCTTTTACTTGCCAGGACTGAAAGGAACAAGTGCAGGCTGCCTACCAATACAAAGAGCGTCCTCAGCCCTGAAGAAGAAACACATTCAAGCGAAAAAGAGAACTCCCAGCACAGAAGCAGCAACGGCTGTAAGAGGCCATCAGAAAAACAGCGTGTCACGTGGGGGCTTGGGGGTGGAGTCCACTCGCCTAGAAGGGGGCTCTGGTCCTGGGTCAACCATGGGAAGTTCCCTCACCACCCTGAGCCTCAGTTTACCAGGAGGAAAACTGGAATGAAAATACCCCGTCTGTCACTCACAGGGTTATTGTTAGACTCTGGTGAGCAAAACAGTGAGACAACAACAGCACGGAATAGAGTCACATTAGGCATCATTTTGAAAGTACAGTTGCACGTTCTCTACCCAAATTATTTTGCACAGTGTTCGCTACACATATGATAGTGGAGATTAACGTGGTGCTAATAATTGTCGGATTCTAAATTTCAAATCAATTAGAATTGCAGATCCATGGTATATGCCTCATTTTATTTCTTGTTTTGATGCCATTTCTATTAACCTAGTAATTTAGAAGTGAAAATGGCAAGCCTTGGATCAAGGGTGTGCGCCAAGAGGAAGCGGGTGAGAGCATCATGGCTGTGCTCCAAGTCCAGACACAGAACTCTTCTCCACAGGTGACTTTCTCTTGGCAGAGACACCTCCTTGAATAATTAACTCACCTGCCCCACATTGAAAGCCATGGGGGAGGCTAAAGGAAGAAGGGCCCCCAGATAACTTTCCTGAAAACAGAGCTGCAGTCCTAGCCCAGAGCCATGAGCCTTCCTGCAGTAGATCGAAGCTTTGCATGTCACACTCAGCGGGGCTAGGACCTGGGGGCTAAAATGCTAAACTTCCACCTTCAGAGGTAATGGAACTATTGAAGATGGGAACGGAAATGAAGGAGGAGACAGAAAAGACTTTAGAGATCATTTCGGCCAACATTTTCATTTGAGTGTTAAAGTAGAAGACCTACAGAGATTAAATGCTGGCTCGAGATCACACAGTGAAGTGGAGTTCACGGTTTCTTAAACAGAACACAGCCCAGGTCTGCCTGGGGATCTCCCGAGGATGTCAATGAGAATGTCAGCACCCAACTGAAGACATCCATGGCTGACTCAAACCTGAGAGTCATGCTGGAAACTCCCAGGGAGCTACACCATGGAGCACCATCTTGGATTTGGAAGCAATGTGATAAAGAAAGCCACGGGAGACATTTGAGCAATAAAAACATTAAAATTGAACAGGGACATCAAGGAAAGAGGGGATCTGCTTGCATGTTTGGCAGCTATGAAGGTCATTCCTGTGCCCCCAAAGGCACCATTTAAACCAGCTCCCACTGGTGTCTATCTGCTCCTGTCCAGCAGACCCTGCGAGGCAGGTAACAAATAATAGTCTTTTCTTCCACCACTACACACACTAAAGGGCCTCGGACAATGCTGAGACCAGCAGGACTGGCCATCAGCTGCTCCGAGACCAGCATGGAGAGGTTTGCTGACGATTGGCTGACTGCTAGTGCGAGCACTTGTCACAAGCAGAGCCAGCCTGTGGTGATTATGGAGATTCCAAAGATCATTAAGGCTATGGGTGAATTTTTCTCTCTCCTTTGACCACAGCTGCTGGCTGGATCTTAACTGGCCAGTATGGCCAACAAGAGGAAGGAGCACTGTGGCCTTAGGCAGCTCTCCAGGATTCTTGGTCAATAGGGCTGGACAGAAGCCTTGGGATTGTCAGATTCAATTCCTCATTATATGGAGGAGAAAATGGAGGCCCAGAGGGAGAGAACCTTGACTGAGAGGTCAGAGGGCTGGAAAGAGCACAGGATGGACAATTGGAGATGGGTTTGCACCTAGACCCTAAGACAAACTAGCAGGTGATTGTGGACAAGCCTCCTCCCTTCTGGCTTAAGTTCCCTTTAACCACAAGCCCCCTAGCTTCTCTGACACCCCTGGGTTCTAGAGTATGTCAGTTTTGACCATGTGCAGACACAGCTCAGCAGAGAGCAGCTCTACCCTCCCTGGACAGGCCTTCCTGTCTGGGTCACTGAGGTGGGGGTGGGTGCAGAAGAATGAGCTGATATCCTTCCATCTGCCCTCGGAACTGTTGCTCCTCACATCCAGCAGGGCCACAACCTCCACAGTTCAGCCACTGTGCTCTCTTGAAGCACAGCCTCCAAGTAAGAAGACGTGGCTCCTGCTGATGTTCACAGTGCTTGCCTTGCAACCTTGGGCGAACTGCACACTACCCTTGCCTCAGCTTCCCCATCCATTTAAGAGGATAACAATAGTGCCTTCTTTGATGGGCTGCTGTGGAGACTGAAGCAGCTGGCACTAGTAAAGGGCTTGGGACAGAGCCTGGCACCGGGCACCTGCTCGACAGACACCAGCTGTCATCACTCTCAAAGGACAAAGACTCTAAATTGCCAGACACATCATGTTAATACTAAAGAAGGAAGATTGTTAAGGAGAAGCTGGAACTCAACTGGCCATCCTAAGACCCTATCTCCAAGACTCCCTCTGCCATGTAATGCTGTGCAGAACTGGGGCAGGTGGCCAGCCTTGATCTCCTCACATGGGGAATAGAGTTAGCATCCCCGGAGCAGACGGCTGTGAACATTGCATTAGGTGGTCGGTGCATGTGAAACTGTTTTATAAACTATATATTTTTAAAACTATACATGTGTAGATTTTTAATGCTAGATGCCAGCAAAAACAACTGAAGGAAGAAGTGCCAGACATAAGCACAAACTGAGCTAGTTCTCACCCAAAGGACAGAAAGTCAGTCACATTTACAGTCACGAAAGAATGGTGGCATCAGGCACCACCATGCCACCACATTCACGCATATTGCCAAGGACACTGAAGGCTTTTTGGTTTGCCAAGAGTCCCGCTCTTCTGGGAACTCTTCCCCCACATCCGCCCCAAAGCCTCCCATATGGTGCCCATAGAAGCTGGCCATGCCTCTGACCTCATTGACTGGCCATTGACTGACCCAGATGTGGGTACCTGGCCCAAATAGGGCCAATCAGAGCCATTTGTTATGATCTAAATATTTGGGTATCCTCAAATTCATATGAAGAAGCCCTAACTCCTAATGTGATGGTGTTTGATGATGGGGCCTTAGGAAAGTAATTAGGTCATGAGGGTAGACCCTCATGATAAGACTAGTGGCCTTATGAGAAGAGGAGCAGAGATCTCTCTCTCTCCTCCACCCCTCCTCCTGAGCATAGAGGAGAGGCCATGTGGGGACACAGTGAGAAGGTAGCTGATTGCAAGTCAGAAGGAGAGGCCTCATGGGGACCTAGTCCTGCTGACACCTTGATCTCAGATTTCCAGCTTGCAAAACTGCAAAAGAATACATGTCTGCTGTTTAAGCCTCCCAGTCTATGGTATTTTGTCATGGCAGCCTGAGCTGACTAAGACTCCTGGAGAAATACCTGGCTCACAGGAGGCCAGTCAGAAAGAGTCTGTTCTGGAGAACCCGCAACCTGGAACTGAGCAAGAGTGGGTAGCTGAGGCTGTGGGCTGGAACACCACAAGCACTTCTGGCAAGCAGCTGTCACAGAGAGAGGCAGAGGCCAGAAATGGGAGCATGCGGATAGTTCTGGAACCCTGGGTTCTACCTGACCCACATTCTGCATGTGGAACCAACGAGACTATAGTATCCTGACAATACTCTCCCCTTTAGGCTTAAGTCGTTTGACTTAGGTCCTGTTACTTGCAACCAACACAGAGTTTATGTTAATCTTTGAAAATTCATTCATTTATTAAACAAACAGAGATGAAGTGCTTCTGAGCCAGGCACTGTGCAAGGCACCAGTGATAGAGATGAAAGGGAGTTCACTGTCCAGCAATGGGACGGATGCCTTGACTAGCAGTTCCTCAAAGCACAGGGAATGTTTCCTATGAGGGCATCTGCACCAACGTGGTGAGGACACTAAGAAACTTTCATGGGAGAAGGGGTATGGCATTAAGTCTTGAATGATGACTGCTTTACTGCTGAACCCCCATGGTTAGCATTGCATGGACAAAAGTCAGCTGTAAGACATCACCTTCTACTTTCTGTTCACACATTTTGTCATAAAGCATTCACAGTCGAGAATGGAAAAGCACTAACTGAAGCCATATTTACTGCAAATAATCAGCACTGTTTATGGAAAATCACTTCCTGAATCTTTTGCTGTTTTTTTCTTAAAGCAAATAACTCAGTCAACTACTATAAAAGTTACATCTCTGACCTTATTAATGTCCTGCAGAATATCCTATTTAATTTCCCTAAATTGGTCCCTGGGGTGACTAACTAAAACTGTAACATTGTTAGCAATTGCAATCCGATGATACCAAATCAACATAAATGAGTCTTGAATGTGTTTAGTGTTGAAATATATGGGAAATTAATCTCTTACCTCTCCCTTGCCCCTGAGACAATATGCAGGGCTGTATATAATATGCACTGAAGTATTTAAACAATGAATTATTCAAAAAGAAAAGAAACTGCAGGTACCTGATGCCAAAAATCATGCCTGTGAATTCTTAATCTGTTCTCCAATGGGATTAGCATTTAGGACTATGAAAGATATCCTAATTATGCAGAATTTTCAGAGTTGATTTTCTGCAGGGCCTGTGCAGATCTAAAAAGCATTAGGCAACAATAAAAACAGATGACTATGAATTTCTGAATTCATAATTTAGTTTCCCTTACGGGAGAAATGACATTTTTATTTATGGGCTCTTTACTCATCAGGTGGGTGCTGAAGTTTTTCTCCTTTCTCCAAGGCACAACGCTTGCTGCGAGTGCATCCAGACAATCATCCTTCTAAAACAGATGTGTGAAATTTACAGGGCTGTCTAACACAGGACCAATGCAATATATTTTTCCTCTTGTTAGTCCCCACCCGCCAGGGTGCTAGAATAAAACAAAAGAACTGAGAATAATATGGCCAACTAAGGAATCCTGGACCTTTTAATCAAATTAGGAAGAGGATGCAAGTTTGCTTGATGAATTCCATTCCCTTGTTAAATTTTCCAGCTACAAATTGATAGGATGGAAGGGGAGTAATCCTTTCCGTGGCCAAGTTACAGGGGCCCCATAAATAGTTGTTCAGTGGGTGGATGGCAAATAAAAGGTGTCAATTATCCTATATGCATTTGTTTTTCTTTTCTGTAAATGGAAAACTTTTTTCTTCTTCTTTATACAATGTTTGGACCAGGTGACAATTTCATATTCCCTCCCAACTACCCAAAGGGAAGGGCAAAACACGGAGAAAACTGGAACAGAAGCACAACCAATATTGTCACATTTATCCACAATATTCATTTTCTTCCCGCTTTTGCAAGCAATCAATAATCATTTATTGAGCACCCCCAGGGTGTTCAGCTCTGTGCCAACTACTTCAATTAAATATTCAAAGCCATTTCTAACACCACTGAAAACCAAAGCAACTGCAGTTAGGGATAAATCACATATCCCTCCTTTAAACTCATTGGGAAGAGTAAGCTATTTGAAAATAACAGATAGTATTGTCATATTTTCCTTCCAATGTCTCAACAGACTTCGAATAAAGAAAACCAATGACTTCGTTAGAAATGATGTTTGCTTTTAAACCATATACGTTTGCAAGCAGGAGGTGGAGGCAAAGATATGGGTGAAGTTTTAAGAAAACATCAAATGCAATTTGCTATTTGTGTCCTGTGGCAATTTTACCCAAAAGGAAAACCTAGAGTGCCTGGCACCTGCCCCTGCCCTCCCTGAAAGACAGCCACGTGTTCTCCTGTCAATGCACAAAGGGCAACTCCTTTCTGCAGGCCAAGCTGTGGGAGCAAAGGACGGGGGCCTATCGCTGTGGCCTGAGGGTGGACATGCCACTTTTTCCACTTCGCTTGGCACGAACATATTCACTGTCACTCTCAGCCAGGTATTTTTTGCTTGGATGAATTAATTTTTCAATGAGTTGTGCTGAGCAAATTTCTGAAATACAATATTTATCAGCAAAATACCCAAGCCCCAAGGGAAACAGCAGGCCTAACAGCAGCAGACAATGCAGCCACCACCCGCCTCCTGGACTCACCCAAACCTGATCCCTCCCTCCCACGGGGACAGTAGGTGGGGACCAACTGCTTCAGTAGCAACCAGACCCTCACCCACAGCGTGGTGAGGTGGGCACCTGCATGAGGAAGCCCCAGAGGCCAGGCCACTCTGATTCCTTCCCTGGTGCTGAATGAAAGAAAACGGCCTGCATAGCCCCACCCGTCCACCTGACCCTGCATGGCCCATGCCAGGCAGTACTGTCTTGGTCAGGGCAGGGCTTTCCACTTACTTAATACCAAGGTGATAGCCTGAGACTATCTTCAGCATTAGTGGTGGGGAGGGGTGGGGCAGGGGGACACATGTGGCTACTTGGATCATCCCTACACACCAAGACCAACAACAGGTGTCAGCAGAGCCCTGATTTCCCAAGTATTATTATTATTATTATTATTATTTATTTATTTTTTGAGACGGAGTCTTGCTCCGTTGCCCAGGCTGGAGTGCAGTGGTACCATCTCGGCTCACTGCAAGCTCCACCCCCCGGGTTCACGCCATTCTCCTGCCTCAATCTCATGTGTAGCTGGGACTACAGGTGCCCGCCACCACGCCCGGCTATTTTTTTTTTTTTTTTTTGTATTTTTAGTAGAGACGGGGTTTCACCGAGTTAGCCAGGGTGGTCTCAATCTTCTGACCTCGTGATCCGCCCATCTCAGCCTCCCAAAGTGCTAGAATTACAGGCATGAGCCACCGCACCCAGCCCCCAAGTATTATTATAAAACCACTTCCGGCCGGGCGCAGTGGCTCAAGCCTGTAATCCCAGCACTTTGGGACGCCGAGACGGGCGGATCATGAGGTCAGGAGATCGAGACCATCCTGGCTAACACAGTGAAACCCCGTCTCTACTAAAAAATACAAAAAACTAGCCGGGCGAGGTGGCGGGTGCCTGTAGTCCCAGCTACTCGGGAGGCTGAGGCAGGAGAATGGTGTGAACCCAGGAGGCGGAGCTTGCAGTGAGCTGAGATCGCGCCACTGCACTCCAGCCTGGGCGGCAGAGCGAGACTCCGTCTCAAAAAATAAATAAATAAAATAAAATAAAGTAAAATAAATAAAAATAAAATAAAATAAAACCACTTCCTCCTAAGTGATTATGTCCTTAACAGTCCCTGTTATAGAAGGTGAGAAGGAAGACAAAGGGAAATAAAATTAAACATAAGTTTAAAATATATATATATGTACACACACATACACACACATATTTATATTTATATATGCACGCGTGTGTATATACATATACATACACATACACACAGACATATACATACAAACAAATCTATACATAAAGATATCCAATAATCCATGTGCTTTCTGAAAATGAAATAGGCCCAGTATAATTTACCTTTTGGAACATTTCATATAAATATAAGTAAGAACTTTCTACCAACCCCAGCTGTCTAGCAATGAATGAGACCAGGGGCCTGCAGACCGAATGTGGCCCACTGACCATTTTTGTCAATAAAGTTTTATTGGCACGTGACCATAGCCATTTGTGTACATGTCAATGGTGCCCTCACTTTCATAGGATGGCAGAGTTGAATAGTCACAACACAGACTGTATGGCCTCCAAAGCCTGAAATATTTACTATTTAGCCCTTGACAGAAAGAATTAGTCACCCCCTGAAATGAGACCAGCTGATGAGGTGGTGAGTCGGCTCTACGGTGACCATCAGCTTTGACTTCAGCAGAGTAGTCAAACCTGGTTTACCAAGGTTTACCAAACCTACCTATGCAACAGAATCACCAGATGCTTCTGAAAAGCTGTACTCCCAGGGCCCACTGGCCCTGAATCAGAATCTCCAGATGAGTGGGTGGAGCAGGCGGGTTTAAGAGGCACTAGTTGGCTCCCAGGAGTTCTGATAGCCACATCTCACCTCTCCTTCACTTTCCACCCTTTTCCTAGATCTTTCCTGTGCATTTCCTGGTTTAGTGTGAAGATGCAATTATTATTCTCATTTTGCAGATGAGGAGGTGAGGCTCCTGTGGTGTGCCTGCTGGTCAATATAGAGCCAGGGCTCAGACTGAAGGGCAGAACCTCTTCCATTAACCCCCTGACCCCTCCCCATGACCTCTGAGATCCACAACCCTATAAAGTCCCAAATAAAACAGGAAAGAAAGCCTCAAAGACAGAGCCAGCTCATTAGCATGTAATCAGCAAATGCACACATTTTGGGTTTGGTATGCCCAGGAGAGCAGGACACCTATTCAAGGAACTGTGCCTGGCACAAGGATGAGCAAGTTCACATATTCACCCATTCAATAAGCACTACAAAATTCTAGGCACCAGGATAAGATAGGACTATGCAGGAAGGAGGCAGCATGATGCTGTCCTCATGGAACATTCCAGAAGAGTTGGAGGGCAGGGGCTTACCCAGATAATTCCAGAAACATTGAGTGTTGAGCTTGCCCTTGGGTCTTGCCAATCACACTCCTACCTGGTCTCCCTTCCCTGAACCTCTGCTTGGCTCTCTCCTTCACTCAGCTCCCAACTCAGATGTCATCTTCCCAAAGACCTTTCCTGGCCAAGTTCCCCCCGTGAGTCCCCTACACTGCTCAGTCTGGTTTCATGTTACTTCTTACCCTGACATATGGATTGATTCTGGTTTTCTCTGGTCTCCCTCTTACCCCAGGATGAAAACTTTCAGAGAGCAGGACATGGTTTCATGTGTGATGGTTGTGGTGTTCCATATTTGCTCCTGCCTCCCTCCTTCTCTTGCTCCCTCCCTCTATCTCTCCTTTCCTTCCCACATTTCACCACCTAAAACATGAATGAACAACAGGGTTCTACCAGGGTATTAAGAATATGGGTACTGAAGCAGGGTGGGTATGGCCCCAAAAGAAGGGCCTGCAGGGATTAGATGTCCTTAGCAATATTTGGAAATGAGTGGGTTTGGGTTAGCCCTTCAATGCAGAATGGGACTTCTCTTGTGGCCCCATCCAATCTCCTCCTCCCCATCTCTGGCTCATTCTGTTCAGGCTTTGGCCAGCTTTGTGCAGCACTGCCCGCGGGGCCACTTTGGCCACTGGGGGATGGGGGTGTGATGGATCCCCAGAGGACACACCTGAGATGTTCTTCCTACGGCTCATCTGAGGGGCCCTTGGAGGGAGGACTGGTCACCCCAGGGGTTCAGCACTCCTCGCTTTGGTCTTTCCAGTTTCCCAGCTTCATGCTCCTGGTTCCTCACTCACTCCTCCTCCTGGACACATTTCCCAGTCAACTACGGCTGCAAGGCTTTTCTCAGGCTCTGCTGTAAGGGGAAGTCGGGCTGAGCCCAATTTCAACTCACCCATGATGTCTCCCACCATGTCACCCCTATTGAGTGGCCTGTCCCACCCCTGACCTTGAATTTGAGTTCCCCAGGGGCTTTGGTGGTGCCCTCCTCTTTTCTTGGAATGACTAACAGGATCTTCACAGGTCCTTCTAAGTGGCTGCCTCATAATAGAATGCCTTGCTCATAATAGAATCTCAATAAACATTTGTTAAGTGTGGTTTCACAGAAATGAATCCATCCACATTTCTGAATAAATAACAGTTCCTGTGTATAAGGATCCTGCCTGAGTCCGTGAATGAGCCTTATCACGGAACACTGAGTTAAGTAGCATTTAGAGGACCTGGTGTGACTCAGTGGCCCAGGAACTCTGCATGGTCCACCTGCTTTCTGTCCTGAGGGTCAGCTCCTTCCCCAGTAAGGCCAACACTCAGGCACTGGGGCATGGAGGCAGGTCATAGAGAATGCAATGCCATAGGCTCCCCTCTGCTTCCAAGCTACCATCAAAGGGGATATAGGCCAGAAATAACACTGAGGGGTTTTTTAACACATGCCAAAAGAGCACAAGGCTATCTCCTATTGTGTTCAAACACAGGGAAAGCGGGCAGCTAAATGCAGGGCAAAGCTGCATTTGCTCTAGCAGGCAGGCAGAAGCCAAAGGAGCTGACTCCTTCACAGTGAGCTCCCCCTCCTGCTCCTTCTCTATAGCTCACAAGTACCAGTATGTTGAGCCTTTGCCCCAGCCCCATCCTGCCAGGAGGCAGGATGCAGGAAATGTTGGTTGAATTGATCACCGCTCCAACTTTACTGGATTCTCCCTGCATTGGTTCAATAGGCTTCTATTTAACCCTTTGGATATAATTCAGCAAAGTGCCCATCTCTCAGAGCAGGATTCTGTTTCTGTGCGGCATTTGAGTTCATCTCACGACCTGCTCGGAAACCAGGAAGGATGCTGAAGTGAGTGATCCGCTCTTGATTGCCTGGTGGACCGGCCTCCCCAGCCCCTCTGGCAGCTGTCTGGGAGGTCTCCACTTACTGAGGCGGACAAAGAAACTGCAGCAGCATTGCAAACAGACCAGGAGTGTGAGGCCTGCCGGACAAGACTGTCCTGTGTCTGTGAGGAGTGCACACTATCCCCATTCCCCACTTTCTGTGCCTGGACACCCTGGGCTTGTGGTGAGGCCACCTTACTGTAGGACTCTGCTCCCTCCCCTCTCGTGTGTCCCCCGGGGTTCTAGCTCTTCATTCTCAGCTGCACTGCCTGACCTGTGTTCCAAGCCAGCCCATCATGCAGGGAAATTGGGCCTCAGATTCATTTCTCCTCCCTGCCGGGCTGATCACAAAGCATGCCCTGCTCGGGTTTCCAGGGCATTTTCTTGTCCCAGCTTCTCTTTCCCAGATCCTCCGTCTGCATTGGCTGAGGGCTTCTCTGTGCTCCTCACCCTGCAGTGAGCATTCAAATAGGATGACAGCCCTCTTTTTAAGCAAAGAAAACAGCCTTCTGCAGGAGAACTGAAATGAGATGAGGAATACAGGGCCGGACCAGCCAAGTGCCCTTTTTAAAAGGATGAAAAGAGAAAGTCTGAGGGTTTGTTTGTTCTTTTTTTTGATAAGAAGAATCTATACTGTCGGCCACTCGCAAGGGCTAAACTAGTTTTATAAAAGGTATAGCTGGGGTCCTCCGAAGAAGGGGGCAGCCCTTTTGGCACCTTAGCTGGAAAACAAATTATTCCAGGTCTAGTGCCCAACACCCCCCACCCTGCCCCCAGGGAAGCGCTCAGTGGAGCTTCCTGCTGATCCGCGTCCTAACTCTCCGGCCCACGCCATTGCATTATCCCTGCAGAGACCAGCATGGTTCACTCCCTGGCCCCATCGGAACTTCAGAGAGCCTTCTGAAGCTCCCCTCCTCACTCATGTATTCACTTCAGCGCCATTTTCTGAGCACCCTCCAGATGCCAGGCACAGTTCTAGCCACCAGATGTGCAAGGTGAACTTCAACATGACCCCGGATTGTGCACTGCTGCTGGGAAGGTAAAATGCTTCCTCTGCTGTGGAAGACAGCACGGCAGTTCCTCAGTCACTTACAAATAGAAATTGCTGCCGGGCGCGGTGGCTCACACCTGTAATCCCAGCAGTTTGGGAGGCCGGGGCAGGCGGATCATGAGGTCAGGAGATCGAGAACATCCTGCCCAACATGGTGAAACCCTGTCTCTCCTAAAAATACAAAAATTAGCCGGGCATGGTGGCGGGCGCCTGTAATCCCAGCTACTCGGGAGGTTGAGGCAGGAGAATGGCTTGAACCCGGGAGACGGAAGTTGCAGTGAGCCAAGATCACGCCACTGCACTCCAGCCTGGTGAAAGAGCAAGACACTGTCTCAAAAAAAAAAGAAAAGAAATTGCCAAATAATCCAGCAATTCCATTTCTCATATATGTCCCCCAAAACTGAAAGCAAGAACTTGAACCGACATTTGTACACCATGTTCACAGTATTGTCCACAATAGCCGAAAGGTGGAAGCGACCGAAGTGTCTGTTGATAGCTGAATGGATAAACAAAATAAATGTGTATGTGGCATACACACACAATGAAACAGGATTTAGCCTTCACAAGAAAGGAAATTCTGACCCATGCTGCAACATGGATAAACCTTGAAGACATTAGTGAAATAAGCCAGACACAAAAGGACAAATACTGTAGGATTCCACTTACATGAGGTATCTAGAGTAGTCAAATGCACACAGACAGAAAGTAGAATGGGGGCTGCCAGAGCTGGGGCTAGGGGGAAATGGAGAGTCATTGTTTAATGGGTACAGGGTCTCAATTTGGGAAGATGGAAAATCCTGGAGATGATGTTTGCACCACAACGTGAATGTACTTAATGCCACTAACTGTACACTTAAAAATGGTTAAAATACAAACACCGCATGTTCTCACTCATAGGTGGGAATTGAACAATGAGAACACTTGGACACAGGGTGGGGAACATCACACACCGGGGCCTGTTGTGGGGTGGGGGGAGGGGGGAGGGATAGCGTTAGGAGATATACCTAATGTAAATGACGAGTTAATGGGTGCAGCACACCAACATGGCACATGTATACCTATGTAACAAACCTGCACATTGTGCACATGTACCCTAGAACTTAAAGTATAAAAAAAATGGTTAAAATAGTAAATTGTATGTTATGTGCATATTATCACAATACAAATAATTTACAATGAATATGTAAATAAAAACCACAGTCCCTGATCTCAAGGCTCTCCAGGTCTTGTGGCTCTGGGCCGTTGTCCCCAAGGCTCGTCTGGACACTTGCACAACCACTGTTGTCCCCAGGAGTGATGAAAGAAAATATTACAAGTTTTATTTATACTTACTTGTATCTCATCTTTTACAATATCTGTATAGAACTTATGAGTACAATGGCTGGTAGTCATACTTTATAGACAACTAAATGGGCCATCATCAGGAGTGCCCTAACAGTTCCTTTCTGGTGGGGATGAGTGATAGAAAGGAATGTGGAGCCCCCGTCCTGGTGGATAGGGCTTCGTGGAGGGCCAGGGTATACCCCCAGAATTGGAATCGGCTCCTCCTTACCGTGGGGAGGGTGGTGGCGGGTTGGGGAGTGTCATCATCCAAGATGTGCTAATGACCACAAATATGCAATGAAGTTGGGGACGGTCGTCCACCAGGCCACCAACCCTGCACTGGGAAGGCCAAGCAGGGGTCTAGAAACAGCCCACCGCAGGACTTCACATCAGCACTGGCTCCCAGCTCCCCTTCCCTTTCTTCAAAAAAGATCATGGCTTCTTTTGGAGCCTTTTGCCATTGTTCCTGGGACTGCTTGTCACCCTGCTGAACTGCGGGCAGCTGAGCCTGGCACAGCCACTGTGGCTAACACCACTACCTGGGGCCAGTCTTGCCTGCATGGGCTCTTTCCCTACCAGGATTAGAGTCTGCCATTAGACACCTCACTGTGGTGGACCTTCCTACAGCCCCACTCAGAAGGAACTTGGGTCACGCTTTTCCAGGACAGTGCCGAGTGTAGCTGTCAACCATCCTTTCCACTGTCCTTCAGCAGGGACCCACATCAGCCACTGACAAGCCTTTACCTTGGATGAGGTCCAGCCCCACCTTGGAGGGAGGGGAATTTGCTGAGGCTTCCAAGGAAGATGCTCTTCCTTGATCTGGGAGATACTTTGCTCAGTATCTGTGAAGTCCAGAACTTCCACAGCCATCCTCTCCTGAGAACACAGCTGACAGCAGGGAAGCCAGAGTGAATACACAAAAGGCAATCAGGTTCTTGATTTTGGAACAGCCAAATCAAAGCATCCCTGAGGTCTGCCTTACAACTGGATTCCAGTTCCACATGCAAATGAATCCCAAACTCTTTTAGAATTCAGTTTGAATTTATTATTTGCACCAAAAGCATCCTAATTATGCACTGGCTATTTGATTTGGGTCCCGTTTTTTTTTTTCTTGCTAGCTTTGATAGACCAGGGAACTCTCCAAGGACTTCTCTCAGGCTGGAATTATTTTCAGCAGAGCATGGAGTGATGTGTTTGCTTGTGCTCTCCATTTTCTCTCAGAAGCCAGTGAGTTCTGTGAACACAAAATGTCTGAGACAGGTCTCAGTCAATTTAGAAAGTTTATTTTGCCAAGGCTGAGGATACGTCTGTGACACAGCCTCAGGAAGCCCAAGGTGGTTGGGGGTGTAGTTTGCTTCTATGCATTTTAGGGAGACATGAGGCATCAATCAGTACGTGTAAGATGTACATTGGTTCGGTCCAGTAAGGCAGAGCAACTTGAAGTGGGGGCTTCCAGGTTAGAAGAAGATAAGAGACAAAAGGTTGCATTCTTCTGAGTCCTTGGCCAGCCTTCCACTGAATACACAATTTAGTCTGGCTCAGTGAATCTGCATTTTTACATAAACAGTAGGGGAGAGGGAGCAATCAGATATGCATTTGTCTCAGGTGAGCCTCAGAGGGATGACTTTGAATGGAATGAGAGGAAGGTTTGCCCTAAGCAGTTCCCAGCTTGACTTTGCCTTTTAGCTTAGAGATTTGAGGGTATTTTTGTTAATTATTGTAGATGAAATTATTTTCTTGATTTTTTTTTTTTGGTCAGTTCATTGGTAGTGTAGAGAAACAATACTGACTTTTGTATGTTGATTTTTGTGTCCTGCAAGTTTACAGAACGTATTAATCTAACAGTTTTGGTAGAGTCTTTAGGATTTTCTATATTTAAGATCATTTCATCTGCAAACAGAAACAATTTAACTTCTTCCTTTCTTATTTGGATGCCTTTTGTTTCTTTCTCATGCCTGAGTGCTCTGGCTAGGACTTCAGTACTATGTTGAATAGAAGTGGTGAAAACGGGCATCCTTGTCTTGTTCCTGACCTTAGAGAAAAAGGTTTTCTCCAATGGTGAAAAAAATTTTCACCATTTAGGATGACGTTAGTGAAACGATGTAGTTCCCTTGACCCCTTTGTGGGACTCACGAAGGGGTTGGCTCATTTACTCAGCCCACAGCTCTCAACCCCTCACGAGAGGGGGAGTATCCAGGTGAGCAGCTGCAGGGGCCAGGATGAGTGCTTCTGGGTGCCAGCAGGAGTAGAACTCTTTGCGTCCCTGTGGCAGCATCTGGGGGATAACTGCAACCTTCAAAGCCCCAGAGGGTGTGTGTTACAGTGTGCTTTTTTAGCTTTGGCACACTGTATGGCTTACGTGTTTAACAGCTCAGTGGAGGGTCAAGGTGACAGCCTTTTGCACTCACCCTCTTGGTATCCAAGTTCTTGTCCAGCATCCAGCAAAAATCAGGTCACACAGATGAATTGAAGGGTGGTGAATGTGGAGAATTTTATTGAGCAGTGGAAGTGGCTCTCAGTGGGATGGGAGCTGGAAAGGGGATGGAGCGGGAAGGTAGTCTCCTGGAGTTCAGTCGTCCCCAGCTGAACTCTTCTCTGAAGTCCCACTATCAAGCTGTCCCTCTGAAGTCAAGCTGCTTCTCTCTGCCCACTGCCCAGTGGAGCCTGGGGATTTTATGGGTACAGGAATGTGGGGCTGGGCAGGGTGGGGCAGGGTAGTTTTGGAAAAGGCAACATTTGGGCAGAAAAACAGGAACATTATTTCTCACTTTGGTCTGCAGGTCCAGGCTTGAGGGTGGGGCTTCACCAGGGACCTCCCCTTCTCTGCCTAGTATTTCTCTGCCTCCTGTCCATATCATTAGCTGTGGGTTTATCATATATTATCTTTATTTTGTGGAGGCACTTTCTTTTTATACCTAATTTGTTGAGAGTTCTTATCATGAAAAGATGTTAAATTTCATCAAGTGTTTTTTATGCATCTATTCAGATGATTGTTTGGTTTTTGTCCTTTGTTTTGTTAATGTGATGTATCACATTTATTGATTTCCCTATGTTAAACTGTATTTATGTAGATGCCCGATGGGTTCACCTTGCCTGCTGCCTAGACAGAGCTGATTTATCAAGACAGGGGAATTGCAATGAAGAAAGAGTAATTAACACAGAGCCGGCTGTGCAGGAGACAGGAGTTTTATTATTACTCAAATCAGTCTCCCTGAGCATTTGGGGATCAGAGTTTTTAAAGATAATTTGGTGGGTAGGGGCTTGGGAAGTAAGAAGGGCCGATTGGTCAGGTTGGAGATGGAATCATAGGGGGTCAAAGTGAGGTTTTCTTACTCTCTTCTGTTCCTGGGTGGGATGGCAGAACTGGTTGGGCCAGATTACTGGTCTGGGTGGTGTCCACTGATCTATCCAGTGCAGGGTCTGCAAAATATCTCAAGCACTGATCTTAGGAGCCAGAGGCTGCATGACCTCTAAACTGTAATTTCTTTCTTTCTTTCTTTTTTTTTTTTTTTGCAATTGCAATATTTAATAGAGTGAAGTACAGTGAAAACAGAGCTCCCATACAAAGGGAGGGGACCCAAAGGGGGTTGCCGTTCCAGCTCGGCTCGAATACCTGTGTTTATATCCTGATCACTGTCCCTCCCTCTGTGCTCTCAGGCAACAGATGATTGGCTATTTCTTTACCTCCTGTTGTTGCCTAATTAGCATTTTAGTGAGCTCTCCTTACTATCTTTTTGGTTGGGTGTGAGCTAAGTTGCAAGACCCGTGTTTAAAGATGGAAGCGGTCACCTTCCGAGCTAGGCTTAGGGATTCTTAGTCAGCCTAGGAAATTCAGCTGGTCCTGTCTCTCAGTTCCCCCCTCAACAGGAAAACCCAAGTGCTGTTGGGGAGGTTGGCCGACGCCTGCTCTAACTGCTTCCTGCTGAATTGGGGCATAGCAGGGGTCGTGCAGTTGAGATTTCCTTGTGAGGGGTGCCTTCGATGTCATTAACATCGGAGCATGGGCTAGCAGGCTGGTCCGGGGATCCGCAGTGGATCTTAGTCATGGACTGCATCTGGGGCTCCATTTGAAGAACGATTTATAGTTTTACAGCTTCAATTCTGGAAGAGACAAACTTAACAAGGAGGTTAAAGATACAGGGATTGAAATGCATGGCCTGCAGTGCAGGGGATTATTTCTTTGGCACACTTCACAGGCCCTGACTATTTGCTTGATAGTTTTGAAAAGGCCTGGTCCAGTAAATAATAATTTGGCCATTTGATGGGTGCTGTCAATGCCTAAGTGAAAGGTTCGGTGAAGGGTTTTAAGTAATTTCCATCGGTTAGCTGTAGGCAAAAGTATTTTTCCTTCTTCGGTGGCTAGCCATCCTGAGGGAAGGAAACTATGTCTTCATGAGGTTCCCCTTTCTATTTCTTCTTCTGAGTACTGGGGCTTGGTGTCCTGGAGGGGAATACCACATACTAGGAGTCCTTCTATAAGCATTTTAATGTTGGGTCCTGCCTTGCGGCTCTTTTGGCTTCAATATCCTCTTGGCGGTTCCTTTCTATTTCCTTTTCCTTTCCTTTCTGGTGACTCTGGCAGTGTAAGACTGCCACCTCTTCAGGTTTCTGTACAGCCAATAATAATCTCCCAGTGGCTTCCTTACGTTTGATAGGTGTTCCCTCCGAAGTTAGGAATTCCCTTTCTCTCCATATTGCTGCAGGGGTGTGGAGGACTAGGTAAGCATATTTAGAGTCTGTATATATATTTACCCTTTTTCCTTCTCTCCTAATTCTAGTGCCCGAGTGAGGTCTATTAGTTTTGCCAACTGAGCACTAGTTCCTGGAGTGAGGGGATTACTTTCAAGTATTCCATTATCGCCGACCACTGCATACCCCACTTTTCGAAGTCCTTTTCCTACAAAGGAACTTCCATCAGTATACAAGTTGAGGTTGGGATCAGTCAAGGGAACCTCTAAAAGTTCCCCTTGAGTGGCATAAGTTTGAGCAATTACCTGTTGACAGTTACGTTTTATCTTTTCTCCATTGTCTGGAAGCAATGTGGCTGGGTTAAGAGTTGCACAAGTGTGCAGTCACAGCACTGGCCCTTCAAGTAATAGAGCCTGATATTTAAGTAAACGGTTGTCTGACAGCCACAGGTCTCCTTTAGCAGTGAGTATGCCGTTCACGTCATGAGATGTCCACACAGTAAGATCTCTTCCCTGTGTTATTTTAACTGCTTCAGATACTAAGACTGCTACTGCTGCCACTACACGTAAACAATGAGGCCAACCCTTTGCCACTACATCAATTTCCTTACTCAGGTATGCCATGGGTTGCAGGCTCGTCCCTCGGACCTGTGTAAGGACTCCTAGAGCTATTCCTGTTTTTTCTGTGACATATAAAGAAAAGTCTTGCCTTGTTGGCAAGCTTGACACTGGGGCTTGGGCTAGGGCCCTCTTTAGGGCCTGGAAAGCCACTTCTGCTTCATGTGTCCATTTTACTAAGTGGGTGTTAGCTTTCTGATAAACCATAATTTCTAATCTTGTAGCTAATGTATTAGTGCTGCAAAGGCAGACTGGTCCCCAGGCAAGAAGGGAGTCTTTTCAGAAAAGGGCTATTATCAATTTTGTTTCAGAGTCAAACCATAAACTGAATTTCTTCCCAAAGTTAGTTTTGTCTATGCCCAGGAATGAACAAGGACAGCTTAAAGGTTAGAAGCAAGATGGAGTCTATTAGCTCTAATCTCTTTCACTGTCATAATTTCCTTGTTTATAATTTTTGCAAAGGTGGTTTCACTTACATCTCAGGGATAAATCCCACTTGACCATGGTGAATGATACTTATAATGTGCTATTGAATTCAGTTTGCTAATATTTTGTTTAGGAATTTTGCAGCCATGTACATCAGGGATATTGGCCTGTAAATTTTTTTCTCGTAGCATCCTTGTCTGGCTTTGACATCAGGGTAACGCTAACCTCACAAAATGAGTTTGTAAGTACTCTCTCTTCTTCAATTTTTTGGAAGAGTTTCAGAAGGACTGGCATCAGTTTTTCCTTAAATGTTTTGTAGAATTCAGCAGTAAAGCCATCAGGTCCTTTTGATGGGATTTTCTTTGATGGGAGACTTTTTAGTACTAATTCAATCCCTTTTCCTGTTATTGTTCTGCTCCGATTTTCTATTTCTTCGTGATTCATCGTGGTAAGTTGTATGTTTCTTGGAATTTATCCATTTATTTTAGGTGATTCAATTTGTTGGCATGTAACTGTTTATAGTAATACCTTATGATTCTTTGTGTTTCTGTGGTATCAGTTGTAATGTCTCCTCTTTCATTTCTGGTTTTATTTGAGTCTTCTCTCTTTTTTTCTTTGCCTAGCTCAAGTTTTGTGTGTTGTATTTATCTTTTCAAAACATTAATTCTTAGTTTTATTGATCTTTTCTATTGTTTGTCTAGTCTCTTTATTTATTTGTGCTCTAATCTTTATTACTTTCTTTCTTCTACTCACTTTGGGCTTATTTTTTTTCCTACTTCCTTGAGGTATAACATTAGGTTGGTTTATTAGAGATCTTTCTTTTTTGATGTAGGTTTTCATTGCTACAACCTTCCTGGTTAGAATTGCTTTTGCTGCATCTCATAAGTTTTGGTATGCTGTGTTTCCTTTTCTGTTTGTCTGAAGATATATTTAAATTTCATTTTTAATTTCTATTTTAATCCATTGGTTGTTCAGGAGTATGTTGTTTAATTTCCATATATTTGTAAATTTTCCAAAATTCCTCCCATTATTAATTTCTAATTTCATACTATTGTTGTCAGAAAAGATATTTGATATGATTTCAATCTTCTTAAATTTGGTAAGACTTGTTTCTTGGGCTAACATATAATCTATCCTGAAAAGTGTTGTGTGTGTACTTGAGAAGAATGTGTATTCTGATGCTGCTAGGTATAATGCTGCATATGTCTGTTAGGTCCATTTGGCTTAAAATGTAATTAAAGTCCAATGTTTCCTTATTGATTTTTCTCTCTGAATGATCTGTCCATTCTTGAAAATAGGGTATTAAAGTCCTGTACTATTATTATCATAGTCTATCTGTCCCTTCTGATCTATTAATATATGATTTATATATTTAGGTGCTCTTGAGCATATATATATATACACACACACACACACATACATTCCCATTAGGTACATACATACAAACACATACAAACACACACACATACAATTGTTATATCTTCTTGATGAATTAGTGACATTATTACTGTATAGTGACCTTCTTTGTCTGTTTTTATGATGTTTTGCTTAAAGTCTATTTTATCTAATATAAATATAGCTACTCCTGATCTTTCTTGGTTTCTATTTGAACGGAGTTATCTTTTTCCATCCCTTCACTTCCAATCTATGAGTATCCTTAAAAATGAAGTGAAAGTGAGTCTCTTGTAGGCAGCATATAATCGGGTCTTTCTTTTAACCTATCCATTCAGCCACTCTATATCTTTTGACTGGAAAATTTAATTCACTTATATTTGAGATAATTATTGGTAAAGACTATTGCCTTTTTATTTATATTTTTCTGTTTTTTTGTAGATCCTTTGTTTCTGTCTTCCTCTCTTTCTGTCTTCCTTTGTGATTAAATAATTTTCTACAGTGGTATCCTTTGATTCCTTACCATTTCTCTTTTTTTGTATCTACTATAGGCTTTTGCTTTGTGGTTGCCATGAGGCTTACATAAACCACCCTTTATACTCTGGTCATTATTCATCCTTCTGATTTCAACACCACTTCTGTCTACACATGAACCCAAGCCCAATCACAAGAGACAAATAATGGGAGGGAGAAATGAAACTCTGTGTATTTACTTGGGGCAAAGGAAAGAACCAAACACCATGATTTCAAGCATCTCTATTATTCTCATTCAATTTCCCATAGTTGCCTCATTTTATATCTCACCAGTCTCTCTATTAGTAGATACAAGGAACATTTTAATGTTTTCTTATATCTCAGCCAATTGTGTTCACAGGATGCTTCCAACATTGTGATCTTTAATCCAATTAATAGGCTTAAGCCCCATTTTTATTTTCTCTTGTCTTGTCCTACTTTTGTTCTATCAATCAAGTTACTATGTAGAAAGTCACTGAACTAACCGCAGCTTATTCTTCTCCAGTGCATATATCCTGGTATCATTTATCTTGCTGTTGCTCTTTCACCTCATTTCTTTCAAGAATTATGTGAACATTCACATGTGTTAAATTAAAAATATATACAACCTTGTATCAGGGAGTTATCATTTGCATAAAATACTGCCACCTGACAGCCTTGTAAGCCATTACAGACAAGACAGGACTTAAACATGAAGCTGAAGGCTGTCTGGTCATGCACAGCAGATGTCTCCTGCAAAACTCACTGTAAGTCAAAAATACTACAGTTTGGGTCATGCCTGAAATGCACAAAAGGATGTTTTTCTTTCCTCAACAAACTGGTAGTAAGTTATTTTCTACAATTAATAATGCTTATAGAAATATTAATTACTTGTGGCCGGGCATGGTGGCTATTCCCAGCACTTTGGGAGGTCGAGGCTGGTGGATCATGAGGTAAGGAGTTCAAGACCGGCCTGGCCAACATGGTGAAACTCCATCTCTACTAAAAATACAAAAATTAGCCAGGTGCAGCAGCTGGTGCCTGTAATCCCAGCTACTCAGGAGGCTGAGGCAGAGAATTGCTTGAACCCAGGAGGCAGAGGTTGCAGTAAGCTGAGATCGCGACACTGCACTCCAGCCTGGGCGACAAACTGAGACTTTGTCTCAAAAAGTGTGTGTGTGTGTATATATATATGCACATATATATATATATATCTCTTTAACTTGTAAAGGTAGCTCCAAGTTTAAATTGTGGCAATATTTTCTTAAGCAGGTTCTAGCTAACTGACGATTTGCCTCTCCACAGGAGTGGCCCTTAAATCACATGATCTTTTTTATGAGATAATTGGATAGGGGTGAAAGTTCAATTCAAGCTTAGCCAATCAAATTCTCTCAAAGTGGCTTAGTAATCAAAATAGCTTTGTCTCTCAAACACAGGGAGACTCAGTCAATTAGCCCTGAGAGACCAGTCAGGAAGGAAATACAGACTGAAGTTTGTCATTTTGAGCCAACCAAGACAGAACCATGTGCATGGGTGTGATCTGAGTCTGGGCAGCAGAGAGAGCAGAAAAAAGCGGTTTGGCAGCAACAATGAAAGGGCAGAGGAAGATGCCAGAGCACCTTACCCAAGCTCACCTGCATTTACTATATTTAGAATTCAAAAAATACACTTTTATTCTATTCATAAATCCTGCATTACTTGGGCAGTCACACTGGCTAGTGTGCATTCAGTGATGCATTGGATGACGCTTTAGACAATGAAGCACAAACGTCCAGTGGCCTCTTATCCACTCATCTTTCTTGACACTAGAAACTTCTCCCAGGCAGTCAGCTTTACTCACTCTGCCTTCTTTTTTTCTTTCTTTCTAATTTACCAGCTGTTCATGAATGGCCTCTGGAGAAGCCTTTAGTGACACACTGCCAATTTATCTTCTATGAAGAAGCCCAAGTCCTCATGATGGGAATTTCCAAATCTTAGTGCACTCATGCCTTAGTTCTAATTAACAGAATTTTAAAGTTCAAAGGAACTTTATATGAAAGGACCATATGGCCCATATTTACAAGGTAATCCTCACATCAAATATTCTGTTTAATTTGCAATTAATCTATTCTCATTTTTGTTTCAGAAAAATGTTTCCCTTCAGGCCAGCCATGGTGGTTCACACCTGTAATCCTAGCACTTTGGGAGGCCAAGGCAGGAGGATTGTTTGAGCCCAGGAGTTCAGGACTAGCCTGAGCAACATGGCAAGACCCAATCTGTACAAAAAAATTTTAAAAATTTCAGATGTGGTGGTGTACACCTGTGGTCCCTACTACTCGGGAGGCTGAGGCAAGAGTGATATGGTTTGGCTGTATCCCCACCCAAATCTCATCTTGAATTCCTACGTGTTGTGGGAGGGACCCAGTGGGAGGTAACTGAATCATGGGGGCAAGTCTTTCCTGTGCTGTTTTCATGACAGTAAATAAGTCTCACGAGATCTGATGGTTTAAAAAAAGGAGTTCCTCTGCACAAGTTATCTCTCATTTTTTGCCTGCTGCCCTCAAGTATGATGTGACTTGCTCCTCCTTGTCTTCCACCATGACTGTGAGGCTTCCCAGCCACGTGAAACTGTAAGTCCAATTAAATCTCTTTCTTTTGTAAATTGCTCAGTCTTGGATATGTCTTTATCTTCAGCATGAAAATGGACTAATACAAAGAGGATCACTTTAGCCCAGGAGGTTGAAGCTGCAGTGAGCCATGATTGCACCACTGCACTCTAGTCAGGGTGAAAGAGTGAGACCCTGTCTAAATAAAAAAATGTTCCCCTTCCTTCTCCTAGGGATCAAAGAATAAGTGTGGACCCAGTAGCTAATCTCAAAAAGCTTACAGTCTAGTGGAAGATTAAACAAGTACATGTTAATCAGAATTCCTCAGGTTACAAGTGACAGAAACCCACCTAAACCAGGCTGGACAAAGAGAGGAACCCATTGGCTCAAGGAATCCAAGGATAGTTTAAAGAGTCAATCGGACAAAAAAGCAAGAACTCATCAAGGAATCAGAACCAACTGGGTTCTCCACCCAGACTCTTCCTCTGCATACACCAGTGAGGTTTATTTATTAATAAAATGGAAGGATAATGTCTACCTTAGAAGTCTAGGGTAAAGATTGCATTTTAAACACCTCGGGGAAGTGCTGAGAAGCATGCAAGGAAGGAGCTCAATAAATGTCCCTATTTTCTCTTATAGGTTCCACAGTACTTATAAAACACTGAGCACCCAAATGCAGCAAATCCCAAAAACAAAGAATTTGTTACCACATATACTTTACATAGGATGAAATGGAAAATGGAAAACTGAAGAAAAGGGGGAAAACAGATAAAGGAACTTTTGAGTAATTAGGGAGAATCTTCCAGGAATTTTCCAGTCCAACAGAGATATTCTTTCTTCAAAAACCAAAGAGGTACATTCAATTTCTCCCCCTCCCAGGAAAGTTGCAGGAAATTATCTTGAAGAAAGTGTTATCAAAAAGGAAACCACACTTCCTAAATTTTCAACAGTTGCACAATAGCTAAAGTATTAAAATGGAATATGTAGAGCTAGAAAAATAGGAATACATTTATAATGCCTATAGATCTGAGTTAGAAAATGTTTATAGATTCAAGAATGAATTTGGAACCACTTGGAGAGACTGAGAACTCTCTGGAATTAGCATATAAAAAATAAGCAAGCATTCTGAAATCAAGCAGCATGGACTGATCCTGATTAGTACATTAGCAGTAGAAAAACTCATGAAGATGAACGTGGATGCAAAAGGGCCCAGAACAAAACTGCCTTCATCATCCATAGCTAAGGATTCACCAGTAACCTGATAAAGAAAGATCTGAAGGAAATAATGTGAAATGAGGAAAATACATTTTTTAAACTGTCAAAGGTGCTAATTAGAATATTTTTAAACAACTGAAATGTCTAAATGAAAATAGAAAATTATGAAATATAAACTTGTACGCACAGAGAAAGCTGTTTACATGGAATATGCTAAAATAATAACAATGGTCTGTTCTTAGGGTGGCACTATAGGCAACTTGTTCTTCATTTCTTTTCTGTAATGAATATGCATTACTCTTCATTAAAAAATGATTTTAGGAATAGACAGTTCTCAAAAGAAGATATACAAATGGCCAATAAACATATGAAAAAATGCTCAACATCACTAGTGATCAGGGAAATGCAAATCAAAACCACAATACAATACCACCTTTCTCCTGCAAGAATGGCCATAATCAAAAATATCAAAAAACAATAGACATTGGTGTAAATGCAGTGGTCAGGGAACATTTCTACATTGCTGGTGGGAATGTAAACCAGTACAGCCACTATGGAAAACAGTGTGGAGATTCCTTAAAGAACTAAAAGTAGAACTACTATTTGATCCAGAAATCCCACCACTGGGTATCTACCCTGAGGAAAAGAAGTCACACAGAAAAGGAACTTGCACACGTATGTTTATAGCAGCATAGTTTGCAATTGCAAAATCATAGAACCAACCCAAATGTCCATCAATTAATGAGTAGATAAAGGAACTGTGATATATATATACAATGGAATACTACTTAGCCATAAAAAGGAATGAATTAACGGCATTTGCAGCAACCTGGGTGAGACTGGAGTCTATTAATCTTAGTGAAGTAACTCAAGAATGGAAAACCAAACACCATATGTTCTTACTGATATGTGAGAGCTAAGCTATGAGGACACAAAGGTATAAGAATGATACAATGGACTTTGAGGACCTAGGGGGAAGAGTGGGAGGGGGAAAGGGAAAAAAGACTACAAATAGGGTACAGGGTATACTGCTCGGGTGATGGGTGCACCAAAATCTCATAAATCACCACAAAAGAACTTCATCGGCTGGGCACAGTGGCTCAGGCCTGTAATCCTACCCCTTTGGGAGGTCAAGGCAGATGGATCACCTGAGGTCAGGAGTTTGAGACCAGCCTGGCCAACATGGTGAAACCCCATCTCTATAAAAATACAAAAAATTAGCTGGGTATAGTGGTAGATGCCTGTAACCCTAGGTCCTTAGGAGGCTGAGGCAGGAGAATCACTTGAACCTGGGAGGCAGAGGTTGCAGTGAGCCAAGATTGCACCATTGCACTCCAGTCTAGGTGACAAGAGGGAAACTCTGTCTCAACAACAACAACAATAAAGAACCATCCCAAAGGAACACAGCTCCTCACCAGCAATGGAACAAAGCTGGATGGAGAATGACTTTGACGAGTTGAGAGAAGAAGGCTTCAGTTGATCAAACTTCTGCGAGCTAAAGGAGGAAGCTCGAACTCATCGCAAAGAAGTTAAAAACCTTGAAAAAAGACTAGATGAATGGCTAACTAGAATAGCCAATGCAGAGAAGTCCTTAAATGACCTGGTGGAGCTGAAAACCATGGCACGAGAACTAAGTGACAAATGCACAAGCTTCAGTAACTGATTCGATCAACTGGAAGAAAGGGTGTTGGGTGATTGAAGATCAAATCAATGAAATGAAGCAAGAAGAGAAGTTTAGAGAAAAAAGTAAAAAGAAATGA
Organism: Macaca mulatta; assembly: GCF_049350105.2. Taxonomy (NCBI): domain Eukaryota; kingdom Metazoa; phylum Chordata; class Mammalia; order Primates; family Cercopithecidae; genus Macaca; species Macaca mulatta. The sequence continues at coordinate 138,747,951 of NC_133414.1, forward strand.
ACAAAACCTCCAAGAAATATGGGACTATATGAAAAGACCAAATCTACGTCTGATTGGGGTACCCGAAAGTGACGGGGAGAATGGAATCAAGTTGGAAAACACTCTGCAGGATATTATCCAGGAGAACTTCCCCAACCTAGCAAGGCAGGCCAACATTCAAATTCAGGAAATACAGAGAACACCACAAAGATACTCTTTGAAAAAAGCAACTCCAAGACACATAATTGTCAGATTCACCAAAGTTGAAATGAAGGAAAAAATATTAAGGGTAGCCAGAGAGAAAGGTCGGGTTACCCACAAAGGGAAGCCCATCACACTAACAGCAGATCTCTCAGCAGAAACTCTACCAGCCAGAAGAGAGTGGAGGCCAATATTCAACATTCTTAAAGAAAAGAATTTTCAATCCAGAATTTCATATCCAGCCAAACTAAGTTTCATAAGTGAAGGAGAAATAAAATCCTTTACAGACAAGCAAATGCTGAGAGATTTTGTCACCACCAGGCCTGCCCTACAAGAGCTCCTGAAGGAAGCACTAACCATGGAAAGGAACAACCGGTACCAGCCACTGCAAAAACATGCCAAAATGTAAAGACCGTCGAGGCTAGGAAGAAACTGTATCAACTAATGGAGAAAATAACCAGCTAACATCATAATGACAGGATCAAATTCATACATAACAATATTAACCTTAAATGTAAATGGGCTAAATCACCCAATTAAAAGACACAGATTGGCAAATTGGATAAAGAGTCAAGACCCATCAGTGTGCTGTATTCAGGAGACCCATCTCACGTGCAGAGACACACATAGGCTCAAAATAAAGGAATGGAGGAAGATCTACCAAGCAAATGGAAAACAAAAAAAGATAGGGGTTGCAATCCTAGTCTCTGATAAAACAGACTTTAAACCAACAAAGGTCAAAAAAGACAAAGAAGGCCATTACATAATGGTAAAGGGATTAATTCAACAAGAAGAGCTAACTATCCTAAATACATATGCACCAAATACAGGAGCACCCAGATTCATAAAGCAAGTCCTTAGAGACTTACAAAGAGACTTAGACTCCCACATAATAATAATGGGAGATTTTAACACCCTACTGTCAATATTAGACAGATCAACGAGACAGAAAGTTAACAAGCATATCCAGGAATTGAACTCAGCTCTGCACCAAGTGGACCTAATAGACATCTACAGAACTCTCCACCCCAAGTCAACAGAATATACACTCTTCTTAGCACCACATCGCGCTTATTCCAAAATTGACCACATAGTTGGAAGTAAAGCACTTCTCAGCAAATGTAAAAGAACAGAAATTATAACAAACTGTCTCTCAGACCACAGTGCAATCACACTAGAACTCAGGATTAAGAAACTCACTCAAAACTACTCAACTACATGGAAACTGAACAACTTGCTCCTGAATGACTACTGGGTACATAACAAAATGAAGGCAGAAATAAAGATGTTCTTTGAAACCAATGAGAACAAAGATACAACATACCAGAATCTCTGGGACACATTTAAAGCAGTGTGTAGAAGAAATTTATAGCACTAAATGCCCACAAGAGAAAGCAGGAAAGATCTAAAATTGACACCCTAACATCACAATTAAAAGAACTAGAGAAGCAAGAGCAAACACATTCAAAAGTGAGCAGAAGGCAAGAAATAACTAAGATCAGAGCAAAACTGAAGGAGATAGAGACACAAAAAACCCTTCAAAAAAATCAATGAATCCAGGAGCTAGTTTTTTTAAAAGATCAACAAAATTGATAGACTGCTAGCAAGACTAATAAAGAAGAAAAGAGAGAAGAATCAAATAGATGCAATAAAAAATGGTAAAGGTATCACCTGGTGATATCACCACCGACCCCACAGAAATACAAACTACCATCAGAGAATACTATAAACACCTCTATACAAATAAACTAGAAAACCTAGAAGAAATGAATAAATTCCTGGACACATACACTCTTCCAAGACTAAACCAGGAAGATGACAAATCCCTGAATAGACCAATGACAGGCTCTGAAATTGAGGCAATAATTAATAGCCTACCAACCAAAAAAAGTCCAGTACCAGATGGATTCACAGTCAAATTCTATCAGAGGTACAAGGAAGAGCTGGTACCATTCCTTCTGAAACTATTCCAATCAATAGAGAAAGAGGGAATCCTCCCTAACTCATTTTATGAGGCCAACATCATCCTGATACCAAAGCTTAGCAGAGACGCAATAAAAAAAGAGAATTTTAGACTAACATCCCTGATGAACATCGATGCAAAAATCCTCAAAAAAATACTGGCAAACTGAATCCAGCAATACATCAAAAAGCTTATCCACCATGATCAAGTGGGCTTCATCCCTGGGATGCAAGGCTGGTTCAACATATGCAAATCAGTAAAGTAATCCATCACATAAACGAAAACAAAGACAAAAACCACATGATTATCTCAATAGATGCAGAAAAGGCCTTTCACAAAATTCAACAGCCTTTCATGCTAAAAACTCTCAATAAGTTTGGTATTGATGGAACATATCTCAAAATAATAAGAGCTATTTAGGATAAACCCACAGCCAATATTATACTGAATGGGCAAAAACTGGAAGCATTCCCTTTGAAAACTGGCACAAGACAGGGATGCCCTCTCTCACCACTCCTATTCAACACAGTGTTGGAAGTTCTGGCCAGGGCAATCAGGCAGGAGAAAGAAATAAAGGGTATTCAATTAGGAAAAGAGGAAGTCAAATTGTCCCTGTTTTTAGATGACATGATTGTATATTTAGAAAACCCCATCGTGTCAGCCCAAAATCTCCTTAAGCTGATAAGCAACTTCAGCAAAGTCTCAGGATACAAAATCAATGTGCAAAAATCACAAGCATTCTTATACACAGTAACAGACAAACAGAGAGCCAAATCATGAGTGAACTCCCATTCACAACTGCTTCAAAGAGAATAAAATACCTAGGAATCCAACTTACAAGGGATGTGAAGGACCTCTTCAAGGAGAACTATAAACCACTGCTGAACAAAATAAAACAGGATACAAATAAGTGGAAGAATATTCCACACTCATGGATAGGAAGAATCAATATCATGAAAATGGCCATACTGCCCAAGGTAATTTATAGATTCAATGCCATCCCCATTAAGCTACCAATGACTTTCTTCACAGAATTGGAAAAAACTACTTTAAAGTTCATATGGAACCAAAAAAGAGCCCGCATTGCCAAGACAATCATAAGCTGAAAGAACAAAGCTGGAGGCATCACGCTACCTGACTTCAAACTATACTACAAGGCTACAGTAACCAAAACAGCATGGTACTGGTACCAAAACAGAGATATACACCGATGGAACAGAACAGAGCCCTCAGAAATAATACCACACATCTACAACCATCTGATCTTTGACAAACCTGACAAAAACAAGAAATGGGGAAAAGATTCCCTACTTTATAAATGGTGCTGGGAAAACTGGCTAGCCAGATGTAGCAAGCTGAAACTGGATCCCTTCCTTACACCTTACATGAAACTTAATTCAAGATGGATTAGAGACTTAAATGTTACACCTAAAACCATAAAAACCCTAGAAGAAAACCTAGGCAATACCATTCAGGACATAGGCATGGGCAAGGACTTCATGTCTAAAACACCAAAAGCAATGACAACAAAAGCCAAAATTGACTAATGGGATCTAATTAAACTAAAGAGCTTCTGCACAGCAAAAGAAACTACCATCAGAGTGAACAGACAACCTACAGAATGGGAGAAAATTTTTGCAATCTACTCATCTGACAAAGGGCTAATATCCAGAACCTACAAAGAACTCAAACAAATTTACAGGAAAAAAACAAACAAACCCATTAAAAAGTGGGCAAAGGATATGAACAGACACTTCTCAAAAGAAGACATTTATTCAGCCAACAGACACATGAAAAAATGCTCATCATCACTGGTCATCAGAGAAATGCAAATCAAAACCACAACAAGATACCGTCTCACACCAGTGAGAATGGCGATCATTAAAAAGTCAGGAAACAACAGGTGCTGGAGAGGATGTGGAGAAATAGGAACACTTTTACACTGTTGGTGGGATTGTAAACTAGTTCAACCATTGTGGAAGACAGTGTGGTGATTCCTCAAGGATCTAGAACTAGAAATACCATTTGACCCAGCCATCCCATTACTGGGTGTATACCCAAAGTATTATAAATCATGCTACTATAAAGACACATGCACACATATGTTTATTGTGGCACTATTCACAATAGCAAAGACTTGGAACCAACCCAAATGTCCATCAATGACAGACTGGATTAAGAAAATGTGGCACATATACACCATGGAATACTATGCAGCCATAAAAAAGGATGAGTTCGTGTGGGACATGGATGCAGCTGGAAACCATCATTCTCAGCAAACTATCGCAAGAACAGAAAACCAAACACCGTATGTTCTCACTCAAAGGTGGGAATTGAACAATGAGAACACTTGGACACAGGGTGGGGAACATCACACACTGGGGCCTGTCATGGGGTTGGGGGAGGGGGGAGGGATAGCATCAGGAGATATACCTAATGTAAATGACGAGTTAATGGGTGCAGCACACCAATATGGCACATGTATACATATGTAACAAACCTGCATGTTGGGCACATGTACCCTAGAACTTAAAGTATAATGACCTAGAACTTAAAGTATAATGAAAAATAAACAAATAAAAATAATAAGTAATAAGTATCACCAGCAGTTCAAATGCCAGTAAATAAAGAAATAAATAAATAAATAAATAAAACTTCAAGGATAATTTGAGCCAGAGAAAACCCAACTAAGGGTTGGGTGTGGTGGGTCACGCCTATAATCCCAGCACTTTGGGAGACGGAGGCAGGTGAATCACCTGAGGTTAGGAGGTCTCAAACTCCATGAGTATATACCCGAAGGATTACATACCCGTCTCTACTAAACATCAATATCGTGAAAATGACCATACTTCCCAAGGTAATTTATAGATTCAATGCCATCCCCATTAAGCTACCAATGACTTTCTTCACAGAATTGGAAAAAACTACTTTAAAGTTCATATGGAACCAAAAGAGAGCCCGAATTGCCAAGACAATTCTAAGCCAAAAAACCAAAGCTGGAGGCATCATGCTAGCTGACTTCAAACTATACTACAAGGCTACAGTAACAAAAACAGCATGGTACTGGTACCAAAACAGAGATATCATGAAACCCTGTCTCTACTAAAAATACAAAAATTAGCCAGGTGTGGTGGTGCATGCCTGTAATTCCAGCTACTCAGGAGGCAGACAGGAGAATTGCTTGAACCCAGGAGGCAGAGCTTACAGTGAGCTGAGATCACGCCACTGCACTCCAGCCTAGGTGACAGAGTGAGACTGTCTCAAAAACAAAACTAAACTAAACTAAACTAGACTAAACTAAGCTGTGCCCTGATTCTTGACCCAAAGAAATTATAAGATAATAAATGTTTGCTATTTTAAGTTGCTAAACAAAACAAAACAAAATGAAAAACTACTTTAGGAAAATGTTTTAAAATGACTTGTCATTGCTAAGAGAGGTACACAGAAAATCAGACTGAAGTTTCAAAAAAAGTACCCAGAACATAAATTTAAAGGCACAACAGTCTAACACTTACTGGGTGTTCCAGTGGCCAGGCACAGTGTAGAGGGCTTAGTGTTCTAGAGGACCAGCACATTTCATCTTCACGACAACCCCACAGGTTGATGCTATGACTCCCCTCTATGCTATAAAAGGATAAAGTGAGGCACAGAAAAGGGAGTGATGTGCTCAAGGTCACCCACCTGGGCAGAGGCACAGCCAGGACGTGGACTCAAGTCCATCTGACCTGGGAGAACACACCCTCTAAACCTCTACTGGGGCAACTCACTCCATCAAAGTCCATCGGTTCACAAGAGATGTTACATTAAAACGATTGCAAAAAATCACTTTCAATTCTCATGAGAGTCCTGGGGCAGGTACAGAAGCTATGTCTTAAAGAAGTCAGGCTCCTAGACCACACTCACACAGCTGGTAGGGGCACTGCACCCATGCAGCCCTCCTCTTTCTACACTGTGGCCACAAACCTCATCAGCAGGAGAGCTGGGATTCCAACTGTGCTCTTCCCACCCAGGACCAGGGCTTTTGTTCAGGAAATTCAATAGCACATTCAACAGCTCTTCATAAAGCACTGCCCCAGGGGCTGATCACCAGGGATCCAAAGACAGAGCTTTGTCAATGTCCCTCTTTCAAGTGACACACATTCTGTCGGGGTACATATGGCACAGACAGTCAAGGCAATATGACAATGATTGTGATGATGGCAGCTGTAAGATTTACACGTTTTCCACAGAAGACCCAGGAGAGTGCCCAAGAGGTCCAGACAATAAGAAAAGAAGCCTATTAGATTCTGTTGCAAGCCAGCAACAAAGATTCTCTTGTTGAATTGAAGACAGTACCCCGAGCGTCTGTAAACAGAACACAGGGAAGAGATTCAGCTAAACATGGAATCCAGGGGTGCATTCTTCCTTGCTCCACCTCCCATCCTCACCTGTAATCCGGTTAGCATCCTTTTGATCTTAGCTTTGTTCATTGGTAAGTACATTTTAGGCTATGGGATATACATGCATAATGCTATGCAGAGCACAAGCATGAGAGCCAACCTTCTTGCTGATGTTTAGACTCTTCGTTCCTGACTTCACGCTCTAGAAGGGCCAACTGCAGCTCAGTGGTACTGAGTCAGATCTGTGGTTAGCCCACAGGATGCTGATCCAGATGGGTAGAGAGGAAAGAACAAGGACACCGGGAGCTGGGCTCCTGATTTCAATTCTGTTCGTGACTGGCTTCTCTCCCCTCCTTATACCTTTTATTCCCTTTTCCAAAATAAGTGGTCTTCAATATTGGACTCACTAATTTTATAATTGGAATTAGTCTTAGAGCTAGCTGCCTCCTATATTGAATACAAGAGAAAACCAAAATATAAAAGAGTTAAGCAGACTACTCAAAGACACATAGGCAATGAGAGATACCCTTTCTATTCATTCTAAGTGGAAGCTGTCTGGGTGTAAAGGATCCTATTCTAGGGATAACTTCCAGGAGGAGAAGCAGAAGTGGGTTGAGGAGCCGTGGCTTCACCTGCAGCTCAGAAAAACCTGGTCACTGGGGGGACCAGAGGTCAAAGATATATACTTCTCCTCCCCTTCTCTGCCCTCACCACCCTTGTTGTGATTGGCCCCTTTCCCCTGCACATCTCTAGTCAAGTTTCCTGGCCATGTGGAGTAAATTCAAGCAAGGAAATGCAGATTTCTGGCTTGAAGGAATAAGGGAAGACTGTGTTGTCTGCAAAGCTAAAAGTGACTCCACCAACCAGAAATCAGGTCTGAGCACTGTCATCTGTTCTATGGAACTGAAATCAGGTCTGAGCACTGTCATCTGTTCTATGGAACTGAACAATGAAAGCCTCAGTTTCTTTTTCAGTAAAATAGGAGCAATGTTTGCCTTATTTACCTTAGAGAGTAGCCTGTTTAAGATAAATTTATTCTGACACTTGACAAAAAGATAATGAAGACTTTATTCAAGACCACTGCAACAGAAGTCAGCTCTATGGAATAGGGAAGAGAGTGGGCTCAACTTCAAATATAAGGACAAAAGGGCTTGACAGACAAGGAGCAGGGTAAAGGGTGGGGGAGCAGAGGGTTCAGTGGATGGAAAATTGCTCAGAAGAATATCAAGGATCAGGGGGTTCCTGCTAAACTCACCTAGCAGGATTCTTGTTAAAGGCAGGCCAAGGACTTAGATCTCAAAGTTGGGGAATGAGAAACTCGATCAGATATCAAGGGTAGTGAGAGCCTTGCTAAGGCTGAGCTGGGCAGGTAAAGGAGAGGACAGGGGCTAAACTCAAGGCCTGATCAGAAGGAGGGATCAGAGAGCCTGACCAAAGTTTAGCCAAGGAGAGAGTCTTCGTCAAGCCACAGGAATCAATTGAGACACTCACTCTAACATGCATGCTAGGAAACTGTAAAGAACAATTCATATAACTTTGCTACATATATCTTACAGTTATTTGCTACGAGGATTATTTAGAAATAATTTGTGTTTAATAGCTGGCTAAAATACAGTTGGTATTCCAAGTGTAATAAAACCAAACACACAAGATGCAAACACTGGAAGCTCTGAGAAAGGAAGGATTTCACAAGCTGATAATGTTATGACCATCTGATTAACTGCATTTAGCCATCATCACAGCTAACAGCCAGGTAGTCAGGGACCACTGGGAAGCTGGTCTTATCCAGGCATCTGCATGATGAGCCCAGCCAGTCACCGGCAAGACCCTTGGGATGGGTACCACTTCACAGCTGGGGAGGTGGCTCAGGGTTCAGCCCACATAGAGCTGTGCTAATCAATCCTGTACTTCCAGCCTGAGGAAGAACAAAAGGAGGAATAATTCAGAGAAGAACTTTCCCATCCTGTGTCAATGTCTTTCTACTCGTTTTAAAGACAGCTGTTTAATACCTGCCAGGAATTTAGGAGATGATTTTAAATTATTTCATAGATTTGAGAATGTCACTAAGAAAACAGATCACTTGCACCAGATGCAACACTGCAATGCTGCATTTAATGCACTTTTATTCATCCAGGAAGCTTTGAAATGTGCCCAGAAATACAGCAGCAGATGAATTTAAAAGATCCAGAACCCAGAACCCAGAGAAGCAAACTAAATCTGAGCAAAGGCAGTCACTGGTCAGGGGTAGGTACTAGGCTCTGCAAGTGAGCCAATGGAGTCATCAGTCCAATACAACAACACGTAGACCACACAGGTGTGAACTAACTGAGCCCTTGGCCATTCTTCCAACTGGCACATTGGACACAGATCTGCCCAATAAGCCATGTGCTTTCTTTACTGTATGACATCTTCCTTTAGACTTCTCAAACATGGATGCCTGGTAGAAACAGAACTGCCTATTATTGTATGTTTGGGAAATTCAAAATTACTAAAGATTATAGATGCATTAACGCCATAACACAAACCACTCACACAAAAATTGGAAGTAAAAGATAAAGTTTTATCCTAAATGAAGCTCTTCCTTATTCCCCAAACTCAAAGAAAACTTTCTCACCCAAGCATCTGATATGCTGCTAGTCTTCTTCTGAGCACATTTTGTTTGTTTTGTCCTGAGGTTATTTCTGTGTTGACCTCACCCACCGTACTCCACCACTTCCCTTTCAGGACCCATGGAGCCCTTCTGAGTCAGTCAAGACTTAGGTTCTACTGGCTCTGGATGCAGCCTCAGAATCCTCAATCACTTTTCCAGGCATAAACAGCCAGTGAGCCAGAACTGGCATGGAAATCACTCAATCTGTTGCCATCCTGAGTCTACACAAGGAGGCAGGGAAAACCTCTTACTTTATTTTTTTTTTTCCCCTTGGGGCCACAGGAAATGGTCTCAATACTATTTATTTGCCTGCCTTTGCCCTAGGTTCTCACCTGCATTCAAATAATAATAATAATAATAAAAGTCAAATCCTCTTATATCGGAGAAACCAGCCCCCAATATTTTAATGTAGGTCTTTTCTATTTTCACTAAGTGTGAGCTGGTCTGAGAAATAAAGAGGAAGAGTACAAAGAGAGAAATTTTACAGCTGGGTCTCTGGGGGTGACATCACATGTTGGTAGGACCGTGATGACAACCCTAAGCCACAAAACCAGCAAGTTTTTATTAGGGATTTTAAAAGGGGAGGGGGTGTACGAACAGGGAATAGGTCACAAGGATCACATGCTTCAAAGAGCCATAAAGATCACAAGGCAAAGGCAAAATTAGAATTACTGATGAGGGTCTATATCCCACTGTGCACGTATTGTTTTGATAAACATCTTAACAGGAAACAGGGTTCGAGAGCAGAGAATCAGTCTGACTAGAATTTACCAGGCTGGAATTTCTCAATCCTAGTAAACCTGAGGGCACTGCAGGAGACCAGGGCATATTTCAGTCCTTATCTCAACCGCATAAGACAGACACTCCCAGAGCAGCCATCTATAGACCTACCCCCAGGAATGCATTCCTTCCCCAGGGTTATTCCTTGCTGGGAAAATAATTCAGCGATATTCCTTCTACTTGCATGTCTGTTTATAGGATTTCTGCAAGAAGAAAAATATGGGTCTATTCTGCCTGACCCTGCAGGCAGTCAGACCATGTGGTTATCTTCCCTTGTTCCCTGAAAATTGCTGTTATTCTGTTCTGTACACTGATTTCAAATTGTACCACCACACATTTTACAATCAGATTTCATATTGTTCAAACACACGTGTTCTACAATCAATTTGTACAACAGTGGTCCTGGGGTGATGTACATTCTCAGCTTACAAAGATAACAGGATTAAGAGAGTATAAAGACAGGCATAAGAAATTATAAGAGTATTATTAGGGAAGTGACAAACGTCCATGAAATCTTCACAATTTATGTTCAGAGATTGCAGTAAAGACAGGCATAAGAAATTATAAAAGTATTAATTTGGGAACTGATAAATGTCCATGAAATCTTCACAATTTATGTTCTTCTGCCTCGGCTCCAGCCGGTCCCTCTGTTCAGGGTCCCTGACTTTCCACAACACTCTTACCAAAAGCAAACAGAGCTTGCAAATGCTCTAATCCAAATGTCCTAATCTTTCTGAAAAGAGAGCATACAGACAAATCTTGAAGGGCCACCTACCCCACTTCCCCCTTGCTCACTTTATTCCTGCAGGACACGAGGAGCTGCTCTCTCCAGAAGGTGAAAGAGGAGGTGCCAGCCAGCTTCTCCAACAGGTCGGTATGGTTACCTTTTGGGAAACCCTTGCCAGAATTCCACCTTCACAGACATCTGATCCTATAGAGCTATGGTTCCCCCAAAGATTTTGGATGTGAATGGTGGGGGCTCTTGTTTATCCTCCAGGGTAAAACCACCAGGGGTTTTCAAAGCAGAGCTTCAGCTGTACCCGATGCCACCTCACTTCTGTAAGGATGAAGGATGTGGGGAAGCCCCAGACCATATAATGGGTACAAATTCCTACTGGGAAATGCTTTTTCTTCTAGATGTAAAATATCCAAAAGAGTCTATGTGATCCTCCTCTAACAGACATCCATGAAATAACCTATGTGATCCATTGAAAGGATGCTCTGTGCACTGAACTTACTGTTGGAAGCTGGCAGCTCTTGGTCTAATAGAATCAGAGTCGCCTGGAAGGTAAAGATGGGGGCAAAAGAGGCTTATGCTTTTTGAAATAGTTTCGAGCACTGAAGAGTTGATTCCATTAAACTGCTGAGTCTAATAAAAGGAAACTCCCTTCAAAAAGAGTATTTATATGAAAGGGGAAAAAATACATCCCTCAGGAACTAAGCAATAAACACATGTAAAAATGTGATAAGGAGACATTTAAAAAATCACTGTACTACAGTCAGCTAGTTTCAATGACTTTAGTACTACACAAACAGGAACAAATCCGAGGATCAGGAACAAACCCTGGGCTGCCAGTACACTTTCCAACTAGCAACGCCAGAGTGCTGTCTCAAGAGGCAGCGTCTGGAGCCTGAGGATCCAAGTCCACTCAGTGTGTTGAGATGATCTGGCTGTCCTTCACAGTCTGAGGTCACCTGGTTCCAGTGGTTTAGCAGGGCAGAGTGCCCAGGAGCTGCCAGCCCTGATGCCAAAAGTGGGGAGCTGCTGTGACCAGATACAAGGTCAAACAGGCAGGGATGCAGAGTTGGAGCAAGATTGAGTTTAGAAACCAGAACCTAGGGACCGCTGTGAGGGCAGAGCCAGCAGGCCCAGCAGGCAGGAGGCCAGAGAAGCCAAGAAACTTGCCAGCCAGGCCACTGTACCTGCTGGGGTGGTATTTAGTTATGGTAGGATCTTCCCAGAGGCATGCTCCACCCCACCCTATCCCCAGACCCACTGCTTCTGTTCTTAAAGACACCTGACTCCACACCCAGCACGGAGGCCCACAGCCAGTCCAGATGCCCAGTGTCTGAGGAGCATGGAGGCCCACATCCAGTCCAGATGCCCACTGATCCAGGGACAGTGAGAGCAAGTTGGTGCAGCCACAACCTCTGTCACCTGAGGCCAGCAGTTTACAACTGGAGACAATTTTGCCACCCCTTTTCCCCGCCCCCCATTTGACAATGTCTGGAGGGATGTATGGTTGTCACAACTGGGAGGCACAAATGTAGCCTCTGGTGGCTACAGGCCAGGATGCAGCTCATATCTTACGATGCCCAGGATGGCCCCCCGCCACAAATAATATCCAGTCCCACACATCAATAGTGCTGACACTGAGGAAGCCTGCCTTAGACCAACCAGTAGGTCGTGAAATGTTTCAGATGCAAAATGGTGCTGCACCTCACACATGGTGGGTACATTGCTGGAAGTCTCTGCCTCCCTAGAATTTCTTCTTTGAATTCTGAATCTCCCGTAAAGCTGTACAAATGCCCTGATTCTCAATCATACTGAGAAAAAAGTGATCTGGAGGGTCTCGAGACCTGGCTGACTGCTTCTATGTCACCCACCAGGCTGTTTTCATACACATGCTCCTTTGTTGGGGGAGATACCCTGAAGAAAACCAATTTAGGAGAAATGAATTGTTCACTCTCCTTGCAATGAAAAAAAGAAAGCTGCAACTTGACTGAACAGGGGTCATTACCCTTTGAAAGATATCTTCCCTTTTGTCTGATTCAAACTAGCCATTTTTCATGTAAAATATAAGCTAACCAGGGAAATTACATTTCTACTCTTTTATAATACAGATTAGAAAGATGAAGAGAAATCTGCCATAAACAATAGAAAAAGCCATTATTCAGATGAAGAGCAGCCTGCAGGAGGCCAGTTTGCTGGAGATGCAAGCCCTGCAAGCTGCAGGTGGCTCGAGAGCAATAATTCTCAGGCTGGGCTACACATTAGAATCACCTGAAAAGCTTTAGCAGCAACTACCAAAGCTCAGGCCACACCCCTGAACAATTCTAACAGGACCTCTAAAACAAAGACCTGGTTCTCAATAGCTTGCATCAGAATCCCTGACCGGCTGGCCACAGCTCAGCCTGCTGGTCCACCCCAGGTTTTCCACTCTGTAGGTGAGGGTGGAGCCTAATAAGTTGCATTTCTCTTTTTTTCTTTTTTTTTTTTTTTTGAGACAGAGTCTTGCTCTGTCACTCAGGCTGGAGTGCAGTGGTGCAATCTCGGCTCACGGCAACTTCTGCCTCCCGGATTCAAGCGATTCTCCTGCCTCAGCCTCCTGAGTAGCTGGGACTATAGGCATGTACCACCACGCTCGGCTAATTTTTGTATTTTTAGTAAAGACAGGGTTTCACTGTGTTGGCCAGACTAGTCTCAAACTCCCGACCTCAGGTGATCCACCCACCTGGGCCTCCCGAAGTGCTGGGATTATAGGCGTGAGCCACCGCGCCCAGCCATAAGTTGCATTTCTGAAAGTTCTCTGATGCCTCTCGTGCTGCTGGTCCAGGAACCTCACTTTGAGACCCACTGCTCTCAGGGAGAGATCCAGGTATTACAGGAAAGGGGTCCTGATCCAGACCCCAAGAGAGAGCTCTTGGATCTCTCGCAAGAAAGAATTCAGGGCGAGTCCACAGAGTAAAGTAAAAGCAAGTTTATTAGGAAAGTAAAGGAATAAAAGAATAGCTACTCCATAGAGAAAGCAGCCCCGAGGGCTGTTGGTTGTCCATTTTTATGATTATTTCTTGATGATATGTTAAACCAGGAGTGGATAATTCATGCCTCCTCTTTTAGATGATATGGGGTAACTTCCTGATGTTTGGCATTTGGTGGGGAGGGTAGCAGAGGATGACCAGAGGTCACTCTCATCGCCATCTTGGTTTTGGTGGGTTTTAGCAGGCTTCTTTGCTGCAACCTGTTTTATCAGCGAGGTCTTTATGACCTGTATCTTGTGCAGACCTCCTGTCTCATCCTGTGACTTAGAATGCCTTCACCATCTGGGAATGCAGGCTAGCACGCCTCGGCTTCATCTTACCCAGCTCCTATTTAAGATGGAGTCGCTCTGGTTTACATGCCTCCTCAAGGAGACAGATTTGAGGTTTCCTCCTCTCTCCTTGTTTGGTGGTCCTATGATTTGTGGGGGGGAAAAATACATCTTATGGTCCCAAAATCACTAAGCTAAAGGGAAAAGTCAAGCTGAGAACTGCTTAGGGCAGACCTGCCTCCTATTCTATTCAAAGTCACCCCTCTCACACTGAAATAAATGTATTTCTGATTGTCTCCTTTGGGGAGGCTAATCAGAAACTCAAAAGAATGCAGCCCTGCCTCTCTTAGCTACCTATGACCTGGAAGCCCCTTCCCCACTTCCAGTTATCCCGCCTTTCCAGACTGAACCAATGTTCATCTTACATGTGATGATGGATGTCTCATGTCTCCCTAAAATGTATAAACAAAACTATGTTCTGACCACCTTGGGCACATGTCGTCAGGCCCTCCCGAGGCTGTGTCATGGGCGTGTGTCCTCAACCTTGGCAACATAAACTTTCCAAATTAACTGACACGGTCTCAGATATTCGGGGTTCACAGATTGAACCTTTTTCTCTACTGCAACCCGGTGTCTTGGTGTATTGCCTTGCTCTGTATATTGGGCAATGTACTTACTATTGTTACAAAGTAACATCACGCACAAGGTGAGGTGACTGATAGCAATAGCACTGGGGGCAGCACAAGGGCAAATGTTTGAATTTTAGTGGTAAGATGCTCGTTTATTAGGAAAAAGGACTAGTGATCTATGACTCTAATAATATTGAAGAGGTGTTCCAGAAGTGGCACAATGTGTGAAATACAGATATAAAGCAGAGATCTAGGCATTCCTGACCAGGTGTGCTTGCTGAACCTCAGTTTACCCAGCTACAAAATTGCCGGCTGAGATCTCTTTCAAGGTTCTTTCCACTCTCATCTTCGACAATACATGTGTATATTGAGATGTTAAAATAATCGACTTTTTTGAAAGCAAGCCATGCTTGTTTTAAACACATAAGGAAATTCAAAGGGCTATCAGTAGTTAGCTTTAAATGATATTACCAATGATTTAAGTTTCTTCTTTAGTCTTTCATAAAATTTTGCAAATTTTGCAAAAAGTGATATGTAGTATTTTTATAAATCAGAAAAAAATGAACTATAGCAAACACACATACAAATACAGAAATCTAAGTGTCCAAGATACACGCAAACACATCATATGAGAAGGCCACAGATGATTTGGGATTGCTAATGAAGTTCTTCTCCAAGCGATATCACGAATTGATAAAATGTATAAATATCAATGCCTGAAGGCTCAACAAGATGCTAAAAGAAATGAGTTTATTCTATTTTCTGGAATACAAAATTGGTTTTTCTCTTACCTTGAAGTCTCAAATTATGCTGTGTTATATCTTTCCCACCAGCACTTTTACTAGGCTGTAGATGTGACTGAAACTCAAAGGACCCAACACAACTTTTCTCTGTTTTTTTTTGTTATTGTTTTTGGTTTTTTTTTTTGAGACACAGTCTCACTCTGTTGCCCAGGCTGGAGTGTATTGGCGCAATCTTAGCTCACTGCAAGCTCCGCCTCCTGAGTTCATGCCATTCTCCTGCCTCAGCCTCCCAAGTAGCTGGGACTACAGGCACCTGCCACCATGCCCAGCTAATTTTTTTGTATGTTTAGTAGAGACGGGGTTTCACCGTGTTAGCCAGGATGGCCTTGATCTCCTGACCTTGTGATCCACCCACCTTGGCCTCCCAAAGTGCTGGGATTACAGTCGTGAGCCACCGCACCCAGCCAACACTACAATTTAAATACAGTGTTTTGGAGTAAAATAAAAACTAAGCAGAGACTACCAAGTCTAGCCATGACAGAGTAACTGGTGTTAGATGTACCTCCTTGCTATAAATAGCTGTTATGGACTAAACATTTGTGTCCCAACCTCAAAACTCATAGGTTGAAGCCCTAATCGCCAATGTGATGGTATTTGGAGATGAGACCTTTGGGAGACGATTAGCATTAGATGAGTTCATGAGGGTGGGGCCCTGATGGATAGGATAAGTGCCCTTAGAAGAACAGATACCACAGGGCTTGCTCCCTTCCACACACATACACAAACAAGAGGTCACCACCTACAAGTCAAGAAAAGAGGCTGAAAAACAAAACCTATCTTGCTAATATCTTGATCTTAGACTTTCTAGCTTCCAGAGCTGCAAGAAATAAATTTATATTGTTTAAGCCATGCCATTTACAGTATTTTATAAGCAGTTTTGCTATAGACTAAGATAACAGCTAGCCATGAAACTGAGCAATATGTATGTGGCAACTGTTTTGAGACAGTAGACAAGAGGCAATGCAGGAGAGTAACCCATGAGAGACAAGAAACATACCAGGTAAGCTGCACATTTTCTAGGAGCAATTTCCAGAGTTCAGTATGGGAAGTGAAGTCCAAACCCAGACTGATGATCCTGCAGGGCTAAGAAGTTTGGGGTTGCCAAGACAATTGGAAATTGTGGGGAACATGCAAGGAGAGAGGAAGTGGGAGCTCACCTCTGGTTCTTTAGCAACAGCTGGACTCAACATACACATAATAAGGCTGCGAAATTTAGCAAAGAGCCAGGAGATGAACAAGATGGCAGAGGTCACACAGTGCCAGGCATCTAACCATTGGAAAAAAGGTTACAGACAGGGAAAGGGACAAAATCAGAATGTACCCCATGGTGCTAGATTGGAATTGGAGTAGTCATTATGCACTCATGCATATATGCATGTATTTTCATGTTTTTGTGTATGTGTGCACACATGTGTGTTTGTCTATACACAAATACATGTATACACATACACAGAATAACTATAAAAATAAACATATTGGCATACATATGTGCTTGAAGTATATGTACTTGTGTGTTTATGTATACGCATGCATGCATTTCTTAGCTTTGTCCACTGAGAAGATCTAGAATCAGTGACACACCAGTAGCAGTGAGCATATCTGCTGTTTAGATTTTGGCTTCTAAATACCATTCTCCACTAAAAAGAACAAAGAATCCTAGACTGATCTCACGGATGGGACAAGTAAAATATAAAATAAGACTGTGGCATCATATTGTGCCAGAAAGCAAGAAATTGCTCAAAGAATGATAGGGACATATCAAGAGAACATAGGAGCCACACAAAGCTTTCAATGACTAAGTCTGTGACAATTTGAGCACTAAAAATAATATTAGTAATGGTTAGTAACTAATCAAATAAAGTAAGAATACATGAGTCCATAAACAAGTAGATGAATACATACAGTAAGCAAGGAAAAAAAGAAAAGTTTTCCCTTCTGCCAAATGCCAACTAATAAATATAAAGGCCTTAGGAGAGTTAGAAAATCATCAATGAGTGCTAAAACTAGTGGATAAAAGTTGGAGGTGGTACATGATATTTACATAATCTCAAGGCACATCCCTTTACATTGCCTGTTAATTCCAAAGGAAAATGGTAAGTTTACATAGAGAAAGTTGGCAGATTCTACCTTTGCCAAGTGATCAAACTTAACGTCGCACGTATTGAGACAAACAAATATCACGTGCCTTCTGATATTATGTGCTGTGAAAGACAGAGTACTGTTTCTTGTGTATTTCTGCTAAAACTGCTGAATCTGAATCTGAACGTGGGAAAACATCAAACAAACCTCCACTGAGAAAGTCCAAAAAATAACTTTAAAATGTCCAAGGTCAAGGAAATGATAAAAAGGACAAGAGACAGCTTCAGATTAAGGGAGACTAAAGAGACATGAAAACTGAATGCAAGAGTGGTCCAGAATTGGGTCCAGGCCTTGGGGAAAAAAAACTATAAAGGACATTGTAGGAGTGATAAATATGGACTAGGGTTTAGATAGTAGTATTTTATCAATGGCAAATGTCCTGAATTTGTTAATAGTACTGTAATGATGTAAGAGAATGTCTTGCTCTTAGAAAATACACACTGAAGAATTTAGGGGTAAAAGGGAGTGATGTCTCCAACTTACTTTCATATGGCTCAGAAAAATATTGTCAATAGATAGGTAACGATAAATCAAATGAGAATAAAATGTAAACAATTGGTGAATCTGGATAAGGAGATATTGGATAATTTTTGTATTGTTTTCTGCTACTTTAAAGTCTGAAATTATTCAAACTAAAGAGTTACAAGAGAACTTGTCATCGCTGGAAGGAACAAGAGCTTCCCTCGAAAACATGATTCAGCCTGCCAGTCTCATCCTCTAAGCCACGAGTCCCTAACCCCCCGGCCACGGACCATTACCAGTCTGTGGCCCATTAGGAACCAGGCCGCACAGCAGAAGGTGAGTGGTGGGCAAGCGAACAAAGCTTCATCTGTATTTACAGTCACTCCACATGGCTCACATTACCACCTGAACTCTGCTTCCTGTCAAACCAGCAGTGGCATTAGATTCTCATAGAAGCACAAACCCTACTGTGAACTGAGCAGGCAGGGGATCTAGACTGCCTTCTCCTTATGAGAATCTAAGGCCTGATGATCTGTCACTGTCTCCCATCACCTTGAGGTGGTACCATCTAGTTGCAGGAAAACAAGCTCAGGGTTTCCACTGATTCTAGATTATGATGAGTTGTAGAATTATTTCGTTATATATTACAATGTAATAATGATAGAAATAAAGTACACAATAAATGTAATGCATTTGAATCATCCCCAAACCATCCACCTGACCCGAGTCCATGGAAAAACTGTCTTCCATGAAACCAGTCCCTGGCACCAAAAAGGTTGGGGATCATTGCTCTAAGCTCACTTCCACCCGTGAAACACGGTACCCCGCACATGACTGGTTGCTCAGGGTGATCTAGGGAACAGAATACTAACTGGTTATGATACACCCAGTGCATAAGCCCAGGTGAATAATTAAAGGCAGGTCACACACTAACATTCCCTTCCAAACCCCTGCACATTAACCCACTGAATAAGAATGTACCACTTCCTGGTCTGCCATAATAACAATTATCCATTCTCTGGTCACTTAGCCTGTGACATACTGAGATACTCGGTGTGACAAATGTTAGTAAACTGAGAAGTGGTGTCTATGTGTGCACGTGGGTGTGCATGCATGTGTGCAGTTATAGTTGTCATTTTAATCTACTAACCACAGGCAACAATGCAACAGAGGGGTGAGCTTTTTGAAATCAGAGAATGTGTCTTCCCTTTGGAATCCTACATAAATCCTCCCACAGCACCCAGCACACACGAGGCATCCACAAGACACCCAGTGTTGTGTGGAAGAAAGCTGAGTCAGGAGACCTAGAGTTTACTGGCCAATGTTCTCCATGTGGTCCAGGACTTCTTACTTTACCTCTCTGGACTCCAATTCAGTTCCATCAAGCACACACTGATGCCGTCTGTAGCCGATCTTAAAAGTAGTGTCTGAGGCTGGGTGTGGTGGCTCACATCTGTAATCCTAGCACTTTGGGAGGCCAAGACAAGTGGATTATTTGAGGTCAGGAATTCAAGACCAGTCTCTCCAACACGGTGAAACCCCATCTCTACTAAAAATACAAAAATCAGCCTGGCATGGTGGCAGGCACCTGTAGTCCCAGCTACTTGGGAGGTTGAGGCAGGAGAATTGCTTGAACCCAGGAGGAGGAGGTTGCAGTGAGCCGAGATTGTGCCGCTGCACTCCAGCCTGGGTGACAGAGCGAGACTCTGTCTCAAAAAAAAAAAAAAAAAAAAAAAAAAGTAATGCCTGAAGAGTTATTTTATCAGTCAAGGTTTAATCAAAGGAGCAGAAAACTTTGAGTATTTTGGATTAAGGGATTTATAGGATGAGGCTTTACACAATTGTGAGAAAAGCTGAAGAAGTAAAGTTCCGAGGGGAAGTTAGTAGATCAGAGAAGAGTCATTCCCCAGCTTCTAAGACAAACTCCAGAGTGTGCAGAGAAGGTCACGGAAAGCTGCAGCCTTTGCACTGAGTTTGCGTCCATCAGTAGGGCCACCGGTCAAGAGCTTGATATAGAGCGGAGAAGGGCAGAAGTCAGCTGAACTCTGCTGGAACCTCACAGCCTCTAACCAGAACAGTCTTCACAGAGTCCTACTGGCAGCTTCATTTCCATCTCTGCCACAGCTCCCTGCCCAGACAGACAGACCCCCCCACTCAAAGCTTGGTTCCATTGTGGACACTGATGATGCACATACAACAAGCTGGTATGAAAAAATTTATTACTCACATAATTGAGCTCTCTGGGGGGGAGCAGGCCCGCCTCCCCAGCAGGCCTGACATGGCTTCAGAGATCGGGGAACGCTTTTCCTGATCAGGGGTTATATGTGGTTAGGGGGTGGGACCAGCAGAGGGTTCCTTAGTACAGGCAAAGGCTTGTATGGTTTGAATCTCCTGCCAGCACTAAAGGAAAAGAGAAGTGGGCTTTTCCATCAGCTTGTCCAGCTATGGGGAGCCGGGGATCAAAAAGAAGAGGGAGGAACGAGGCTTAGAGCTGTCAGCAGTCAAACATCAAAACAGGGAGATAGACTTCTCATTATAACCTTCAGATCTCACACAGATATCTCTTCACCAACTTTCATTCGGGGCCATACAAGAAGGAAGAGTCTAAAAAGCATAACTTCAATTTAGCCAAGTTAACCCCATGCAGAACCACCACAGATATCGCTTGGCAAGTCCATGATTAACCAGAGCCAGTTTTGTTAGATTGGGAACATCCTATTGCCCACTAAACTGAAATTCGTTACTGAAGAAAACAAAAATACAGGATAGAAGGAAACTCTTCTTCAGCTTGGCTCTTGAAATATACAACTCTTCCCTTAATTTGCAATATAAAATAATATCCTCCATATCCTGGGTGGGAAACAAACCTTGCCCTCTCCACTCACTGATCTCTATCAAGAGGACCATTTGCCGTGGCTGATGCTTATGGGGATTGCTGAAAAGATACGCCAAGGCTTCCTATCCAGTTCTCAAGCTTTTCCCAATTTCACCCCTGGATCATGCCAGCTTGTCAGGGAGCTGCACACCTGGCCATTGTCCTGCCTCCTGTGATGGATTAACAGCAGCCACCTATTTTTTTCTATTTCTCCTGTCAAGAGGTGGAGTCAATTTCCCATTGATACGGGAGCTATAAAGTAATTATTTAGGCAGATACTAAGGGCAACAGAGTCCTTGGTGGAATTTCCTTTTTAACGAAAAGCAGTCCCCAAAATCATTTCTTTTCTAATGAAGAGCGGCCTGAAAAATCAAGCTGCAGACACAGACAAGCAAGCTGGAAGCTCGCACAGGTGAATGCTGGCAGCCGTGCCAATAGAAAAGGGCTACCTGAGGGCCAGGTGTGTTCAACATGGAGGCTCCATCTTCCCTTTTCTTTGTAACCAAGTGTAAAGGAACAGGCCACATAGCACCAGCAGGTAGAGAATCCAAGTGCACAATAAAAGATTAGGGTGGGGTAGCCAGATTTTCGCACACTATGCAAATGACACACCTAGTTCTAACCAATTTTTTGCGCCTTATGCAAATGGCACACCTGGTCCAACCAATCTTACGTGCCCTATGTAAATCAGACACCTCTTCCTCAAGCTCATCTATAAAACTCGCTGTATTTCACCATGGAAGCAGCAACCCATTTTTCCGGGACCCCTTTCTTCCACAGAGAGCTCTGCTCTTCTCTTCTTTGCCTATTAAACTTCCACTCCGAGCCTCCCTCTTTGTGTGTCCACGTCCTACTTTTCCATGGCGTGAGGCAATGAATCTGGGGTATTTACCCCAGACAACAATGCCATTTCACCATTCTCTTGAATCTGGACTAACCCCACAATGTGTTCCTACCAATGGAATGTAGTGGAAGTGATGTATAATTTCTGAGGCTGAGCCTCAGAGGCTATGCCTGTCCCGTCACCCTTAGGATGGTCCTCTTGGAACCCTGCTGCTGTGTGATGAGAATCGAGGCATGGAACCCCAGCCCACAGCTGATAGCAGCGTGGGAGGGAGCCATGCTGCATGCTCCACATCCAGTTGAGCCCATGGATGACACCACCTCGCCACTGCCTGGCTGAGCCCAGTCCAACCCACAGAATTGGGAGAGATCATAAATTGGGCTAGTTGTACTAGGCCACTAAGTTTGGGGCAATAAATAACCAAAATTTCCACTACCCCCCAACTCCACCCACCCGCTTTGTAGGATCTTTCAGTGAAATGTGCTTTGGTATTGGGTCATCTGCTAGCATTGAAGGACACTGTGAGAGACTGGCTTTTTACAAGGTCATTACTGTCTCCAGTAGAGCTGCTTTCAAGGACAAAGTATGCAACAGCCAACACTGTTGCTTTGTGAGCATCCGAAGCAGAAATTCCTCTCAGGTGTCAGCCATAGAAAAGGCTAGGCATCTCCTAAACAACTCACCTGTACACCTGTATTTATCGTACTATCTTTTTCCCTCTTTGCTTTGTGAGCTAGGAAGTTTGGAACCACATTAATGAATCTCACTTCCATTAGCAGTGAACTAGCCCTCTATAACTTCATTTTTTTTTCCTACTTAAAATTTCCCTTTTCTTGTTTTCCTCAACTACTGTTCCTGCATCATGCATTTCTTGCATTTTTGGAAGTTACATCAAACTCTCTGTGGGCTGAGGCAAGATATAAATAAAATGTAGAGAAAACACAGTTGAATAAACATCAAAATGTGAACCTCTAAATTTGCCATTCCACATTTCTCTATAAATGTCATAAAGTGACATTAAAATAAGAATATAGAAAAATGAATGATGTCTTGTCTACCACGAGGGGCAGAAAAAGGAATTCTGTGGTTCTGTTGGTAAACCTGCTCCCAAGATCATCTTTCAGAAACTCTGATCTGACTCTGTTGCTCCATATTTTAAAAGCCTTCAGTGATTAGAGGATGCAGGGGCAGAATGATGGCCCCCAAAGATGCTCATGTCCTAATCCCCAGAACCTGTGGATATCCTATGTGACATGGCAAAGGGGAACTGAAGTTGCAGATGAATTAATGTTACTAATCAGCTGAACTTAAAATAGGGAAACTATCCTGCATTATTTCGGTGGCCCAATGTACTCTTAAGGGTCCTTAGAAGTAGAAGAGAGAATCAGAGAGAGGCAATGTGAAAAGGACTCAACCCAAAAGGAACTCAAAGTTGTGGCATTGAAGAGGATAGAGGGGGCCCCCTGCCGAGGAAGTCAGCAGCCTCTAGAAGCCGGTTAATGCAGGAAAAGAGATTCTCCCCTCAAGCCTCCAGAAGGAACTCCGCCCTGCCAACACCTTGATCTCCACCCCAGGAAACCCATCTCAGACTTCTGACAGCCAGAATGGTAGATCATAAAATTGTATTGCTTAAGCCACTAAATTGTGGTAATCGGTTACAGCAGTCATAGAAAATAATACACGAGATAATGAACAAAGAGTAGGAATGCACCCAGGACTTTTTGTAACTTGCCTAACTTTCCCACTTCATCTCCAGCCATTCCCCCATATCTGATTCCCTTGCTACCCCACTGTTCTCCATCTTGTCCCATTCAATGCCCACTGGGCCACTAGGCCTGCCATGTCTAGTTTTTCCTTCCCACTCTTATTCTAATCTGTCTAGCTGCTAATCACCTATTCATCAATTAAGGTCCAGGTTGATGGTTACCTCCACCTTGGAGCCCTCCTTGATTCCTTTCCTGTTTCACCCACCACTCCAGGCTATGCAGAAAGAGCCCCTGGCTGAGAGCACCCAAGTGTTATACTGTTCTATCAGCATTATGGGTTTTTCTGTAGCTCTCCACAGAACCAACTCTTTGAAGGCAAGGACAGTGTCTTGATCCCCTTTGTATTCCCCAATGCGTGGCTCTTTCTAGACTCCTGATGCATGCTGGCCTAATAGGACGGAATGGAATTGAACGAAAACACAAGAACACACCCACAGTACCCACATTGGCAGATCTTTCACCATCTGTAAAAATTGTGTCAACAAATTGGAGGCAGCACGGCGTCAGGAGGTGGGCCTGACACCAGATCACCTGGACTCCCTCCAGCTCTGCCACTGCCAGCTGTGGGCAAGTTCCTGGATGTCCCTGTGCCTTTGCTTCCTGCCCTATAAACCCAGGGGTGGCAGGAGGAAGCATCTATGTTTCAGAGTTGCCAGAATAAAATGCCAGGATTGAGCACTCAATAAATGATATGCATTATTATTTATTGCCTACTAAACAAGTCTCCATTTTTACCAAAGTCCAAAAATGAAACATTCCAGCTTTTGCCACCAATGGAGAGAAATGCTTTTGCCACCATAAAGACCTGCCCAATTGCTTGCAGAAGTGCCTCTTCCCTTTTTAGACCCTCTCCTTTCCCAATACATCTTCCAGGCTTCAACACTCCTCATCACTGGATGTAGTTTGCTACACACTTGGAGAGTCCTGGCATGTGAAGTTCATGGAAGCAGAGAGCAGCCAACACATTGCTTTGAAATTAAGAGGCTTGAAGGGCAAACTGGGGCCACAACTCATTTCACAGACAGATCACCGAGGAAATATGCTAAAATACAGATTCTGAGCTCCTCCGCCAACATCCCAGAGATTCTGATTCTAAGGAATGGGGTGAGGCCCAGGAATCTGCATTTTCCACAAGCTTCCCATGAGATTCCAATGCAACGTGCATCCATGGAGCACATTTAGAGAAACACTGAACCATGATCCTTAAATCCTTTCTTGCTGGATCTTAACAGAATTCATTCCGGAGACCTAAATGCCAAGGAATCCTGACTCCCTCCTGAAATTCACAGAAGACAGCATGTGCACCTACCTATTTGCCTGCCTCTGCTACCCTTCTTCTGAAACAGCAGCCACACTTGGCCTTTGGCACTTAGCCCTCCAACACAGGGTGTAGTGGTGGTGGGATCACCAGCCAAAGCCCCCGGCCTTTCTACTCAGCCAGCTGGCATTGCTTTCTCCCAGGCTGGTGCCCTGCAGAGGCCACCATTCACTCCTGCTCCCAGCTGGGCAGAGCACCCCCTCTGAGCTCAAGGTTTTCAGCTTTCCATCCCTACATGTGCTGCCCCACCCACTCCTAGCAAATTCCTTTATTTCACGCCAGCTGATGTCAGTTTCTGTTGCTTGCAAACACCTGAACCAGTGCAATGCAGGGTCTGTGACCTGATCCCAAGAGGAGGCACCATGGGCAGGAGCCTGACACGTGTTTGCCAAGTAAGGGCTTCCCAGGGAGGGCTGTCTCCAAAACAAGCATGAAAAAAAAACCCAACTGTGTCCTGTTCTAGGCTTCTACAACAATGGCTATCAATATTCAAGCTGCTTTTGGATGATTTAACATGAAAGAGCAGCCCTCGAAGGCAATGACTTGCCTCTTGTGAGCAGCATTTTAAGAGGATAAAAAGCACCCAGAGAGCCAGAGTGACAACGGGTGGCAATAAGAGAATTGTGGAAAAAAATTAAAAGCAGATTGTAATTCTTGTTGTGCCTTGAGTCAGAGCTTACCAAGGCTGCAGGCAGGTTGGAAACCCAATAACATTTCCCGGGTTTAGATTCCATGTGGTCGCTGCCATTTGGCAACAGCAGGAGGTGACACGGGAAGAAGACGCCCAGGAGGTAGAACACGGTAGGAACAGTCCCTGCCCATGGGAACCAGAGTGGGCTTTTGGAACTCTGTGGGGATAAGGAGAGAAGGAGTCCACCCTCCTCAGTGTCACCCACAGAAACTGATGGAACAGGAGGTGACCTCTCTTGGACCAGGTGGGGGGAATTCATCCTGTAAGCAGGTTCTTCCTGAGCTCCTACTTCCCACCAGATGCTGTCCTGGAACCTGGGAATAAAACTGGGAAGACAAAAATGAGTCCCATCTGCCAATTAGGATGGTTATCGTTTTGTTTTTGTTAGAAAAGAAAATAACAAGTGTTGACAAGGATATGAAGAAAGCAGAACCTGCACACATTGCTGGTAGGAATGGAAAATGGTGCAGCTGCCACGGAAAACATTTTGGTGGTTCCTTGGCAAGTTAAACATAGGAAGAATTACCATGGGACCCAGCAGTTCAATTTCTAGGTATATACTCAAAAAAATTGAAAATAGGTATGCAAATAAAAACGTGTACATGAATGTTGATAGCTGTATTATTCACAACAGTCAGCCTAGATGCCCATCAACAGAATAGATAAATCAAAGGTGGCACAGCCATATCATGGGATATTCTTTGGCCATAGAAAAGAATGAAGTCCTGACACAGGCTGCACCATGGATGAAGCTTCATAACAAGCCAAGTGAAAGAAGCCAGATACCAAAGACCTCATATTGTCTGATTCCATGTATACATAATATTCAGAGCAGGTAAATCCATTGAAACAGAAAGTAGATTGGTATTGCCAGAGGTTGGGGAGAAGACTATGGGGGTTGGGAGAGGGTGACTGCTAAGAAGTACAGGGTTATGTTTTGGGTGCTGAGAACGTTCTGCAACTATATAGAGGTGATGGTTGGACAATACTGTGAACGTGCTCAGTGCTGCTGAACTGTATACTTTTAAATGACTAAAGTGGTAACATTTATGTTATGTGTATTTTACCACAATAAGAAAAAATGGCTGGGCGTGGTTGCTCACGCCTGTAATCCCAGCACTTTGGGAAGCCAAGGAGGTGGACCACTTGAGGCCAGGAGTTCAAGACCAGCCTGGTCAACATGGTGAAACCCTGTCTCTGCTAAAGATACAAAAGTTGGCTGAGCATGGTGGTGCATGCCTGTAATCCCACCTACTCGGGAAGCTGAGGCAGGAGAATTGCTTGAACCTGTGAGGTGGAAATTGCAGTGAGCTGAGATGGTGCCACTGCACTCCACCCTGGGCAAAAGAGTAAGACTCCGTCTCAAAAAAACAAAACAAAACAAAACAAACAAACAAACAGAAAAAAGAAAAAAAAAAAACTCTCCTGGCCAGAGCTTACAATTTAAAGAGAGAAACAAAAAAGGAGCCAATTCTGATGATCTCTGTGTTAAAAGCATCAGCAGGGAAGACCAGATACCCCCATGCCAACAGAAAAGGGATTCATAACTTGAATATGGGAGGAAGTGTCAGCCAAGAAGACTTCCTGGAGGCAATGGTATCAAAAACGGAAAGGAAATATTGGAGTTAACCAGACTGGGACATGGAAATGCAGGTAGGAGGTGTGGAAAAGGCTGTGGGGGGATTAGGTGGGGAGACTTTGGCAGGTGTAGAGGCCCAGGGGCCCGAGAGCCTCAACATCTTCCAGGAGATTTGGAGGCTACAGAGTGCCAGATGGGGAGTGTCAAGGAACAGGGTCCCTGGTGTGCTCGGACCAAGCAGAGCACAGCTCTGAGCGCAAACATCTTCTGGACAAGAGGTCTGTCCATTCTCACTGGCTGTCCAGTCTCAGCCAGTCTTCGAACAGAGGAGAACTGTCTGAGAAGCATGTGCAGAAGGCAGAAGAACATTCTCATCTTCTCAGCACCTCTGCTCTTATTTTCCCACCGTGCCCTTGTTTTAGAGCACAGAGGGTAGAAACAGGAAGAGGGGCAACCTCTCAAAGGAACAAATGGCACAGGGACTCAAATCCTGATGGAGTGCTGCTGACTCATTCAGATACAATCTGTACTCTACAGGTAGGGAAACTGAGGCTCAGGGCTGTTCAAAGATTTTCTCAGAGTTATGTGGGTCATGAGTGGCAGAGCAGGGACTCAACCCCAGACAGCCTGAGTTCAGCCCCATGTGCCCAGTACACAGGGCAAGCAGGGGATGGGGGCAAGAGAAAAGGAGGATGAAGTGGGCACTCTCCCTTGACCCCACCCCCACAGAAGGCAACCCTGGTCTCCATGAAGGCTTTGCCTTCCCCTCCATCACCTGCAGGCTTCCCTGAAAGGCCAACGTTCCACTGTCCTGCAGGACCTGGCCCTAGAAGCTGCTGTGTCCTCTATGGGGCTTCCCTTCTCCAAGCTCTCTGCTAGGCCCCAGCCCCTTGTGTGTCCTGGCGAACCTGTCTCCTCACCTAGGGGTTATGGAGAGCCAGAGTGAAGGGCCTTGCTTCTAAGATCAGACAGGAATTTCCCAGCGTCCTGGAGACTTCCTGCTGCCCTCAGAAGCATTTGCTGCTCTCAGGAGCTCTGAGACGCCATTATGAGCGACTGTTCCAGTGCATTGGGATCCGCATGGCCTCAAAGCATTAACAGAGCTTCCGAAGGTCACAGGCAACTTCTGCCTTTCCTGTCTAGGGCAGGTCCTGACCTCTAGTGCTTCCCAACACGGATGCTCTCTGCACAGGGTAGATAAATTATCTTTAGAAACTTTGAGATTATTATGAATCTACAGAGGCTTCAATCGAGTTAAAATAAAGAAAGCAGCAATAATGCTGTAATTATTTAATTAGGGAAAGAAATGAAAGATAAGAACCTTTATCTAAGACTTCAAAACACAAATGAGAAATTCACCCTGGATATTAGGTAACTTAGATCTCCATCCTTGAGCCAGAGGCTCCAGTCGCTCTGAATTGCTCGCCGCTCCCAAAACAAGCATGCTTCTGTGGCCTGGCACATGCTGTTCCCTCCTCTGGTTCTCCATCCCCCCCCCCCACCCATCACCCCCCAGTGCAGCTGGGGAATTCTACTCAAATACCGAGGCCCAGGTCACATAGCTTTCCTCCAGGAAGCTTGCCTCGCTTTCCCTGGCACAACGGGCAGCTCCCTCCTGTAGCACGAACACATCCTGTTACAGTGTTTACTGTGCTGTCTTGTCGGCACCGACCTGTCAGGTTTCTGGTGAGAGGAAGCCCTTTTGAGATAAAGATGGACTCCTCTTTGTTTTCCCCATACCCAGGCACTGCCTGGCACACAGGAAACACCCCACCCACAATTGCTGAGGTGAACAAAGCCAGGGCTTCTGAAGAGGGGACAAGATTTTCCAACGATAAGATGGTTACAGAGCAAACATGGAGCCCAAATGTGTGACTCCAGTTCAAAGCTTTGGCTCTAATGCTCTATGTGGAATGATCAGACTTGGTAGGTAAAGAAAGATCGGCAAAGTTCTACAGGTCTAGCTAAGCAGGAGGCAGAGCAGGTTCCTGCCCTCGGGGAGCTCACATTCAGTAGGGAGCAGGTACAGACAGGCAGCAAAATAAATATAGAAGAAATTTTGGAGAGACAAAGCACCCACATGTGCAGACACTGAGCTACAAACTGGAGGTAGAGAGGCAATAACGATGACCTTACCCTAACAGAGATTATCATCTACTGAAGAATCCATAATCCTTCTCATGAAAAATTAAATAATCCCCAAGACTCCAGATGCCAATTTCTCAAAACAGAAGTGCAGGCATGTGAAAACATAACTTATTCTTTCTTACTTGAACTTAATTTCTATCTTAAGCTCCATCCACCAGTGGCATGAATGTAACTTTAGAGAGTTCAGGTTAAGCCCAGTTGATTCAAGGACCCCTCCCTGCCCTTTCTCCTCAGAGTACCATCTAAATTCAGGGAGGAGGGTTTATATTGGGTCAAGCAAAGAAGGAGGGAGGGGAGGGGTCCTTGATGTCATTTGTCCTACTGACAACTTTTATGGTGTCCT
Source organism: Macaca mulatta (assembly GCF_049350105.2). NCBI lineage: Eukaryota > Metazoa > Chordata > Mammalia > Primates > Cercopithecidae > Macaca > Macaca mulatta. The sequence continues at coordinate 138,777,531 of NC_133414.1, forward strand.
CATTGCCTCTAGTCACCGATCATTGGCATTGATTTCTGCTGGCATTGATGAGACATCCTCAGGGGCATCTGGGCTGCCAGTAAGATTCAACACGGTCAACGTGATGCCTTCTCACCCCAGCCTCCAGGACTCTTCAATCAGTAGCCATCTCCATCTCCATCTCCATCCCTCTCTCAGCAGGTTTGCCAGACTTAACAAAAAAGAATACAGGACACCCTGGGTTTTATCTGGCAACTTAATCTTTCAGGGACTCCAGAGGTTTGGGGGATTTTTTTCCAGTGCTCTGGGGCTTCACAAATGAATCCCTGTGGGGCATTCTCAGATCTACTCTGCCTAGACTCACACTGTACCCCATCTACCCTCCAGCCACTGCACCCCATCTACCCTCCGGCCCCTGCACCATTCATAGATGGGGGACTAGGGCTTTGCTGCTTCCCTGGGCCCAGCAAAGCAGTGCGACTCAGGCTTCTCTGGTGGCTGCATCATCCCCACTCCCCTCTCACTCCAGTGGTACTTACGAGCTGCTCAGGGTGGGGAGGGAAGACAAGGAACACGCCCCACTTCACCGTTCCACACTAGTATCAAACTCTGTGTTTCTCCCTCTGATTCTCCCCAGCTAGTGCCCAGTGAAAGACTTTTTCTTGTCCAGAACAAGAAAATTGGCCCTTTTGGTCCTCTTCATGCATCCTATTTATCTTATATATTTACCTCAACTTTTGAAATAAAAGATGAAAATTGACTCCCCATTTTCTTTGCATTTTGGCTAAACTAACAGGGGAGTCAAAAAATACTGGGAATAAAAGAATAGATTAATAATTCAAAAGTTTATTGAGACATTCGCATCCAAATGGGCTGAGGTAGCTGGCGGTTTCTATGTAGAACAGCTACAATGGCTGACAAAACACATAAGTAGCCTATGTTAAAGCAAATCCTCCAAGAAGCAGACATCAAGATACGATGGTACTTCAGTGATTTTATTGGGGAAAATGCCTTGTGAAAGAAAACAGAGGCAGCCTGACAAAGGCAGCTGGTAAAAGGAAGAGTCATTGGAGCATGATCCAAGAGTCTAATGGCAAGTGAAGGAGAATAGGAAAGGAGGAGATGTCCTAGGCTATGGTGCAGCCTAAGGAAGTCCAGGCAAAACCATCAGGGAGGCCCCAAATCTAAGTCAGCTGGTAGAGAAGTCCTGTGTCTCCCAGAACTGGGTTGACCTTATAGACCTGGGACCGTCAGTCACTGACTAAGAGAAACCCATTGAAGGTATGGCCTCGGCACAAAGGCAGTGATAGATTTCAGAACCCGGCGACTGGCAATCTTGATCAATTATGCTCCCAGTAATTGGATGTTTGTGAGGTTCATTCTCATGCCCATCACATCACCTATTTGGAAGCAGTAGGGAGCTTCTAAGGAATTAGAGGGCTAAGATTCCAGGAAAGAAAGAACTTTAGAGAAATAAGCTGGCTGCCACTGGCTGCTGTTACTCTGGCAGCTCTTCCAGTTCTGGGTATAGAAAGGAGGCTAATAATCTTACGTAAAGTTCAGTGAAAAACTAGATGAAAGGCCACTACAGAGGGATATAAAATCCAGCCCAGCGTTCTGTTGGACATTTGGGAGTACTCAAGAAAATGGACCTGTTTCCTCTCAACAATGGCTGAATTCTGGGGCTACACAAAATGTAAGCTAAAAAGTATAGGTGGGAACTTGAAAAATGCAGTCTCATGAGACAAAAGTTTGCATTCTGGGCCTTCCAAGAAAAGGGGACTTACAAAATTTAATTGGATCTCAGAGGAAATTAAAAAAAAAATCTTGAAGAGTCAGAGATTAATCAAAGTAGACTGAGCCTTACCACAGCCTACTAGGACTACAAACCACCATCAACTCACTGATTGCATTGGAGTAATCAGATATGGCTCTATATTCCCATCAGAGAAGAGTTAAATCCTGTCTAGAGGAGGACAAAACCATTTGGGGTATCTACATTCAGTAATTACTAGGTATACCAAAAGAAATAACCAAATGACTAAAAACCAAGAGAAAAAGCCCTCAACAATACAAACATACCCACAGGATCCAGATATTAAAATTAGTTGGCAAATGGTATAAAATAATTATGATTAACATTATAGTTAATTAATAACATTAATTTTATAATAAAAATGAACAGATATGAGATAAACAATTTTAACATAGAACCACAATCTAAAAAATAAAAATCAATGATTTTTTTTTTTTTTTTTTTGAGACAGAGTCTTGCTCTGTCACCCAGGCTGGAGTGCAGTGGTGCAATCTTGGTTCACTGCAACCTCTGCCCCCCAGGTTCAAGCAATTCTCCTGCATCAGCCTCCTGACTAACTGGGACTACTGGCACGTGCCATCACGTCCAGCTAATTTTTTTTTTTGTATTTTTAGTAGAGACAGGGTTTTACTGTGTTAGCAGGGATGGTCTCAATCTCCTGACTGCCAGCCTCACCTCAGTCTCCCAAAGTGCCAGCCATGTTCTTTAAATAATAAGATAATGTTTAAAATTTGGAACTCATTAGTTGGATTTAACCACAGATTTAATATGGCAGAATACAGGACTGTTGACCTGCACTGAAAGATAAATCAATAGAAAATATCCAAACGGAAGTATGGAAAGGAAAAAAGAATGGAAATTGGTGGTCTGAAAGGAGAGGGAAAAAAAAATGGACAGAAGCAATATTTCAACAAATAATGGCAGAGAATTTTCTAAAACTGATAAAAGATGTCAGCAGACATATACAAGATGTTCTACAGAAATATAAAGAAAAACATAACAAAGTATCACAGTAACATTAATGAAAATTAAAGCTATAGAGAAAATCTTACAATCAGTTGAGGAGGAAAACCAATTTGCCTTCAAAAGACCAACAGAATAATTAACAATTGACTTGTCCACAGAAAACATGAATACTAGAGCCAATAGAAAAAAAAACTTTAGTGTTCTTCAGGAAAATACTGCTAACCTAGAATTTTAAACTCAAGGAGAAAACATTCTTCAGAGATAAAAGTGAAATAAAGACTTTTTCATATCAATAAAACCTGGGAAAATTAGCTGCAAAGTTCACTTAAATACTTAAAAGATTTCTTCAGGTCAAAGGAAAATTATCCCAGAAAGAAACATGGAATTGCAATGAAAAGTAAGGTCTAGTGGAAAATGTCAATACAAATTATATTTATATTTGTAATTCATAATATAATTATTGAATTAACATTCAATAAAAGAATATTAGTTGAAAATCAATTGACTCTGTAATCCCAGGGCTTTGGGAGGCTGAGGCAGGTGAATCACTTGAGGCCAGGAGTTCAAAACCAGCCTGGCCAACATGGTGAAACCCCATCACTACTGAAAATACAAAAATTAGACAGGTGTGATAGATGTACGCCTGTAATTCCAGCTAGTCAGGAGGCTGAGGTACAACAACTGCTTAAACCAGGATGGCAGAGGTTGAGGTGAGCCAAGATTGCACCACTGCATTCCAGCCTGGGTAATGGAGTGAGTGACACTCTGTCTCAAAAAAAAAAAAAAAAAAAAGAGAGCGAAAGAGAAAATGGATTTGTACAAAACAATTAATGTCCTGTGGTTTTCTAATATGTATACAATAAATATATTTGTAGTTTTGCATGACCCACTAATGCAAAAGATGCAGGGAGTAAGAGGAATTAAAATGTTCTAAGGTTCTAGTACTATTAGAGAAATGATGAAAGTAAAAATTAATTTTAGGCTGGAATAAGACAATATTCATGTTGTAATCTCTAGGTTATCTACTAAAACAATAATAAAATAATGTGCAATTAACAAGTGAAGAGAATAAAAATAAAATTATAAAAAGTAACTTGTTGATCTAAAAGAAGCCAAAAATGTGAGAAAAAGAAATATAAAATAGGTGGGTTATATTTATGTTATTCTAAAACATAAAATTATAGAAACCCAAATATATCCATAATTAAATTCAATGTAAATGAAGTATGTCAATCAAAAGACCAAAATTGCCTAATTGAATTTTTTAAAATAACTTTATGCTGCTTACATGAGTCACATGCAAAATCTAAGCACATAGGAGATTGAAAGAAAAAGAAAAAGAAAAGAAAAAAGATTGATGCAAATAATAACCAGAAGAAAGATAGTGCTATGGACTGAATGTTTGTGTCCTCCAGAAATCATGTTGAAATCTAATTCCAAAATGATGGGATTAAGAATAGGGCCTTCGGGCAGTAATCAGGTTATGAGGGCTCCACCTTCATGAATGGGATTAGTAATCTTATGACAAAGCCTGAGTGAGATTGTTTGCCCCCTCTGCCATGTGAGGAGACAGAAAAAAAAGATGCCATCTTTGAAACAGAGAGTAAGCATCACCAGACACCAAATATGCTGGGGCCTTGGTCTTGGATTTCCCAGAATTCTGAACTGTAAGCTATTAATTTCTATTGATTACTCAGTCTAAGGTATTATGCATAGCATGAACTAAGACAGATAATGTAGTTATACTACAATATCAAAGTAGATTTTAAGGCATGAAGTCTGCAGATAAAGAGCGACATTTCATAATGATATAACTATCACAGTACTAAATATATATACACCTAATAACATACCTTCAAAACATATAAAGCAAAAATATATACAAAACTAAAAGAGAAGTAGATAAATACAAAATTATAGTGGGAGATTTTAACACAATTCTCTCAATAGTTTACAGAGGGAAAAAAAGACCAAAAAATATACTATAAATTCATAAAATGTGACTAACAAAATTAACCAATTTGGCTGAATTGACATATATGAAACACCGTCCTCAACAACTTCAGATACAGATGGTATTTTTTTCAAACATAGAAGAAATGTTTAACAAAATGGACCATATTCTAGGTTATAAAGTAAGCCTTGTCACATCTCAAAAAATTGAAATCATTCAGAATAAAGAATCCATGAGTCATAAGAGAAACTCTAAATAAAATGAAATATTTTTAACTAAATGATGATACAGATAAAACAGATAAAATCTTGTGGGATGAAGCTAAAACAATAGTTACAGGGAAATTTTTAGCCTTAACTTCATGTATGAGAAAGACAAATTATTAAAAATAAATAAGATTTCAACTAAAGAATCTAGAAAAGTAAACCCAGCAAGTCAAACACAAAGAAAGTTAGAAAAAAAAAAATGCAAAAGAACAAATATCAATGTACTTATGTTTTAAAAAGTCAATATAGCCAATAATTGTTTCCTTGAAATGACATATCAAAAAGGAGAGAAAACTCAAACTATAAATATTGAAGATTAAAATGTTATAAAAAGATAAAATATAATGAACATGCTATATGAATAAATTTGATTATTTAGATAAAGTTGGAAAACTCCGTGAAATACACAACTTACCTAATATGTCACAAGAAGAAATAATAAATCTGAATACCTCTTTGTGTAGTAAAGAAATTGAATCCATTAACATTTTCCGCCAAAAAGAAACCCCAGGCCCAGATGGCTTCACTGCTGAACGTTTTCAAATATTCAAGGAGTAACAAACACACATCTTTCACAAAATCTTCCAAAGAATAGAAAAAGAGGTAAAACTTTCCAAATTTCATTGAGGCCAGCATTACCTTTGTACCAAAATCTGACACAGATATTACAGGAAAGGAACATTTTAGCACTAATCTCTTTCATAAATTTAGATTCAAAAACCTTAAAAAATTAGCAAAGTGTATCTCAAACATGTAAAAATGATAATATGTCATAGGACTACATAAAGTTTATTCAAGGATGCTAGGTTGAATTAACATTAAATAACAATGTAGTCACTACAGAATAAAGGAGAAAAATCACATGATATCCAAAAAGAGGCAGAGAAAAGTGTCTGATAAAATTTGATACATATATATACCATATGATTCCATTATATAACATTCTCTAAAAGACAAAACTAGGGTTATGGAGAACAGACCAGCAGTTCCCAGAGTTTAGGAGTTGGGGCAAATGTGTGACTGTAAAAACATAACACAAAGGAGTCTTTGAGGTGTTAGCACTGTTTTGTATGTTTATTGCAATAGTAGTTTTTTTTTTTTTTTTTAAATATATAAGTTCTAGGGTACATGTGCACAACATGCAGGTTTATTACGTAGGTATACATGTGCCGTGGTGGTTTGCTGCACCCATTAACTCGTCATTTACATTAGGTATTTCTCCTAAAGCTATCCCTCCCCTAGCCCCCCACCCACTGACAGGTCCCGGTGTGTGATGTTCCCTACACTGTGTCCAAGTATTCTCATTGTTCAATTCCCACCTATGAGTGAGAACATGTGGTGTTTGGTTTTCTGTCCTTGTGATAGTTTGCTGAGAATGATGGTTTCCAGCTGCATCCATGTCCCTGCAAAGGACATTAACTCATCCCTTTTTATGGCTGCATAGTATTCTGTGGTGCATATGTGCCATATTTTCTTAATCCAGTCTATCATTGATGGACATTTGGGTTGGTTCCAAGCCTTTGCTATTGTGAATAGTGTGTAATAAACATACATGTGCATGTGTCTTTACAGCAGCATGATTTATAATCCTTTGGGTATACACCCAGTAATGGGATTGTTGGGTCAAATGGTATTTCTAGTTCTAGATCCTTGAGGAATTGCCACACTGTCTTCCACAATAGTTGAACTAATTTACACTCCTACCAACGGTGTAAAAGCATTCCTATTTCTCCACAACCTCTCCAGCATCTGTTCTTTCCTGACTTTTTAATGATCACCATTCTAACTGGCATGAGATGGTATCTAATTGTGGTTTTGATTTGCATTTCTCTGATGATCAGTGATGATGAGCATTTTTTCATGTAGTCTGTTGGTTGAATAAATGTCTTATTTTGAGAAGTGTCTGTTCATCTCCTTTGCCCATTTTTTGATGGGTTTGTTTATTTTTTTCTTGTAAATTTGTTTAAGTTCTTTGTAGATTCCGGATATTAGCCGTTTGTCAGATGGGTAGATTGCAAAAACTTTCTCCCATTCCGTAGGTTGCCTGTTCACTCTGATGGTAGTTTCTTTTGCCGTGCAGAAGCTCTTTGTTTCATTAGATCCCATTTGTCTGTTTTGGCTTTTGTTGCCATTTGCAATAGTAGTTTTTACATTAATCTGTAAATGTGCTGAAATTCATAAGACTGTATACCAAAAGAAAAAGTGAATTTTACTGATGATAATGTTTTAACTTTTAAAATTTTTAATAGATAAATCATATGGTTGTATGGTATGTAAATTATATCTCAAGCTGTTTTTAAGAGGTTTTGAAAATTCAACACTCATTTATGAAAAATATTATTAGTAAACTAGTAATATGAGGTACTCTTAGTCTTATAAAGATTCCCTAAAAAAACCATCATATTTAATAATGAATTATTAAAATTTCTTCCTTGAGCTTAGAAACAAGATAAAGGTGCCCACTATTGTTATTTCATTAACTTTATACCAGAATTTCTGGTTAGTAAAATAAGTCAAGAAAAACAAAACTGCATGAGAGTTAGAAATGAAGAAATACACATATTGGGAATATACAAATGAATCAATACCAACTATTAAAATGGACTTCACAATATAGTTAGATATAAAGTATATATACAAAAATCAATTGTATTTCCATGTATGAGAAAAAAGTAATAGAAAATGGGATTTGGCCGGGCGCGGTGGCTCAAGCCTGTAATCCCAGTACTTTGGGAGGCCGAGGCGGGTGGATCACGAAGTCAGGAGATCGAGACCATCCTGGCTAACATGGTGAAACCCCGTCTCTACTAAAAATACAAAAAACTAGCCGGGCGTGGTGGCGGGCGCCTGTAGTCCCAGCTACTCGGAGGCTGAGGCAGGAGAATGGCGTAAACCCGGGAGGCGGAGCTTGCGGTGAGCAGAGATCGCGCCACTGCACTCCAGCCTGGGTGACACAGCGAGACTCCATCTCAAAAAAAAAAAAAAAAAAAAGAAAATGGGATTTTTAAAATTACCATTTGTAAGGACATCACAAGACTTTGAATGCCAAGAGTATTTGAAAACTACGAAAAATATCTACACTAAAATTTTAAAATCATACTTATATACATTAAATAAGAACTAAAAATATGGAGAGATATATCAACTTTATAAGCTGGAAATCTCAATATTGAAAATATGTCAACTGTCCCAAATTGACATATATTTAAGATAGTCTCAAAATTCCAATACACCTTTTGTGAACACAGAGAAGCTGAATCTAAAATATATATGGAAATGCAAATGGCCAAGAATAACCAAAGTAAATTCTAAAGGGGAAGAACTCTGTTGGGGGACTTATGTTCCCTGATACTAATCATATTATAAAATTATATTAATTAAGACAGTATTGTATTGTCACAAAGATAGGCAAATAGACCTATGGAAAAGAACATAGTTCAGAACCAGATCCACATATATAGAGAGGCCTAATTTGTGATGCTATTATGAAATGAGAAAAGAAAGAGCTTTTCAGTAAATGGTGTGAGGTCAGCTGGATATGTATATGCCAAAAAAGAAGAAGAATATTGAGTGTACCCTTGTCTCCCGCCTTTAAAAACAATTTTTTTTCCAATGGATTGTATATATCGATTTTAAAGATAAAGCTTCCAGAACAAAACATATAATATTTTTACATTTGGAGGTAGAAAAATATATTTTAAAATTATACACAAAGTTCTAAAAATCAATGAGAAGACTGATTCATTTGGGCTGCATTAAAATGTAAAACTTCTGTTAAATCAATAGACACTATTAAAAGAATGAGAATGCAAGCTACAGAGTGGGAGAAGGTATATGCAATACACATATCTGTGCAAAGACTCATTTCCAGAATATGCAAAGAATGGCTACAAATCAATAAGAAAAAAAAACCAATTGAAAAATGGGCAAACACCTTGAACAAGCACTTCACACAAAAGATATCCAAATGGCTAAGAAGCATGTGAAATGTGGTCCATTTCACTTGTTAATTGAGAAAGGCAAATTAACACCACAATAGTATACGAATACACATCCAGTGAAATGGCTAAAGTAAAAAAGACAAACAACATCATGAATATAGATCAACTGGAACACTCATACACTGCTCATGGGAACATAAACCATTACCATCAATTTGAAAAAGTGTTTGACTCTATCTTTTAAACCTGAACATATGCAATTGTTATATTGTATGATTGCCAACTTCATTCCAAATTAAATATTCAAAAGAGATGACTATATATTTTTACTAAAGATAAGTATGAGATTATTCATAGCAGCACTTTTCACAATGGCCCCAAATGTTTAACAATCCAAATGTCCACCTACAATATAACAGGTAAATTATGATACATACATACAATGTAATCCATTGCCACATTAAAAGTGAATAATCTACAGTTAAATAAAACAACATGCATGAATCTTGCAAAAGTAATGTTGAGTGAAGGAAAAATCAAGAATACTACTGTGGTCTGAATTTGTCCCCCAAAATTCATGTGTTAGAAAGTTAATTCCCAAAGCAATAGTATTGAGAGGTGGGACCTAATGGGAGTTGTTTAGGTCATGGAGGCTCCACCCTTGTGAATGGATTGATGCTGCCATAAAAGGGGCTTGTGGAAGTGGGCTGACATTCTCTCTCTCTCTCTCTCTCTCTCTCTCTCTCTCTTCTGCCATATGAGAACAGCTTCCCTAGAGGATGCATCAATGAAGTTCCATCTTGGAACCAGAGGCTGAACCTACTGGCACATTGATCTTGGACTTCCCATACAGTAGAACCATGAAAGAATACATTTATGTTCTGTATAAATTATCCAGTCTCAGGTATTCTGATACAGTAGCACAAAATGGACCAAGACAAATACTGTGGTCGTTTCAGGTCCACATAATTGTTTGGCATACCCTTCAAAAAGTAGTACCTAAGCCTCTCCCCTTAAGTGTGGGCTGGACTAGCAAATAGAAGGAAAGTGCAAGTGACAATTCAAGACATTGGAGACTGGATCATAAAAGACACTGAAAATCCCTCTCCTCACTCTCAAATTGGTTCATGCTGAGCTCAGCCAGCTGCCATGTTATCGGCAATCTTAGGGAGATGTGCACATAACTAGGAACTGAGGCCTCCAGCCAATAGCCATATGAGCTAAGCTTTTCAGAGTATTTCTTCCAGTCCCAGGTAAGCCTTCAGATGACTCCAGTGCTGGTGGACATCTTGACTGCAATCTTATGGAAGATCCCAAGCCAGAACTGTCCAGCTAAGCTGCTCCTGAATTCCTGACCCTCAAAAACTGTGAGATAATAAATGTTGTATTAAACTACTAGGTTTGAGGGAGTAATTTGTCAAACAGCAACAGATAACTAATATGATACATACGACATTATTGCATCTGTAAATTTCTGAAACAGGAAAACCAAATCAACGGCACTTGAAATGAGGACAATGGTTATAATTGTGAATATGCAGTAATGGGATGGGGACATGTGAAAAGCCAGCTCCAAAGACGGCCATCATCACTCCCCCATTTCCTGTACACACACGGTACCTTCTTCCCTGGGCTGACTTTGTGACTTGCTCTGACTATAGAATGCATCAGAGAGGACACTGTGCCAATCCTGAGCCTGCCAGAAGCCTGGAAGCTTCCACTTTCTCACTCTATGGAGAAGATAGCTGGCATACTGTTATGAAGCTCAGGCTAGTGCACTGAATAATGAGGACCTGCAAGGAGAAAGGAAGGCCACATGGAGAAGGGTTGAGGCACCAGACATCTGCACAAAGCCTTCTTGGGTGTATATAGCAGTGGAGATTAGCCGCTAACTGAATGCAGCTGGTTGATTTACCCGAACAACACTAGATACGGCAGAAGAACTGATCAACTGAGACCTGCCCACATTCTTGACCCACAGAAGAATTACAATAAATAAACCGTGTTTGTTTTAAGCCACAGAGTTTTGAGGTGGTTTGTTATGCAGCAATCGATAACTAAAACAGGGCCTAATGGGGTTGACAGGGTTCTGGTAATTTGCTACTTCTTAGTCTGTGTGTTCATCTTATGAAAATACACAGATCTGTACACTGTATGTACTGACGTACTTTTCTGTATGTTATACTTGTTTTATAAAAAAACCTCTAAAACCCTATCAATCTGCTTATTTATTTACCCATTCATTTACTTATTCATTCACTTAGTATCCTGGCACACAGGAGTTGAAAGTCCTGCAAAGAAGTATTTCAGAACATAGACAGTGGAAAGAGGGCAAGAAAGAAGTGAAATTTACAATAAATCCTAAAGGTTAAACATGAGCTTGTTAGGTGAAGGAGAGAATGGAACATTCCACACGGAGCCCTGTACAAGAGCATCCTGTACAAGAGCCCTGACGTAGAATAGTTCTCATTCTATTCAAGACATCAGGAAAGGTCCACATGAATAGAAAGGACAGAAAAGTGAACACTGGAGTGACCAACCATCCCAGTTTGCCCAGGAGTGTCCCAGTTTTAGCAGAGAAAGTCCCATGACCCAGGAAACCTCTCAATTTCCAGCAAACAGGGGCAGTTGGTCTCCCTAAAGGCTGGAGATGCAAACAGAGCCATAAATGCAGAAACTGAACATGCTGTGTCTTCTAGATTATAGAAAGGATGTTGGTCTTTATTCTAGGGGCTGAGGATTTAAGCAGACAATGGGATAGTGGTATTATTTTTCCCCTTAAAGAACTAATATGAATGACTGCTTGGTTGGTTTTATTGATTATGTGTGAACTTGATACTCTCCTATTCACTCCTCAATTAGTTGGTGAAAAAGCACTGATATCACAGATACATCTCTGGCCACAGTTGCTGCCTGTAACATCAATAATAGGGGGGTTGTTATGAGGAACCCAGGGGCCACTACTGTCTACCCCCTAAACACTCATCTGCCTCCAAAAATTTACCTCTCACCTCCCAGTATCTCTTCCAGCTGCTTTTCCAATTAGAAGATGTGCTTGGTTGACACCAGGCCAGTGACAGCCCTCAGGGGCCATTCCAACTGCTTCTCACTAAGGGTCAGCAAAATCTTCTTTGTAAACCTCTCATAAGTATGAATTTTCCAAAGATCTCTTTTACTAAGAAACTCGAGCAAACCAAAACAAACCAATAACTGTCAGCAGCATGGTGTGAAAAAGAGCATAGTACTTTCAGTCCTGGTTCCGTCATATACCACAAATGTGTGTAGTCTTGGAAATAGCCCTGGGCTTAGCATTGTTATCAGTAAAGCTGAGAGAATAATCATAATAGCTGCCCTGCCTCCGTCACAGAGAAGCTGCGAGGGATAAATTACATGATGACATTTGGCCAACTGCAAATCACAAGACAACTGCTACTCTAACCAGCCATAAAATGGGGACAATGGTTTATCCCATTTAGGGTTACTGGATGGATTCTTCCATGTTTTATATCAGACACTTACTAGGGACTGGGAAAAGAGTCTGTGTGGGTTATAACAAAGTCTCTGTCTTCCTGGAGCTTACATTCTAGTGAGGAAGACAGATAGTGAGCAAATACATACCTTCATGTTAGGTAGTGATGAATGAAAAGGCACGGTAAAGAGATAGTGAATCATGGAGTGAAGAAGGCGGTTGGCTGCATGTTCAGGAAAGTCTCTGTGAAACATATTTATGTTTACATGAGACAGGTACTGAAACAAAGAGAGACTATGGGTAAAGGGAAGAATGAGGATCTGCATTTCAGGCAACAGAAGTGACAAACACGAAGGTCCTGTGGCAGGAAGAGAAGGTAGACAAATACGGCTAGGCCACATAAGCAACATGCAGGAGAGTTCTCAGAGGTGGGCAAGCCAGCATCCTGTGGGTCTTCCTATGCAAAGTAAGAAGTTTGCATGTAAATCTGAGTGTGTTGGGAAGCTTCTGGGGTGCAGGAGTTGAACAAGGAATGATGCAATTGGATTATATATTTTCAAAATGGGCTTTGGCTGCTGTGCAATGAACAGATAGGAACATGAGAAAGGGGAAGAGCGTGGAAGTGAGGAAAGCAGTGAGGAGGTCACTGCAGAAGTCTCAATAAAAGACAAAAGTAACAATGAGGGAGGGAAGGCAGCATAGTCCAAAGGGCAATGCATTCTACCTGCAGAGCTGATGGGAGATGCTGACAGATTGGGTGAGGATTTTGAAGTAAAGTCAAAAAGAGCCACACTATTTACTGATATTTAAATAAAATAAGGCAAGAAAATCATTTCACATAGTGGCTGCCATACAAGCACTTAATGTGCTATGATAGTTGTTCACCATAATTATTTTTTATTTTTATTATGACCAAGCTGGAGACTAATGACAGGTTCCTGGGTTGGCATGGCTGCTGGAAGTCTCCAATCTCTTGCCATCACCCACAATTTCCAGACTTGTACTGACCCATCCATGCCACAGTCCTCACTTCCCAGCTGCATGGCAAACCCAGTTCTCCTCTCCAGCAAGGCAGCTGTTTCACTTGGACCTCCAGGAAGCAGGAAGACAGGCTCTTTGGACACACCTGGAGGCAACACCCATTGTTACCTGTGGGATCTGCCGCTGCTCTTCACAACCTGGACAGACTTCCTTCCCTTACAATTGGAAGTTCAACACTTTCTCCTGTCCCCAGCGTTCATCCCCCTACAGGGTCTCCTCCCAGGTCCTCTCTGAGACCCTCCCCACTCGCATCCCATAGGGCGGATGAGCCTGATGCTGCTCCCACCTCAGAATGACTCAGCAGCTCAGCGCCTGCATGAGGTGCTACAGCCTTTCGCAGCTCACAGTTCTCCCTCCTATCTCCACTTTAGAATCACGTGGGGAACTTGTTAGAACACATTGATGCCTAGACTTCTGGGATGACTTAAATCCAAGTCTCTGAGGGACTGAACGAGACATCTATGTTGTCGTTGAAAGGCTTTTCCAGGTGATCCTAATGAATAATCTGATACGTTATTGTGGCTTTGCTTTTAAGATTCTGAGATTCTCAACATGCTCTAAAAGGGAGGCAGAATTCCTGCCAGGGAAACAGATTCCATGAGGGTCTTCAGTCCAGATGCTCATTCAACTCGGCAATTGTCAGAAGCACATAGAAGAGTTTTTATATAGAGCATGTTGTGGTGCCAAGAAACCAGCTTTCCTTTCTTTTTCTTTAACCCTGGAGAAGGCTTTGACTGCATTATCCAAAAAACAGAGGTCCTCAACTTCACAAATGAGAAATACGTGTGTAAACTGCAACAGCAGCTTGAGTGACGGGGACAAAAGCTAAACACTTGCATTGTTACGTAAGTATGTCAGTAGATTCAGCCAAACTACAAAGATGCTGAAAGAAGCATAAAAAATGGAAAGTTATCAAATTATTATCAATGATTTCCAGACTAGAACTATTTTATTTTTATTTCATTGAGATAGAGTCTCCCTCTGTTGCCCAGGCTGGACTGCAGTGGCACGATCTCAGCTCACTGCAACCTCTGCCTCCTGGGTTCAAGCGATTTTCATGCTTCCGCCTCCCAAGTAGCTGTGATTAGAAGCATGCGCCACCACGCCCAGCTAATTTTTGTATTTTTAGTAGAGACGGGGCTTCGCCATGTTGGTCAGGCTGGTCTCAAACCCCTGGCCTCAACAATCCGCCCGCCTCAGCCTTCCAAAGTTCTGGGCTTATAGGCATGAGCCACCATGCCTGGCCAGACTAGAATTCTTGACATATAACAGGTACTTAATAAGTACTAGTGACCAGGTGAGTAAGTGGGATTGAAGCAATTCTGCACACCCTCATAGACACACACAAACTACTGTCAGAAGCTTTAGCAGTTTCACAGACCTTTGAAGTCCCAATCACGAGATCTATGGGTCTCAGGTTAAAACTGTTAAAAAAACACAGTGACTCCAGCGAGCAGGAGCCTACCCTTCACATCCTATAACACCAGCTCCAAGCACATGCCCGGCTTGCTAGATGAAAGAAAGAACCCTGCCCCAGCCATTCACCTGACCCTCTGGCAAGGGATTATGATTTCCACAGTTGTCAAGCCAATTCTGCTGGAGTCCAGTTCTTCTTTCCGAGGAAATATTAAGAAGTAACCTGTAATCTAGATGAGCTCAACAGGTAACAGAATATGGCCCAATAAACTCACCTGAGCTCTAAAATGCTTAGCAGCTCCTGCACCTGGTGAGCCAGCTCACATCTGGGAAACATTTACACATTTATTTCTCACTTTGGAAGTTGAGGACCTCTTTTCGTTGGGTAATGCAGTCAAAGCCTTCTCCAGAGTTAAAGAAAGGGATAAGGAATGCTGGTTTCTTGGCACTATAACACACTCTTTATGAAAATCTTTTACATGCTTCTGACAAATCTTCAGGGTAGCCGAGAATGACGTCACCCGGCCACCCTTTAATCCACAAGTCTCAGCAGCAGAAACATGTCATGCATATGTGGCAACAGAGCCGAGAGTGTGATGAGGTCCAAAGAGAATGTTTCTCTCTGAAAGTGCTTGAGACAGAAGTCAGGGCTGCCTCAATACTGTATGACATTCTGCTGGGCTTGTTTTTAAAAGCTTTATGAAATGCTTTGGGGATGTCCGAACCCAGGTACCGACTTTCTTTAAGGTCATTTTTGAAACACGAGTGAATGTTAGAGTAGCAAAAAGCACAGCTATTCTACACTCCATGTATCTCATGTTGCAACATCTACTCTATGAAGGAACCAAAAATTCCCACTGTGCTGCTACTGCCACTGCTACTACATCTACTGCTAGTAGAAACGATTAAAATAAAAATATTCCCCTGAAACAGCTTCTTCTATTTTCCTCCCCAGATGTAATCACTGCTAACTATTGCTGTGTACCTTTTCATTAAACATTTACAAACATAGATCGCTACACCTATGAATGCATAGGGTTCTTTATTATGCAAATACTACATCTATTTATTTGCAACTTGCCTTTTTTTCATCTTGACAATACTCCAGAAGACCTTCCCCGGTCATTATATATAGCGTGAAAACTAAGAATCACAATTGCATGGTCAAAAAGGTTGCACCTATTTTAACTTTCAAAGACAACATCAAACTGACCTCCAAAAAGTTCCCAAGCCCCAAAGTAACCACTCGGCAAAACAGCACACAGCTCTGGTAAGCCGCTTCACCTTTCTGTGCCTCAGTTTCCTGACTTGTGAAAAGATGATTAGTAATCCATCCCCCGCCTACATCCCAGGGTGGTTGTGAGAACCGAGTCAGACCGAATCTGTGTCTGTACTGTGAAATGTACAACACGAAGTACAAATGTTAGGGATTACTCAACAAGAGACTTCAAAGGCAGCTGGCAGCTTCACAGATGGGCTGGGCAGCCCAGAGCACAGCCGCCTGCTCAGAGTTTGGGCATTTGGAAATCACAACGCTACGTTGTCACTGGCATTGTCTAAGGAGCACCAATCCTCCTCAATTGCAGAAAGAACAAGCAAAGGCTCAGCCAGGCATACAAATTGCAGGGCTCCCTTAACATACTCAGAGCATGTAGGGTTGGCATTAATTTAAAATCATTCATTGCACTTCTTATCAGGGTAAAGGACATGGGTGCATTTTGGTATTATCTTGAAGTTAATTTGAGGCTTTCAATATTTAAGTGTTTGATAACTTGTAGTCTGAAAAGATGAAACACTAAAAGAGCTGTAGATTGTCTTTATTTATCCCCAGGTAAGATTCAGGAAGCTCCCCCACCGCGCCAAATAACATCGACTTTCCAAAAGAAGTATTTCTAAAAGTTCATTTTTAGGCGATTGATTCTTTCGGAATTAAGATGCTCAATCCAAGAGACAAAAAAGTGACTTCTGAATAGCTTCCTATTCTATGAAATGCCTGAGTTGGAGCTAACACTTGGTGATTTGTGCAAGTGTGCAAGGATGCATATTTGTAAAATGAGCTATTAGCACCTTAGAACCTAACCCTGTCACCTCTTCATCCCATTTTAGCAGAGCCCTTACTCCGCAGCAGGGAAAATGTGCCAGGGAGCTGCTTCTCCTGTTGGAAGGCACGCCTTTTGCGTTGTTTCCTAGGAGGAGTGATGATCTCCATAAAACACTCTTCTCTTCCCAATCAGGTACCCTTTGTACAGTTCCTTCATACATTCAGGGGAGCTGACAGCCCCTCGAGTGTAAGTAGGGCAGGGATTTGGAGAAAGAAATACATGTTTTTGAAACATGAAAAGATAGTTGGGGACACATTCACAAATGCTGCCCCGTTCCATGGAAGGATAGATTTGGAGCAGAGAGGTCAGTACCGTGAATGCCGACTGAGACATGAGACTTGCCTTGGTCAGAAGGGAGGCTGCTGATTCCCTTTAAGCAGAAAGAGCAGTGACATAACAGAGCCAGGCTCTAGGAAGGGAAATCTGGTAGGGTAATATGGACAGCAGCTGAGAAAGGAAAAATTGAGAAGCAGGAGATCAGGTGGAGTCTCATGGGGATGCTTGCTGATGCATGATTAGAATGGGGTTGGCTAAATAAATAATGATCCGTTGCTCCTCTGTCTGCAGGACCATTCCCAGCAGCCTTCAAACATGCTGTAATTTCCAGTATGCAAGGGGGAGGGGAAGGCCCATTGGCCTCAGAGGAAAAAAATTTAAAAGATCAATTAGACAACAAGCAAATGAAAAACATGAAAATGCGCCTTTCTACTGGGAAACCTAACATCAATGATTCAGTGTCAGGCAAACAACATCATCTTTCCTAATACTGTTGTGATGTGAGTTTTATTGGTACCGTCATTTTGTTTGCACCTAATTAATCATTTGATTCATTTTTAGAGCTGGATACGAGCTATCATCATGAGAATTTTCTACCCTGTTCCATGTTTGTATATATATAGTGCAATTATAATAAGAGAATGTAAGTCATCAAACTCCTCAACCTGTCAGCTCCTGCAACCATTGATCCTCTGTTTTTGCTTTACAACAAAATTCATAGCCAGAGATATCTCAATGGTAAGGTCCAATTCCCCACCTCCCATTTCCTCTGGCATTCATTCCCATTGGATTTTCACTTCAGGCTCTCCTCAAGGTCACCAGTGACCTTCCAGCTGCTAAGCTCCGTGATCTCGTCTCAACCCTCATCCTACTTGAGTCATCAGCAGCATTCTTGTCTGCTGATCCTTCCTCCTCCAGAAGCCGCTTTCTCCTCCTGCCTGCTGCTCAACTGGCCCCTCTCCATTCTCCTCCTCCTCTCTACTGCTCCTTCCCAGGCTCCTCTGCTGGTTCCTCTTTCATTTTCGACCTCCAAGCTTTGGAGCACTCAGTCTTCAGACATCTCCCCTCTATCTGTATTCACTCCCTAGGTGAGAAGGTCCCTCGTGTGCCAATGACTCCCACGTTTGTAACTCTAGCCCAGACATCCCCGAACTTCAGATTTGCATTTCCAATTGCCATTCATCCTCTCCATTTGCGTGGAAAATGGGCGTCTTGAACTCAAAACATCCAAAACCAAACTCCTGATTTTCCCCCGTAAATCTGTTCTTCCTGCAACGTTCACAGCCCCATTAAAGGATATCACTATCCTTCCTATTGCTGGGGTCAAAAGCCTTGGAGTCATCCTGTCTCTTCTCTTTCTCTCCCACCTCATGTGCCATCCACCAGCAGATCACCCACATCTTCCTCCAAAATTAACCCACAATCCCATCCCTGCTGGCCCTTTCCACAGTAACACGGGAGCCATGCTGCCCACACCAGGTCCCTGGGTTATTGCAAGAGCCTCCTGCTGGTTCCCTGGCATCTGCCCTTGACCCCTGCAGTCTCTTCTCAACAATTCAAAAATGCAAGTCAGATCAAGTCATTCTTTGCCCAAGACCTTACCAAGTCTTTGCATTTTACAGAGAGAGAGAAAATAAAAAGTTTTAACACTGGCCTACAGAGCCCTCTGTGACCTGGCCCCAGGCTGACTTTTTAAAAAATTGTGATAAAAAACACGTAACACAAAACTTACCATCTTAATCACTCTTAAATGCACAGTTCAGTAGTGTTACATATGTTCACGCTGTTGTGAAAAATATCTCCAGAACTTTTCATCTTGCAAATATGAAACTCTGGACCCATTAAATAGCTTCCTTTCTCATCCTCCCGCAACCCCTGACAACCACCATTCTACTTTCGGCTTTACAAATCTAACTTCTCTAGGTACCTCACATAAGCGGAATCATACAGTGTTTATCCTTTTGTGACTGGCGTCTTTCACTTACCCTGGGGCTGCCTTTTTAATTCCTGTACTTCTCTCCCCCTTGCTCAGTCCACTCTGGCCATATGGTCCTTCTGGTTGTCCCTGTACCACACTAAGTATACCCTCTGCCTCAGTGTGTGCAAGCCAGCTTGCACCTGCTCCATCTGACTCACAGAGATTATAAGCATCTCTTTCCTACTGCACATTCAGTGACCTTATGTTGGTGGCTAGAAATCAGCCTTGGAGGCAATGTTTATATCATGGAAATCAACAAATGTTTCAGACAAGGCCTTTTTTTTTTTTTTTCCAGAGAGCTGGTTGTTAGTCATTTGCCAGCACATCACTTCATTGTCTAGACAAACCTTCCCTGATTAGTATACTTACTTCTTCACTTCTTTTATGTCTCTGCTCAAATGTGCCAACTCTAGAGGGGTCCTCTCTGACTACACTATAAAAATCGTAACCACACAGGCTTCCCTTTCCATTTTCCCTATATTAATTCTTCTCCATCTGACAAACTATGTAGTTAGCAGTTTGTTGATTGTTTGTCTGTCTCTTCTAGAATGTCAGCTCCACAAAGACAAGGACTTTGTCTTGTTCACTTCTTTATCTCCAGCACCAAGAACTATGCCTGGCATGGTGACAGTATTTGATAAATATGTGTTGAATGAATAAATAATGCATTTTAATGAATTATTTTGTGCACATATTAATTTTTAAGTCACTAGTGCACTGAAATGTTGCACAGTAAAAGAAAGACTCAAATAGATGGATCTATATATACCAACCTGAAAAGACATCTAAGATTTAAAGGGCAAGGTGTTAAATGTCAAAATAATGTATACAGTGTGTTTACATATACACACATATACTTAGAAAAATGTCTAGAAGAATATAGAAGTCTATCACATTTTATCTTCTATACTTTTAGAATGAGATTTCCAGAACAATGAGCATGCATCACTTTCACTTTTGTTTTCACAAATTTCAAATCTGTAAAAGCAAAAAAGAAAAAAGGAAACCCTCTAGATTGTGAGCTCCGTGAGTCATATTTGTTCGAACATCTTTAGTGTCTAGAAGCTTCCTGGTAAACAGTAGGTGCTCAAAGATGCGATGGAATGGATGACTTCAAGTGAGAGGGAATACAGCCTGAAGTCAGGAGGAAGGGAGGGGCCAAGTGGCACAGGATCTAAAGTTGGGGGGGTGAACTGGCAGCCCCACAAGTCTGTGAGAGGACACATGGGACTTGAAGGATGAGAGAAAGAAGGTGGCAGACATGTGCTCACTTATGAGCAGGTGTTGGACATTGCTTGAGTACCAACCTCATGCCGAGCACCATGCTGGTATCTGGGGGCCAAAGGATGAAGAAGGCCTGGTGCAACCAGGCCCCACAGGTTTCTGTGCCATGGGTGAAGCATAAAACAAAACACAAGTGAGCTTGGGAGGAAAAACAAGGGACTTCCTCATTTGAAAAGTGTTGTACTTACAGAGAGCAGGCTTCAGCCACACATGCAGGAAGCAGCCAGTACTTGGAGAGGGAGCCTGTGTGTTTGGCCTCGGTGTCGTACCCACCATGGGGCTCATCCTTGCGAAGACTCACTGCTCATCCTCAGCGTGGACAAAGTGGCTACCATATGGAATCTTAATGTAGGATTTAAGACTGTTAACTTGGAAATGCCTCTCTTAACCAGCCGAGTAAGTTTATAGCATGAAAAAATGGACAGAACTAGACATAGACAATAACGCTTCTCTTCTTGGGAAATCAAACCGTTTATTCTTGTCCTGGGTCCCTGATGGCACCCGATTACACACACCATTATCCACACAGTCAATTTAGGAGACATTTATCTTCTATTTTAAGAAATCATAATAGCTTATTATGGGAATGAAAAAGATTGGGCATACTTCATTATGTGTTTTCCCTCAATTAAGTGGATATCTCAGTGAATTAATATTTTTAAAAGTATAGACCTTTCTTCTGACCTGGATTCTCATTGGGTTTTCTCAAAATTAGTCAGTAGATCTCAAGATAAAAATCAATGATACATGGTAAAAAAAAAATTATATATTACTGCATTTAAAGTTTTCCCAAGCCAATTGTTTAAACCACTATAACTTGATAAAAATAAAGAACTTCTCTACTATTTTTAGTGGTTTTCTTTCTAGAAAAGTGATGCATATGACAGGAAAAGTCTTAAGATAGGCAAAACAAGCTTGATTCTGCAACTACCTAGCTGGGTAACTTAAAGTAAGTCATACGACTCTCGAAAACTCATTTCCTCACTGTAAAAATGGTTAGAATAATTATCACCTCCCAGGCTGTTGCGAAGGTTACTAACGTACTTTATAAAATTGTATGACAAATTTCAGCAAGAGCAATTATGACTTGCGTTCGTTTGTTATAGAAAATAGTTTTAGTTGTATAGATGTGTTATTAAAAATCACTGTGTCTTAAGCTTGTTGTAACTACCAATTATGCACATATTCCTACAACTTCTGCCAAATAACCTTTAAGAAAAAGCCAACAGGCAAATCATATTTGCTTTCCTGAGTGACCTCAGCCAACCTTCATCTTTTTTCTCCTGATGTTTTGTAAATTCTTCCATTCATCATACAAACATCTCTTACAAGACCCTGGTATGCACTGCATTCATGGCTAATTTTCAGGTATTTGATTTCTTTAGGGCAAAGAATACATGAATAAAATGGAAAGGCAAGAGCCTATCAGGCAAAAACACAGACGTCTACTTAGGAACCCACAGCCTCCACGGCTTCTTTGGTGGGTAATTGAATGTGTAAATGATGGCTTAAGAACTTGGATTCCACGAAAGGGGATTTTCTCTCACCCTTAACAAAAGATTTCCATTCATACAGTTTTGTTCTAAAGCAAAGCAGCCCTATATGCATGAGACAAGCAAAAAAGTGAAGACAAATTGGGAAGAATGACATCATCAGTGCTCCAGAGATGTAGGGAGGAAGGCATAAGGACAATGAGCCTTCCTTCCTTTCGGCAATGTAACCCCATTCACTTTTTTGAAGGAATAAGAGCTGTGCCCCACACAAGCACCCACTTCTTTTTCTCTCTACTAAACCTTTCACCTTGTCTCCTTGCATCTTTCTTTTTTCTGCTTCCAAAATTTTTAGCCTCAAAATCCAAATGGTTCAGAGAAGTATTAGAGGCGGATCAAAGGGAGCCATGGGGGTGAGGTGCAGAGAAAAGAAGTGTAGAATCTTGAGTTGTTCCCACCCTCCTGACATTTTATTTTGTCATTTCCGTTAACTTCAGATCTCGTCTATTTTCCCAATTAGGTCTTAGCTTGTACTTGAGTTTCTCTTCTGAAAAGGTTACAGTGCATTTGCGTATTAGGGAGTTTAAATGATCTACACTTCAGCAAAACGTTCATCTTTAAAAGCCACCGTCTTGTCCTTGGCCTTCATATTAAATCAAGGTAAGGATTAAAATTCAACTGTTTCTACCAGTGCTTTCTTTAATGAGAAAAACAAAACTAGGTTTGAAGTGGATTAAACAACTCATTTGATGTCACTCTAGGTGAAGCTGGAACATGAGGCATTCACTAGAAGCAAGTGCATGTGTTTAGGCTTGAGGATTAAAATCATTTAGCGTTTGGTGACAGGTTGACCCTGTTGCTCTGTTGACCAGACTAGAAGCTCCCAAATGGCTTGGACTTGCTGTCACTTCTTGTATCAGCAATATACAGGATCACAGCATGTGACACCTTAGGGAATATCCACAGAGTCCCAAACTTTAATGTGTTTGAGAATCATCTGGTGAGTTTGCTCTAAAGACAGCAAACCTCCTTCATTAGGTCTGGGAATAGGCAGGGCACACCAGAATTCCACTGCGCAAGTCTTGCATGTGACACTGGTGAGGTGGCCCATGAGAAACCCTGTGGAAAGCCCTGAATGATAGGACGACAGTTTTCAGGTACAGATGCACTTCCCCCATCCCGCAGCCTCTGAAGTAATCAGTGTCTTAGAAACATTCCACACTCTGGATCAACTTATAAAGAAAACAAACCCAACAGGAAGAGGAGCTTCATGGTATGAATCCTTCTTAGGTTTTAAGCATCACTATCGCCTTCTTTGCCACATACTTCTTTACACAGGACTTGACGTATTAGATGAGTATCTTACCCACCTGTTTATTTCATCCACACACAGATTCCCTGTCAGTGCTTCAGAACAGAAGAACTGAACTAATTTTAGCAAACCAAAATGTCATCCCTTAGTCTTGCCTCCCAGCCTGGCTCCTTTCAGAAGACTTGGGATGTTTGAGGGCTGATGAAGGGCGGCCGTCAGCAGCTCCAAAACACATCGCAGAGGAGGCCTAACTTTGGGAAGAACCATACCTGCAACCCTGAAGAGATGAGGCTCAAAAGTGGGAAACCCTCTTGTTTAAGGACTAGAAAATTTCCCAAATGGATGTGATTAGCCATTAAACATTGGACCAGTGACACAATTTATAATTGCATGAAAATTCATTTGTAAAACATTGAACTGAGCAAACCCTTTGGCTGTGCTTTATCATGGGTTGGGACTTCTTGAGCTGTGACTGTGCCAGGAAATGTGCCACAAATGCATGAAATGAACAAAATGCATTCACAATAGGGACCCAGAGGGACATGCACTCAAATCTCTGCCTGTCACTGACTCACTGTTGGGATGCCCGAGGCTGTGGGTTCCAATCACCAGCTTTTAGAGTTCTTTCCACAGTGGCTCCTGCACTTGATACTTCTTAAGATGAAAAGTATATCTGTGTGAGGTTGTTGGTTGCTATATAATTACTAAAGGAAGGGCACACACACACTAAAAGCCAATCAAAGTCACCTCTTGTCTGAGATGTTTTCCGGTATGTTCTTGACAAAAGATCTGAAAGAAGGAAAAACAAATGCACTGGCACCTAACCTGTTCACAGCTCAAGACAGAGATTCACAGACACCCGGTTGGCTTCTCTACAGTTCCACTTTCAAGCACATGTGCATTCTCATTCTCTCTCTCTCTCTCTCCCCACCCTCCCCAAAAAAAAGGAATCCCTACTGCTCTTTCTGAATGCTGGGACCACCTTGATCTAAGGCTCCATGGCACTTGTTCCTCTTATGAGAATGACAATCATCCTTTAAACAACATGCCAAAAGATCAAAGATCTGTGTAGCACTTTACTCAAATCAGAGTGTTGGTTCCTGGGGGTATGAAATGCACTTTTCATAATTCCTACTGACAATGCTCTGACTAGATGAGTTTGTCCTCCCCACCCTGGTGGATTTGCTCTAGGGAGAGCTCCTGGAAGCAGAACG
Source organism: Macaca mulatta (assembly GCF_049350105.2). Lineage (NCBI taxonomy): Eukaryota > Metazoa > Chordata > Mammalia > Primates > Cercopithecidae > Macaca > Macaca mulatta. The sequence goes on from NC_133414.1 coordinate 138,802,035, forward strand.
GAGGGACCATATACTTTCTGCTCAATGAAGACAACCCCCACTAAGAGTATCAGGCTTAAGTGCATTTGTCGGCAAGCTGAGCCTCTCAAAGTCAGATTTCACTAAATCAGTGTTAATCCCATTTACATAATCCCTTACTTGGGGCTTTCTAAAGACTGTGCAATTTAGTAAAAAGCTGCTCTGGGGTATTAAACGGGACCCCAGTAAAAGGGAACTGTTGATGTCAATATCAGCTTTGGCACCTAAGAGCCTGTTCCTACAACAAATGGACTTCCTACACACCCACTCTTAGGTAGGTTAGCAAGTGAGAAGGATACAGAGGTGATTCATTCTATTGCAGTTCACACACTCAAATGCCTATTAGAAACAAAGGTAAAGGAAATGAGGGAAGTTGGCCTCTTTCGGACAGTGGCAAACTTGGTAAGGCAGGTCATATCCAAAAGGATGAGAAGCTATGGAGCTCCATTCAGTGCTACCATGCAAGATGGCAGTCCTGAGCTGTCAGACTTTCTAGTCCCCCCCCCAAAAAAAGCCAGAAATTTGTGTTTTAGGAGAAAGCCACTACATATTTTTCTTAATCGACTTAATGCGATGCATGAATATAGCTTAAAAATCAAAGGCTTACAATAACAGCTGTCTTTGACCCATCCCTCTCCAAATACAATTCCCATTCTCAGTAACTACCACTTTCAACACTTCTTTTTTCTGGTATTTTCTTCACTATAAGTAAACATTACGCTTATGTTGCTCTTAGTGATTCTAAACATGACCTATTTACCCTCTGAATTCACAGAGGTGGAATTTTTTTTAGCTCTTATTGCCAACCTTCCCAATACAGCCATGCCCCCTTTTGGGTGAGACTTCGCCCGAGGCTCTTCAGCTCTGCTGCCTCTAGCTGTCACCCTGGGACTTCCCTATACCTTTCTGCTGAGCTGGGTCCCTGTCTTCTGGATTCCACGGTTTTCTCAGATGTCATTTTGCTGGAACATATTTCTGGTGACTTCCTAAAACAGCTAGTTGGGAGGTAAATTTTTGGAGGCCTTGCCTGTTTGAAATGTCTTTACTCAACTCCCACACTTGATTGGGAATTTGGCTGGTATATTTCTGCATTGAAAATGATTTTTCTTTAGAATTTTGAAGGCATCTCTCCATTGCTTTTCAGTTTCCAGGTTTGCCATAGAGAAATCTGATACCATCTGATTCATGTTCTTTGTGTGTGTCCTGTTTTACTCTCTGCAGACCTTAGGATCTTCTCTTTATGCATGGTGTTCTGACATTGCATGGTGACAGAGAGAGGTATCAGTCAAACTACTGCGGTCTAAAACCTGGCAATGCCACTTCTAGTTGTGTGACCTTGGACATATAACTTAACTTCACTATGCCTCTGTAAATGAAGATAAATGCCCTTTATGTAAAGTGGTGGTGCAGATTAATGAGATAACACATCAAAGCCCTTAGAACAGTGCTTGACATGTAGTCCGCAATAAATGAGCATTTGATTTTGTGGCCATTGATACTATCATCTCATTCTTTGCTCCAGCTGGGCCTTCTATCACAATGGTTTGTGCCCCTCTTGAATTATCTTTGATAGCTTCCTCCCTCTATTTTGTCCCTTCTTGTTTCTTGCCATTCTTATTAGGCAGATACTGGACTCCTGGATTCTTCCTCCCCTACTCCCATGCTTTCATAGTTTTCATTTCTTTTTTATTATGTTTCTACTTCCTGAGATATTTCCAGGCCCTTCATTCCCTATTTGATTTTCATTGATTTCATTGATGGCTATTATACTTTCCATCCCCAAGAGCTCATTCTATTTCCAATCATTTCTTTTCCGTTCACGTGTTGCTCTTGGTTTCTGAATGTAGTATATTCCGTCTTTGAGAACAGCAAGTTGACTTTTATTGACATTTTCTTCTGATTTCTATAGTCACATCTCCTCGAGGTTCCTTTCTTCTATTTATTTATTTTGTTCTGTCTTTCTTAGTGGAGAATTTCTTCCTCAAAGTTCTGGCCATCCCTGGCTGTTTATTCATATGCAAGAAGGTCCTAAAAGGCTGAATGGACCTTCATGCTTATGAGTTGTCTCTGTTGACTGGTGGGCTTCACCCCCAGGTGATCAAGCCAGAGCCCTTTCCATCTCCCCAAGGTAGAATCCTCCAGGGTCCTGCCTGGGGGACACAGTCTAGCTGCAACATTCCAGGGGCAGAGTTGGGGGTAGGAGCTGGGGCTCCCAGGTTCAAGATGCAAACTTCCATTGAACCCCCTATGTTTAATCCTCACGTTGACTCTGCCTTCTCAAGTCCAATGTTCTCCATTTTAATACCTTTAGAGAATGTACTTCCTAGCTGTCTAGGGGGCCAACGGTGCCAGTATCGGCTTCCTGCCAATCCCACTTACTGCTGCTCTGCCTTCTGCCCCTCACATCCTAGGGCCTCCTGGTGCTGTGCCTCTCAGGGCTTTCTGCAGGGCACTTTGGCTGTGTCTCCCAAGCACTGCCCTCCATAGGCATGTTAGACTGCAGCTTCTTTTGCTCTAAGTCAGTTTCCACTCCTCCATCCACTTTCCGTGTCAAGGAAAAAAAAAAAAAATCCTGATTTTTAAAGGTTGCCAACTAATTCAAACTTTATCATGTTCTTTGGTACAAGTGGAGAACAAAAAATGTGTCAGCAGGTCATAAGCAGCCCCCTGGTCAGTTGTTAGCTCAGGACAAGGCAGTGATTCTTGAAGTTTGGGACACTTCCACCCAATCCCACCCATCACAAGAATGACTCATGATGTCAATAAAGATGTAGATTTCTAGACTCCACCACAGACCCACCGAAACCAGAAGCCCTGTGAGGAGGGCCCAGGAATCTGCTTTTTAAACAAGTTGTCCTGGGAGCTTTTGATGTGAGTGGCCTGGAATCTGTCCTGTGAAGATCAACACTCCTCAGAGGAGAGCCAACCTGGAGCTAAGCCTGGAGGCCCCATCCTAAGGCCAACAACTGCTCACCTGTTTATAAAAGTTGGCCTCTTCGTTAGACCTCCTTAGTCTCTGGCCAGCCAGCATTTATGCACTGAGTCTACTTGACACTGGCCTCCCTGGGTAGTTCGTGTGCACCATGAGCTGTAAGGCATAACCCAGTGATCCTTTCCTTCCATCAAGGCAGACAGTAGGAAGTCTAGTCAATGCTCTGCTTGGCCCTGCACTGGAAAAGCTTTCAGCAGGAATGAAGATAAACGCCATCTTTAGCAGCACCCTTAGGACAGGCGAGTGCATCAACAAGCTCATACTGCAGAGGAAGGAAGGATGGATGAACACCACACACACAGCAAGAGGAATGGGCTGTACCAGATGACAGGGCACACCTTGGGGAGTGTGCCATTGAGTTATGATTTCCAAGAGAAGAGGGCTACAGCAGAAGATGGAGGATAAGATGTAAAACAAATGTTTCTGAGCAACAGAATGCGCTCAAAGCCACCTTAGGACCTCTACCAAGACTGGAATCAGAGGGAGGGAGGATTAAAAGGAGAAGGAAGATCACTGTCCTGTCTCTTTGGGCTTCTTGGTACCTGGAACAGCCCTGGGGATGAGCCAGCCTGAGGACCAGATTTTAGAAGTAACTCCCAACCAAGGCGGTGCTTCTGAGGACACCTGCGAAGATGATCAACTAACTTCCCCATAGGACCCCACCATGGCACGAGGGAATGAGCACAAAGCAGAAGGCCTGGCTCCAGGTGGAAGACCAACTCTTTGACTTCCCTGTAACTCAGCCTCTTCCTCTAGTAAATGGGGTCTCATCATCTGTTGCAGGGTCTGTGAGCCTTCCTAGGTCTACACCCAGCAACCTTTTCAAAGATGACTGTCTTTTCTCCCCAGCAGCATGTTTCACTGCACTGAGGACATAGTCTGTCTCCATAACTTCTGCACGCCCAGGACTTAACACCGCATGACCCTTAGCAGGTGCTCTATAAATGGTTTTTATTGACACGTTAATTAATTAATCTGCTGGGCTCGGTGGCTCACACCTGTAACTCCAGCACTTTGGGAGGCTGAGGCAGGTGGATCACTTGAGGTCAGGAGTTTGAGACCAGCCTGGCCAACATGGTGAAACCATGTCTCTACTAAAAACACAAAATTTAGCTGGACATGGTGGTAAGTGCCTATAATCTCAGCTACTTGGGAGGCTGAGGCAGAAGAATCACTTGAACTTGAGAGGAAGAGATTGCAGAGAGCCAAGATCATGCCACTGCACTCCAGCTTCAGTGACAGAGTGAAACTCTATCTTTAGAAAAAAAAAAAAAAGGAAATAAACTGAAACCCGTTTGGTAACCTCATAACAGTTAAATGCACATGCCTTTCCTCCAGCAACTCCATGCAATCCAGGATATTTGGAGAAGTTGTTCACACAGCCTTGATTGTAAAGGCGAAACATTGGAGACCTCCTAAAAGCCAACCAATAAAAATTGGCCAATTAATTAAGATACGGCCATGCTAGGGAACTCTGTGCCACAGTCAAAATGAATGAGGTAACTGCCTGTTCTTACTTGGAAGGGTACCCCTATGGTATCATCAGGAGAAGACCATTATTGTTAGTAAATAGACAACTTTGTTAAAAATCAAGAGTATGTACCCATATATAAGTTTCTCTGCACAGAAAAACTTCTAGAAAAATAGAGATTATTCCCCAGAGAATGTAATTAATAGCAAGATGAGTGGTAAAGTAGTACACTCTCATTTTTTTATTTGAATGTGCTGATTTTGTAATTTTTTAAAATCCCCAGTCCTCTATTAAAATGCAACTTTCTATGGGGAAGGACCATTCCGTGCTGCCAGGCAGCAGCTTGGCTGGAACCCAGGTGAGTCATGGAAGTGGGTACTTATTAGGCAAATGTCTGAGGACCAGCCCCGGGAGCCTGGGAGTGGCTTGCAATGGAGGGGCTCAGCCAGAGTCCATCCAGCCTAGGCCAAGCCTTTTACACATGGGAAAACTGAGCCCCAGAAGGAAGAAGGATTTTCACAGGAAAGGAGGGACCAAATCCACATGGCGAGGGGGCTGACCAGAGCCATTCCCCACCTGCAGACCAGAGCACAGCAAGAGTCAAACAGCAGGATCTGTGGAGGGCTGCCCAGCGGCCTGGCCTCCTGTCGTGGATGGACAGTGACACATCTTCAGCCAGCTGCAGTCACGCTGGGTCCTGCCTCTACCACAGCGTTCACTCTCTCAAGGTGGCTGCCCATGCACAGTGTATGAAAACCAGTGGACCAAACTGTAAAAGAATTGGCCCAATATCCATCTCATGTTTTTCCTTCCAGAATGTTGACATCACTTTATATTTTTCAACATCAGAGCGTCTACTAGGTCAGAAGAATTTAAAACCAGTTACATCTGGGCCGCTTGATACTAGGGATAAAAGCAGTTTCCATTACATAATGAAATCCTTGGCTTTCCCCATCCCGAGCCACAGCTCCCCTTCTAGTTGATTGAGCTGCTGACTGGCACATGAATACTGTATTTAACTAAAATCAACAAGGGCCAGGAGGCATAGGATTTTGCCTGCAATTCCAAGCAATCTGCTGACCTTTCTCTGACACTACTTATTATATTTTAGTGTCGGAATCAATTGAACGGTGGGTTCTAAAGAGAGCAAGTGAATTCATTTGTGCTTTGGGAAAAGGCAGCCCCAGCGATCCTCATCCATCACTGTTAGAGGGAAGGGGAAATGCCTTAAAGTGGCTCGTTTTCTTTCAACTGCAATATGCCAGCAGAGCACATAAGGATTCTATAACATGCAGCAGTCACTGTGATTCATCCTCATAAGGCAGTGTCTGGGCCAAAAGAGAATGTAAATCTCAGAGAATCACCTTCCTCTGCTGTGAAAGTGGATGGGGCCATTTGTCCTCAAGGTACCAACCATGTAAGGGGCACAGTGCCCTCTGGTGGTAGCTGCTTTTTCCTGCGCTGCGCAATTGTACGCTCCTCCTACCTGCCCCATGGAAGAATGAGGCGGCTCTGTTCAGAGCACCCCATGGCTGGGTGGCTTGGGGAGTGGGGAGGCCAAGATTGTATGTGCTGGGTGAGCCTCACAGGGCCTGAGGAAGAGAGTCTGAAATTGACAGTGAGGCAATCGACATTAAAAAGTATGGCAGGACAGGCCAGTAGGTGCAGGTCTAGCTCCTGGGGGTTGTGCTGAAAAATGGCAACCCACCATCCAGGCAAGAGGCTCTACAGAGTTCTGATAACCTCCTCTCCAGACCTACTGAAACAATATGCCCAGCCAAAAAGGAAAACAGCACTGCCTGCTGGAAGAACACGGGCTTGGGAGTCAAAGAAGCTGGGTGTGGGGCCCAGCTCAGCCACTTGCTGGTTGAGTGGCAGAGGGCAAGTAATTTACATTCTACAGTCTGCAAATCTGTTTCTTCATCTGTGAAATGGGAGGTAAGAAATCTTACCTCAAGAGGTCATTATCCAAAAAAACAAGACAATCTGCATAATGGCTCATGGCAGGGTCTAGCTGAGAACAGGTGGTTGTCAAGTGGCAACTGTGGCTGAAAGGGGGCTGCAATTTAGTGCCCTGTATTCTATTCCTTTTTTGTAGAATGTATTATTATCATTATTATTATCTTATTTTTCCATAAGTTATTAGGGCACAGGTGGTACTTGGTTATATGAGTAAGTTCTTTAGTGGTGATTTGTGAGATTTTGGTCCACCCATCACCCAAGCAGTATACACTGCACCAATTTGTATTATTTTATCCCTCACCCCCCCTCCTCCCCCCAAGTCCCCAAAGTCCACTGTATCATTCCTATACCTTTGCATCCTCGTAGCTTAGCTCCCACATGTCAGTGAGAACATACCATGTTTGGTTCTCCATTCCTGAATTACTTCACTTAGAATAATAGTCTCCAGTCTCATCCAGGTCACTGCAAATGCTGTTAATCTGTCCTTTTTTATGGCTAAGTAGTATTCCATCATATATATATCTCACAGTTTCTCTATCCACTTGTTGATTGATTGGCATTTCAGCTGGTTCCACGATTTTGCAATTGTGAATTGGGCTGTTATAAACATGTGTGTGCAAGTATCCTTTCCATATAATGACTTCTTTTCCTCAGGGTAGATACCCAGTAGTGGAATTTCTGGATCAAATGGTAGTTCTACTTTTAGTTCTTTAAGGAATCGCCATACTGTTTTCCACAGCAGCTGTACTAGTTTACATTCCCGCCAGCAGTATAGAAGTGTTCCCTGATCACTGCATCCACGCCAACATCTGCTATTTTTTTCATTGTTTGATTATGGCCATTCTTGTAGGAGTAAGGCGGTGTTCACCTGATGGTTTCGATTTGCATTTCCTTGATCATTAGTGATACTGGGCATTTTTTCATGTTTGTTGGCCATTTGTACATCTTCTTTTGAGAATTGTCTCTTCATGTCCTTAGTCCACTTTTGGATGGGATTTTTTTTTTCTTACTGATTTGAGTTTATTGTAGATTCTGGATATTAGTCCTTGTCAGATATATATATAGTGAAGATTTTCTCCCACTTTGTGGGTTGTCTGTTTACTCTGCTGACTGTTCCTTTTGCTGTGCAAAAGTTCTTCAGTTTAATTAGTTCCCAGCTATTTATCTTTGTTTTTATTGCATTTGCTTTTGGGTTCCTGAACATGAAATCCTTGCTTAAGCCAGTGTCTAGAAGGGGTTTTCCAATGTTATCTTCCAGAATTTTTATAGTTTCAGGTCATAGGTTTAAGTTCTTAATTCATCTTCAGTTGATTTTTGTATGAGGATCTGGTTTCATTCTCCTATATATGGCTAGCCAATTATCCCAGCACCATTTGTTGAAAAGGGTGTACTTTCCCCACTTTATGCTTTGGTTTGCTTTGTCAAAGATCAGTTGGCTATAAGTATTTGAGCTGATTTTTGGGTTCCCTATTCTGTTCCATTTGTCTATGTGCCTATTTTTATACCAGTAACATGCTGTTTTGGTGACTATGACCTTACAGTATAGTTTGAAATCAGGCAGTGTAATGTCTCCAGATTTGTTCTTTCTGCTTAGTCTTGCTTTCACAATATCCAGGCTCTTTTTTGGTTCCATATGAATTTAGAATTGTTTTTTCTAATTCTGTGAAGAATGACAGTGGTATTTTGATGGGGATTGTACTGAATTTGTAGTTTGCTTTTGGCAATACGGTATTTTCACAATATTGATTCTACCCATCCATGAGCATGGGATGTGTTTCCATTTGTTTGTGTCATCTATGATTTCTTTCATCAGTGTTTTGCAGTTTTCTTTGTAGAGGTCTTTTGACTCCTTGGTTAGGTATATTACTAAGTTTTTTTGGTTTTGTTTTGTTTTTGCAGCTATTGTAAAAGGGGTTGAGTTCTTCATTAGATTCTCTGCTTGGTTGCTGTTGGTGTATAGAAGAGCTACTAATTTGTGTACATTAATCTTATATCCAGAAACTTTGCTGAATTCTTTTAACAGTTCTAGGAGCTTTCTGGAAGACACTTTAGGGTTTTCAAGGTAAATGATCATATCATCAGCAAAGAGAGACAGTTTGACTTCCTCTTTACCGATTTAGATGCCCTTTCTTTCTTTCTCTTGTCTGATTGCTCTGGCTATGACTTCCAGTACCATGTTGAAGAGGAGTGGTGAGAGTGGGCATCCTTGTCTTGTTCCAGTTTTCAGAGAAAATGCTTTCAACTTTTCCCCATTCAGTATTATGTGGCTGTGGGTTTGTTACAAATGGCTTTTATTACATTAAGGTATGTCCCTTGTATGCTGAGAGTTTTAATCATAAAGGGATTCAGGTTTTTGTCAAATGCTTTTTCTGCATCTATTGAGATAATCATGTAATTTTGGTTTTTAATTCGTTTATGTGGTATACCACATTTACTGACTTGCGTATGTTAAACCATCCCTGCATCCCTGGCTTGCAACCCATTTGATCATGGTGGACTATCTTTTTGATACGTTGTTGGATTCAGTTAGCTAATATTTTGTTAAGGATTTTAGCATCTATGTTCACCATGGATATCAGTCTGTAGTTTTCTTTTTTGGTTATATCCTTTCCTGGTTTTGTTATTAGGGTGATGTTGGCTTCATATAATGAATTAGGGAGGGTTCCTTCTTTCTCTACCTGGTGGAATAGTGTCAAAAGGATTGGTACCAATTCTTCTTTGAATGTCTGGTAGAATTCTGCTGTGAATCTTTCTGGTCCTGGACTTCTTTCCGTTGGTAATTTTTTAATTACCATTTCAATCTCGCTTCTCATTATTGGTTTGTTCAGGGTATCTAAATTCCTGATTTGAGCTAGGACGGTTGTATTTTCCAGGAATTTATACATGTGTATAAAATTTTTTTCCAGGAATTTATGATGTGGTTTCCAGGATTTGTTTCAAGATTTAGATCTCCTTTTAGCAGTTCTTGTAGTGGTGGCTTGGTAGTGGTGAATTCTCTCAGCATTTGTTTGTTTGAAAAAGACTATCTTTCCTTCATATGTGATGCTTAGTTTCGCTGGATACAAAATCCTTGGCTGATAATTGTTTTGTGTGAGGAGGCTGAAGATACGGCCCCAATCCCTTCTAGCTTATAGGGTTTCTGCTGAGAAATCTGCTGTTAATCTGATCCATTTTCCTTTAGAGGTTACCTGATGCTTCTTTCTCACAGCTCTTCAGATTCTTGCCTTTGTCTTAACTTTGGATAACCTGATGACAGTGTGCCTAGGTGATGATCTTTTTGTGATGAATTTCCCAGGTGTTCTTTGTGCTTCTTGTATTTGGATGTCTAGGTCTCTAACAAGGGCAGGGAAGTTTTCCTTGATTATTCCCCCGAATATGTTTTCCAAACTTTTAGAATTATCTTCTTCCTCAGGAACACTAGTTAGTCTTAGGTTTGGTCGTTTAACATAATCCTAGACTTCTTGGAGGCTTTGCTCATATTTTTTCTTTTTTTTGTCTTTGCTGGATTGGGTTAATTCGAAGATCTTGTCTTCAAGCTCTGAATTTCTTTCTTCTACTTGTTTGATTCTATTGCTGAGACTTCCCAGAGCATTTCACATTTCTAAAAGTGTGTCCACAGTTTCCTGAATTTTTTATTTTTTCTTTAAACTATCTATTTCCTTGAATGTTTCTCCTTTCACTTCTTGTATCGTTTCTTGGATTTCCTTGCATTGGGCTTCACCTTTCTCTGGTGCCTCCCTCATTAGCTTAATAACTAACCTCCTGAATTCTTTTTCAGTTAAATCAGGGATTTCTTTTTGGTTTGGATCCATTGCTGGTGAACTAGTGTGATTTTGGGGAGTGTTGAAGAGCCTTATTTTGTCATATTACCAGGATTAGTTTTCTGTTTCCTTCTCATGTGGGTAGGCTCTGTCAGGGGGAATGTCTAGGGCTGAAGGGTGTTGTTTAGATTCTTTTGTCCTATAAGGTATTCCTTTGATGTAGTACTCTTCCCCTGTTCCTATGGATGTGGCTTCCAGTGAGCTGAGCTACAGCGATTGTTATCTGTCTTCTGGGTCTAGCCACTCAGTAGGTCTATCTGGCTCCGGGCTGGTACTGGCGGTTGTCTGCACAGAATCCTGTGGTATGAACCGTTTATGGGTCTCTCAGCCATACTGCTGCCTGTTTCGGTGGAGTTGGCGATGTGGGGGGTGGGGAGTGTGCAATGGACTCCGTGAGCATTCTTAGCTTTGGTGATTTAGTACTCTGTTTTTGTGCTCGTTGGCCTCCTGACAGGAGGTGGCACTTTCTAGAAAGCATCAGCTGTAGTAGTGTGGAAAGGGACCAGCAGTGGACGGGGCCCTAGAACTCCCAAGATTATATGTCCTTTGTCTGCAGCTACCAGGATGGGTAGTGAAGGACCATCAGGTGGGGGCAGGGATAGGCGTGTCTGAGTTCAGACTCTCCTTGGCCGGGTCTTGCTGCGGCTGCCGTGGCAGATGGGGGTGAAATTCCCAGGTCACTTGACTTGTGTACCTAGGAGGATTATGGCTGCCTCTGCTGAGTCATTCAGGTTGTCAGGAGAGCGGGGAAAATCCAGCAGTCACTGGCCTCACCCAACTCCCACGCAAACTGAAGGGCCGGTCTCACTCCCACTGTGCCCCGAGTCCCCAACAGCCCCAAGTCTGTTTCCAGGTGGTGGGTGACAGGGGCTTGAAAACTTGCCCCAGGCAACCCACCTCCCAGCTGTGAAAGAAAAGGGCTTGGTTCTTCCCCTATCTGTGGAGTCTGCACGCTGGGTTTGTACCCTCCTCCAAGTTCTGGCCAGGAGGCTTCCCACCCTGTTCAAATTGTTGCAAAGTTCAGCTTGAGAATTCCTTCTCCCTGTGGAGTTTTGCTCCCTGTTCCTCTGGCCACCCTCCCGATGGATCCCTGTGGTGCCAGCAGGAATGACCTGCTTGGGGACCCAGCGAGCTCCCAGGGCCTTTCTGCTGCTTCCTCTACCCCTGTATTTCGCTCGGCTCTCTAAACTGACTCAGCTCCAGGTAAGTAGGAAACTTCTCCTGCAGACAGACCTCCAGCTTCCCAGCAGGGGTGTGTTCAGAAGAGGAGGGTCTCCCTTTCCCATTTCCGCAGTTGAGGTACTCACAGTATTTGGGGTGTCCCCCAGGTCCTACAGGGGCGGTCCGCTTCCTCCATAGGGTCTGTGGGTCCTCTCAGGATTGCTGATTTCTTCTTGCAGTCGATCTGGAGCTAAAATTCACGATGCGAGCCTCCACACGCTGCTCTGTCCAGAGCTGCAATCTAGTCCTGCCTCCCGTCCACCTTGATGATCCCTGTTTTCTTTTTTTTTTTTGAGACAGAGTCTCACTCTGTCACCCAGCCTGGAGGGCAATGGTGTGATCTCCGCTCACTGCAACCTCCACCTCCTGGGTTCAAAAGATTCTCCTGCCTCGGCCTTCTGAGTAGCTGGGATTACAGGTGCGTACCACCACGCCCAGCTAATTCATATATTTTTGGTAGAGATGGAGTTTCACCATGTTGGCCAGGCTGGTCTCAAACTTCTGACCTTGTGATCCACCCATCTCGGCCTCCAAAGTGCTGGGATTACAAGCGTGAGCCACCGCACCCGGCCGATGGTTCCTGTTTTATATTCTTTAAGCAACTTGATGAGACTATGGAAGATAATGAGCACTTTAAAATCACAGGCGTGTATGATAAAGTCATGCCTCTAAAGATGAGGTCTAAAAGTCTGAAGAATGTGGTATGAACCATGATGTATGTTCCTTATTTTTCCTTTCCCAGTTTTCCCACCGCTTTCCGTATCTCATTCTAAAATTAACAGGCCTCAATAGCTCTTTTTAGAAGTCTCTCATAAATTACTTTTCGGAGGATTTCATATTTTAGACAACCCTACCTGCTCAAGTTAATCCAGAGCATTTCAAAGCATGAAGATCATCAACTCTGTGCCCACCAATTTTAAGTTGCAAATAGCAACTGTTCTATAGGAGTCATCTATTTGAACACTGAACTCACGTGTATAAAATTTATCGTTAGTGCCACTAAAACATATGGTTTGTATCTTAATTGGGGTGGTAGCTAAACCAATCTATACACTAACAAATTGTATAGAGGCCAGGTACGGTGGCTCACACCTGCAATCCCCGCACTTTAGGAGGCTGAGGTAGGTGGGTCACTTGAGCTCAGGGATTCAAGACCAGCCTGGGCAACTTGGTGAAACCCTGTCTCTACCAAAAATACAGAAACTTAGCTGGGTGTGGTGGCATGTGTCTGTGGTCCCAGCTACTTGGGAGGCTGAGGTGGGAGGATTGCTTGAGCCCAGGAGGCAGAGGTTGCAGTGAGCTGAGATCGTACCATTGCACTCCAGCCTGAGCAACAGAGCAAGACCCGTCTCAAACAAAACAAAACAAAATAAAGCACAGAAACATACACACAAATATATACAACTGGTGAAATATGAATAATAATTATAATATTATTCTAATAATAGTACCGATAATTGTTAATATTGGTATGATCTGAATTATACCAATGTTAACTGCCTGGTTGTAATATTGTATTTGAGTTTTCATTAGTGGAAATTGAGTGAAGTGTACATGAAAATTCCCCGTTCATTTTTTTGCAATTAACTGTGAAACTATAATTACTTCAAAATAAAAAGTTAAAGCAATAACATACCATTGGGTTTGCTCTAACACACAGTTACTGATAGGCATAATAACTATTCTATGCTGAGGTAATAAGAATTATTAACAGTTAGCTGTGAACATGAATTCTAATTTTTATTACTTTTCATACTCAAATACAATGCTTTCCTCCAGCATCTTTCATATTTCCTCAATTTTAAGTTCCAGTATTTTTATAGTTTAACTCCCTTGAAATCAGGATGAGTCTGATAATGGATAGCATGTCATAGTTTAATTAGCAGCATTCTTCATTCTTTCTGGCACAGGCAAAGATTCTCTCCTTGATGAAACCCTAGCCAGGTTCCTCTGAACACTCTTTTCAACAAGGCCTCAACCTGAGCCCATGAAGACCAGAAAACACTAACATAGTTTCCAACAACTCAAGCTTACATCCCTAAAACGACCCTATCCCCGCTTAAAGTGCCTACCCGAGAAAACTCAAAGCTGCCCCCCAGATTTTCTGCTTGTTCCGGCCATCAGCTGAGGATAGGGCCTCTGTCCCCCAGTCTCCATGGTAGGATCACATTGTCACGTCCATAATTGCCCACCAGCAGACACAGCTGGCCTGGTTGCATTTACACCAACTGAACCTTTGTACTTCCACTTTCTTGACTCCACTGAGCCCCCACTCACCTGTTCCCCACTCCCTCATTCTCCCTTTAAGACACCCAGTCACCTCTGTACAAATCCAAGTTGATTTCAGTTCACACTGGACTCATTTTCCTATTGTCATGGTTATTACTGATTAAAACCTGTCTTTACCACTTTAACTGGGGTCCAGCTTTATTTGTATTTGGCAGTACATAAAATAGTGATGTATCTTCAACTGATGCCATCCTGGAGTCCATGGCATGTAATGAATGTGATGGTCATTAGTGCCATTTACCCAACATTGGGTAAATATCTAGCCCTTCTCCTGGATACGTGGTGCAATTGCCCTTGACTGCCTTACGAAAACTCTGTGTGGCTATGAGATTGACTTCGGGCAGCAAAAAGTGGGCCGAAATGATGCCCCTTCCAGAAGAATTCTTTCAATACCTGTGAGCCACATGTCCTTCAGTTACCATCATGGCCAGCACTGTCACCATTGGTAGGGGCTTGGTCAGCCCATATTCCAGAGGAAAGGAAGTAAGGACAAGAGCCCCAGGTGCCCAAAAGGAACAGGAAACATGAGCAAGAAACCAAATCTTATTACCCTGAGGCACTGAGAAGGGAATGTTGTTACTGCAGGATAGCTTAGCCCATCCTAACTAACGAAGTGATGGTCAGTGTGGGCCGTTTCCCCTTTCACAGTTGATTCTCATACCCTAGGTGGTTATGGTTTATAAAGTCACCACAAACACTGAATTAGCAAATTAAAATACTGAATCATCACCCACAGGGGAAATACTGGGTTAGGTAGCTGCAAGCCTGGAGTCACAATATGTTCATCAACCGACCAATATATAACCTTGTTTTGGCTGGTGTGGTGGCTCATGCCTGTAATCCCAGCACTTTGAGAGGTTGAGGTGGGCAGATCACCTGAGGTCAGGAGTTCAAGACCAGTTTGGCCAACATGGTGAAACCCCATCTGTACTAAAAATACAAAAATTCCCAGGAGTGGTGGCAGGCGCCTGTAATCCCAGCTACTCAGGAGGCTGAGGCAGGAGAATCTCTTGAACCTGGGAGACAGAGGTTGCAGAGAGCCAAGACTGCACCACTGCACTCCAGCCTGGGCAACAGACTGAGACTGTCTCAAAAATAAAAAATAAAAATAAAAATTATATAAACATATATATATAAACCTAGTTTTAAGTGCATTTCTATTTAAAGACACCTTACTTATTACATATTGTTGATTCAGTAACATTAAACTCAGCCAACTCAAGCCTGTAAAAGCTTATCTAATAACATATTCTCTCTGTGAGGCACAGCATAGCCTTCTTGCACTTAAGAACACTCACCAGCACTGTCGGCACTCTGCTTGGGGGCCATTTTAAACAGTAAAATCACCAACAAAACACAAAGGTGTGAAAAACATGGCACTAGATAAACTGTGGAAAGGTCACTTGTTTACAGATGACAGCTGAAACAAGAAGGCAGAGCGTCGCCTTGCTTGACCTCAGCTGAAAACACGCATGTCAGGTGTCTCAGATTTAAGCAACTCTGCATGAATTTGTCTGCAAGTGACCACAAAAGCACATGAGTATTGATTTTGGTGAATTTGCAAATACTGAATCTGTGGGTAATGAAGTTCAACTGTACCAGAAGTTCAGCAAGTGGGTCTTTGTAGACCCTGGACATCCTGAGACTCTTTCAGAGAGTCGGCAAGACCCAAACAATTTCATGGTACTGCCAAGATGCAATTTGACTTTCTCTGTGCTAACATTTGCACGGACGGTGCAAAACGTGGTGGGTAAAACTGCTGGTGCCTTAGTGACCACGGAAGGCCAGGGTAGCACATCCAACTGTGCTAGTCATCCTCGTGTTCTTCACCACCCTGCACTCACAGAAAGGGAAAAAAGTCAGTTTCACTCAAGAAGGTTCTTGATGAAGTAAAAATTGTGAATTTTATTTTGTCTCTACCAATGAAATCACACCTTTTAATATCCATTGTGACAAAATTGAGAACTACACGTAAAATACTTCTGCTGCCTGCCATAGTACCACAGTTGTCTTGAATAAGATATCTTGTGCAATTATTTGGGTTGCACACTGAACTAGCCATTTTTTCATAGAACACTGTTTCTGTTTGAAAGAATCTGATAAACTATGGTTCTTCAGACTTTGGTAAACAACGGGAACTTCCTCCCGAGTGAATGAGGTAAGTCTGTCACTTCAAGGAAAATAACTGACATCATGTGTTGCGACTGATCAAATTCAAGCTTTCAAGTGAAAATTAGATTTTGGAAAGTTTGTATCTGCTACCATGAGCTGTACAGCCATCTCATATTTAAATACTTGCTGATGCGATCAGAGCTGATATTAACAAAGGTAGTTGTTGATTGTGTCCAATGAAATGCATCAACATTTGGAAGAGCTGCCTAACTTAGGAAACTAGTATCTTCCAACTAGTTCGTTCATGATGTTATAAAACCATGCATTGGTAAAAGACCTATTCAAAATACAAGATAGAAAAATTGTTTTTAATATAGCCAAGAATAATAAGTTCATCAATATCATTCTATATTCCACATTGCATTTAACTTTTGGGAAACTATTACTATCAAGTTTTTATTTAT
Organism: Macaca mulatta; assembly: GCF_049350105.2. Lineage (NCBI taxonomy): Eukaryota > Metazoa > Chordata > Mammalia > Primates > Cercopithecidae > Macaca > Macaca mulatta. The sequence continues at coordinate 138,818,385 of NC_133414.1, forward strand.
TTTTTTATTTTTTTACTATACTTTAAGTTCTGGGATACATGTGCAGAATGTGCAGGTTTGTTACATAGGTATACATGTGCCACGGTGGTTTGCTGCACCCATCAACCCGTCATCTACATTAGGTATTTCTCCTAATGCTATCTCTCCCCTAGTCCCCAACTCCCTGACAGGCTCCAGTGTGTGATGTTCCCCTCCTGTGCCCATATGTTCTCACGATTTGACTCCCACTTATAAGTGAGAACATGCAGTGTTTGGTTTTCTGTTCCTGTGTTAGTTTGCTGAAAATGATGGTTTCCAGCTTCATCCATGTCCCTGCAAAGGACATGAACTCATTCTTTTTTATGGCTGCATAGTATTCCGTGGTGTATATGTGCCACATTTTCTTTATCCAGTCTATCATTGATGGGCATTTGGGTTGGTTCCAAGTCTTTGCTATTGTGAACAGTGCTGCAATAAACATACATGTGCATGTGTCTTTATAGTAGAATGATATATAATCCTTTGGGTATATACCCAGTAATGGGATTGCTCGGTCAAATGGTATTTCTGGTTCTAGATCCTTGAGGAATTGCCACACTGTCTTCCACAGTGGTTTAACTAATTTACATTCCCACCAACAGTGTAAAAGCATTCTATTTCTGCACAACCTCTCCAGCATCTGTTCTTTCCTGACTTTTTAATGATTGCCATTCTAACTTGTGTGAGATGGTATCTCACTGTGGTTTTGATTTGCATTCCTCTAATGACCAGTGATGATGAGCATTTTTTCATATGTTTTTTGGCCACATAAATGTCTTCTTTTAAAAAGTGTCTGTTCATATCCTTTGCCCACTTTTTGATGGAATTGTTTTTTTCTTGTAAATTTTTTTAAGTTCCTTGTAGATTCTGGATATTAGCCCTTTGTCAGACGGATACATTGCAAAAAGTTTCTCCCATTCTGTAGGTTGCCTGTTCACTCTGATGATAGTTTCTTTTGCTGTGCAGAAGCCCTTCAGTTTAATTAGATCCCATTTGTCAATTTTGGCTTTTGTTGCAATTGCTTTTGGTGGTTTAGTCATGAAGTCTTTGCCCATGCCTATGTCCTGAATGGTATTGCCTAGGTTTTCTTCTAGGGCTTTTATGGTTTTAGGTCTTACATTTAAATCTTTATCCATCTTAATTTTTGTATAAGATGTAAGGAAGGGGTCCAATTTTCTGCATATGGCTAGCCAGTTTTCCCCAACACCATTTATTAAATTGGGAATCCTTTCCCCATTGTTTGTTTTTGTCAGGTTTGTCAAAGATCAGATGGTTGTAAATGTGTGGTATTATTTCTGAGGCCTCTGTTCTGTTCCATTGGTCTATCTATCTGTTTTGGTTACTGTGGCCTTGTAGTACAGTTTGAAGTTAGATAGCGTGATGCCTCCAGCTTTGTTCTTTTTGCTTAGGATTGTCTTGACCATACGGGCTCTTTTTTGGTTCCATATGAAATTTAAAGTGGTTTTCTCTAATTCTGTGAAGAAAGTCAATGATATCTTGATGGGAATAACATCAAATCTATAAGTTATTTTGAGGAGTATGGCCATTTTCACGATATTTATTCTTCCTATCCATGAGCATGGAATGTTTTTCCATTTGTGTCCTCTCTTACTTCCTTGAGCAGTGGTTTGTAGTTCTCCTTGAAGAGGTCCTTCACATCCCTTGTAAGTTGTATTCCTAGGTATTTTATTCTCTTTGTAGCAATTGTGAATGGGAGTTCACTCATGATTTGGCTCTCTGTTGGTCTATTATTGGTGTATAGGAATGCTTATGAGTTTTGAATATTGATTTGGTATCCTGAGACTTTGCTGAAGTTGCTTATCAGTTTAAAGAGTTTTGGGGCTGAGACAATGAGGTTTTCTAAATATACAATCATATCATCTGCAAACAGAGATAATTTGACTTCCTCTCTTCCTATTTGAATACCCTTTATTTCTTTCTCTTGCCTGATTGCCCTGGCTAGAACTTCCAATACTATACTGAATAGGAGTGGTGAGACAGGGCATCCTTGTCTTGTGCAGCTTTTCAATAAGAATGCTTCCAGCATTTGCCCATTCAGTATGATTTGGCTGTGGGTTTGTCATAAATAGCTCTTATTATTTTGAGATACACTCCATCAATACCTAGTTTATTGAGTGCTTTTAGCATGAAAGAGTGTTGAATTTTATTGAAGGCCTTTTCTGCATCTATTGAGATAATCCTGTGGTTTTTGTCATTGGTTCTGTTTATGTGATGGATTACATTTATTGATTTGCGTACGTTGACAAGCCTTGCATCTCATGGATGAAGCCGACTTGATTGTGGTGGATAAGCTTTTTAATGTGCTCTTGGATTCGGTTTGCCAGTATTTTATTGAGAATTTTTGCATCAATGTTCATCAGGGATATTGGTCTGAAATTTTCTTTTTTAGTTGTGTCTCTGCTGGGTTTTTGTGTCAGGATGATGCTGGCCTCATAAAATGAGTTAAGGGAGAGTCTCTCTTTTTCTGTTGTTTGGAATAGTTTTAGAAGGCATGGTACCAGCTCCTCTTTGTACCTCTGGTAGAATTCAGCTGTGAATCTGTCTGGTCCTGGGCTTTTCTTGGTTGGTAGGCTAATAATTACTGCCTCAATTTCAGAACTTGTTATTGGTCCATTCAGGGAATCGACTTCTTCCTGGTTTAGTCTTGGGAGGTTGTATGTGTCCAGGAATTTATCCATTTCTTCTAGATTTTCTAGTTTAGTTGTATAGAGGTGTTTATAGTATTCTCTGATGGTAGTTTGTATTTCTGTGGGATCAGTGGTGATATCCCCTTTATCATTTTTTATTGTGTCTATTTGATTCTTCTCTCTTTTCTTCTTTATTAGTCTGGCTAGTGGTCTATTAGTGGTCTATCTATTTTGTTAATCTTTTAAAAAAAACCAGCTCCTGGATTCATTAATTTTTTTGGAGGGTTTTTCGAGTCTCTATCTCCTTCAGTTCTGCTCTGACCTTAGTTATTCATTGTCTTCTGCTAGCTTTTGAATTTGTTTGCTCTTGCTCCTCTAGTTCTTTTAATTGTGATGTTAAGGTGTTGATTTTAGATCTTTCCCGCTTTCTCATGTGGGCATTTAGTGCTATCAATATCCCTCTAAACACTGCTTTAGCTATGTCCCAGCGATTCTGGTACATTGTGTCTTTGTTCTCATTGGTTTCAAATAACTTATTTATTTTTGTCTTAATATCGTTATTTACCCAGTAGTCATTCAGGAGCAGGTTGTTCAGTTTCCATGTAGTTGTGTGGTTTTGAGTGAGTTTCTTAATCCTGAGTTCTAATTTGATTGCACTGTGGTCTGAGAGACTATTTGTTATAATTTCCATTCTTTTGCATTTGCTGAGGAGTGTTTTACTTCCAATTATGTGGTCAATTTTAGAATAAGTACTATGTGGTGCTGAAAAGAATGTATATTCTGTTGATTTAGGATCGAGAGTTCTGTAGATGTCTATTAGGTCTGCTTGGTCCAGAACTGAGTTCAAGTCCTGAATATCCTTGTTAATTTTCTCTCTCGTTAATCTGTCTAATATTGACAATGGGGTGTTAAAGTCTCCCACTATTATTGTGTGGGAGTCTAAGTCCCTTTTTAGTCTCTAAGAACTTGCTTTATGGATCTGCGTGCTCCTGTATTGGGTGCATGTATATTTAGGAGAGTTAGCTCTTCTTGTTGCATTATCCCTTACCATTATGTAATGCCTGTCTTTGTCTTTTTTCATCTTTGTTGGTTTAAAGTCTGTTTTATCAGAGACTAGGATTGCAACCCCCCTTTTTTTTTTTTTTTTTTTTTTTTCGCTTTCCATTTGCTTGGTAAATTTCCCTCCATCTCTTTATTTTGAGCCTATGTGTGTCTTTACACATGAGATGGGTCTCCTGAATACAGCACACTGATGGGTCTTGACTCTATCCAATTTGCCAGTCTGTGTCTTTTAATTGGATCGTTTAGCCTGTTTACATTTTAGGTTAATATTGTTATGTATGAATTTGATCCTGTCATTATGATGCTAGCTGGTTATTTTGCCCATTAGTTGATGCAGTTTCCTCATAGTGTTGGTGGTCTTTACATTTTGGTATGTTTTTGCAGTGGCTGGTACTGGTTTTTCCTTTCCATATTTAGTGCTTACTTCAGGAGCTCTTGTAAGGCAGGCCTTATGGTGACAGCATCCCTCAGCATTTGCTTGTCTGTAAAGGATTTTATTTCCCCTTCATTTATGAAGCTTAGTTTGGCTGGATATGAAATTCTGGGTTGAAAATTCTTTTATTTAAGAATGTTGAATATTGGTCCCCACTCTCTTCTGGCTTGTACAATTTCTGTAGAGAGATCCACTGTTATTCTTTGGGATCTTCCCTTTGTGGGTAACCCAACCTTTCTCTCTGGTTGCCCTTAACGTTTTTTCCTGCATTTCAACCTTGGTGAATCTGACAATTATGTGTCTTGGGGCTGCTCTTCTTGAGGACTATCTTTGTGGTGTTCTCTGTATTTCCTGAATTTGAATGTTGGCCTGTCTTGCTAGGTTGGAGAAGTTCTCCTGGCTAATATCCTGAAGTGTATTTTCCAACTTGGTTCCATTCTCCCCGTCACTTTCAGGTACACCAATCAAACATAGGTTTGGCCTTTTCCCATAGTCCCATATTTCTTGGAGGCTTTGTTCATTCCTTTTCCTCTAATCTTGTCTTCATGCTTTATTTCATTAGGTTGATCTTCAGTCTCTGATATCCTTTCTTCCACTTAATCTATTCAGCTATTGATACTTGCGTATGCTTCATGAAGTTCTCGTGCTGTGTTTTTCAGCTCCATGAGGTCATTTATGTTCTTCTCTAAACTGGTTATTCTAGTTAGCAGTTTCGGTAACCTTTTATCAAGGTTCTTAGCTTCCTAGAATTGGGTTAGAACATGCTTCTTTAGCTCGGAGGAATTTGTTATTACCCACCTTCTGAAGCCTACTTCTGTCAATTTGTCAAACTCATTCTCTATCCAGTTTTGTTCCCTTACTGACGAGGAGTTGTGATCCTTTGGAGGAGAAGAGGCCTTCTGATTTTTGAAATTTTCGGCCTTTTTGCACTGGTTTTTCCTCATCTTCGTGGATTTATCTACCTTTGATCTTTGATGTTGGTGACCTTTGAATGGGGTTTTTGTGTGGTCGTCCTTTGTGTTGATGTTGATGTTATTGCTTTCTGTTTGTTAGTTTTCCCTCTAACAGTCAGGCACCTCTTCTGCAGCTCTGCTGGAGTTTGCTGGAGGTCCACTCCAGACCTTGTTTGCCTGGGTATCACCAGCAGAGGCTGCAGAACAGCAAAGATTGCTGCCTGCTTCTTCCTCTGGAAGCTTCATCCCAGAGGGGCACCTTCCAGATGCCACCTGCAGCTCTCCTGTATGAGGTGTCTGTCCACCCCTGCTGGGAGGTATCTCTCCATCAGAAGGCATGGGGGTCAGGGATCCACTTAAGAAGGCAGCCTGTCCCTTAGCAGAGCTTGAGCACTGTGCTGGGATATCTTCTACTCTTTTCAGAGCCAGCAGGCAGGAACATTTAAGTCTGCTGAAGCTGTGCCCACAGCCACCCCTTCCCCCAGGTGCTCTGTCCCAGGGAGTTGGGAGTTTTATCTATAAGCTCCTGACTGGGGCTGCTGCCTTTCTTTCAGAGATGCCCTGCCCAGGGAGAGGAATGTAGAGAGGCAGTCTAGCTACAGCAGCTTTGCTGAGCTGTGGTGGGCTCCACCCAGTCTGAATTTCCTGGCAGCTTTGCTTACACTGTGAGGGGAAAACCGCCTACTCAAGCCTCAGTAATGGTGGACACCCCTCCCCCCATCAGGCTTGAGCATTCCAGGTTGACTTCTGACTGCTGTGCTGGCATCAAGAGTTTCAAGCCAGTGGATCTGAGCTTGCTGGGCATTGTATGGGTGGGATACACTGAGCAAGACCACTCAGCTCCCTGGCTTCAGCCCCCTTTCCAGGGAAGTGAATGGTTCTATCTCGCTGGCATTCCAGGTGCCACTGGGGTACAAAAAAAAACTCCTGCAGTCAGCTCCATGTCTGCCCAAATGGCCACCCAGTTTTGTGCTTGAAACCCAGGGCCCTGGTGGTGTAGGCACCTGAGGGAATCTCCTGGTCTGTGGGTTGCGAAGACTGTGGGAAAAGCATAATATCTGGGCCAGATAGCACCATCCCTCAAGGCACAGTACCTCATGGTTTCCCTTGGCTAGAGGAGAGGGTTCCGTGACCCCTTGCACTTTCAGGTAAGGCGACACCCCACCCTGGTTCTGCTTGCCCTCCATGGGCTACACCCACTGTCAATCAATCCCAGTGAGATGAACCAGGTACCTCAGTGCAGAAATCACCTGCCTTGTGTATTGGTCTCACTGGGAGCTGAAGACTGGAGCTGTTCCTATTCAGCCATTTTGCCCAGGTATCTACTGTCCAGTTTTAATATAGTATAAAAGGAGAATATTCATGCTTATGTGAAGAGGCTATTAGAATAGCAGTCCTTTTTCCAAGTACACACCTCTGTAGACCAGATTTTCCTCATATAGTTCAACCAAATATATCACAACATATTACCTGAAGAAGAAGCTATGAAAATGTAGCTATCTTCTATTAAGCCAGACATTAAAGAGATTTGCAAGCTGGGTGCAGTAGCTCATGACTGTAATCCCAGAACTTTGGGAGGCTGAAGTGGGAGGATCGCTTGAGCCCAGGAGTTCAAGACCAGCCTGGGCTACAAAGCAAGACCCCATCTCACCATCGCTAAATAAAAAGAGAGAGAGAGAGAGAGATTTGCAAAAAGGTAAAACAGTGCCACTCTTCTCACTTTCTCTTTCTTGGAAAATACAGTTATATTTGATGAAGATGTCATTTTTGTGAACTTGCAATGGCTTTGTTATTGTCATTTTTAAATTAATTAATAAACATTTTTAACATCTCAGTTGTAAGTGTTAATGTGGTACATCTCAATAGATGTAACCACCTTAACAAAGGTTTTTTGGGTTCTCAGTAACTTTTATGAGTATTTTAGAACTGCTGCCCATGCCATATCCTTCTTAGTCAATACCATCATCACTCCATATACACACTGAGCTTTCCATTGGCTGCAAGAAGAAGGTTCCAGTTCTCACCTCCCAACAGACAAAGGAGAGCAGAGAGAAACTAGGTGCTTGCAGAACTGAAGGTCCTGGAGACAAATTCTCAGCCTTGAGGCTTTCATAGCAAATGGGCTTTGCTTATCTAAATCAGCACAGAACACTAGAAGCCATGTACCAAACTACTTTATCCACACCATGGAGAGAACCTTGGTCTTCACAGATAAAAAGTCTCTGAAAAGCCATTGACAGCAGTCCTTCAGGGCCAATGAAAAGAGGATTTCCATGCCATGTCCTCACCCTAAGCTATCTCATCACCCTACAAACTTCCAACTTCCATCTTTAGAAGGATTTCTCAACATTGTACTGTCAGGCTGTTAAATCTCTTTCTGTTACCCCAGTAGAAATGCAAGACCAGGCCAGGCATGGTGGTTCACACCTGTAATCCCAGCATTTTGGAAGGCCAAGGTGGGTGGATCATCTGAGGTCAGGATTTCGAGACCAGCCTGACGAAAATGGTGAAACCCTGACTTTACTAAAAATACAAAAATTAGCCAGACATGGTGGTGCACACCAGTAATCCCAGCTACTTGGGAGGCTGAGGCAAAGAGAATCGCTTGAACTCGGGAGACAGAGGTTGCAGTGAGCCAAGATTGCACCACTGCACTCCAGCCTGGGAAACAAAGTCAGATTCTGTCTCAACTAACTAACTAACTAACTAACTAAATAAATAAATAATAAAATTAAATAAAAACAAAACAATACCAATACCCCAAACCTGAAAATCTATTTTGGTTGTTAATGAAGTCTCCCCAGCCTATGCCAAAAAGGGAATGGCATTGCCTGGCACTCCACAAGATTAGCAAACTCTTTCAAATTCCACTCCTCGAGGCAGCCACACCCTCCAGAGTCTCTTGCCTTTTTTCTCAGGTTTTTCCTGCACATCTCTTCTTCCTCCCTCATAAAAATCCTCCTAGCTCCTCTTGGCTTTAAGGCTCTAACTTTTCTCTGTAAGTATCTCTCCCATTTTCCTACATAATTCAGTCTAGTTTTCTTCCCTTCTCTTCTTCACTTATTACATAGATCAATAGAACAAATCAATAGAACAGATTAACACAACACAAACCCCAACACAAAAGTATCAGACTCCCCCTTCGAAGGAGAATGAGATAGGCTGAGAATACTAATATGCAAATCTTTTTGGACAAATCACTTTCTTTTCTAACAGACAAATGGCATGTAGCTCCAAAGTCTTTTATATTTTTAAAATGGTTACCCGTGAAAGGTGTTTCTAAATCTGGAGTTCTTAAATGAAAATCAGTGCCATATCAGCTTTTATTGAGGGCTCTGCTTCGGCATTTTTCTTGACAGTATTGCTTCTCTGCTACTTCCTGTGCAAATAAACACGTGGAATTTTCAGGGACAGTGCTTTGTCATGAATGCATTGTTAGTGTTGTCTTAAGTTGTCGTGGTTTGGGCTTGCTGCTATTATTCCATTTTAATTAGAAATCTTTATTAGCTTGACTCATCATTATCACTTAAATTTCTTGTGAGCTATTTGGTTTGTTATATAATGAGATGCCTATTAGCATCCATAGCATTTTTGGACCATAATTTTTCAGTGCTCAGATTTAGGACAATGTGTAATGGTACAAACATGAACCCTTCAGACTCCTATTGCTAAGATTTGTGAGATGTTATTATAGATAATTATATAATGATAAGTATGCCATTTCTATTATTTTGTTGTTATATAAATAATCCCCTTGGAATGTCTTTGGACAGTGAAATTTTCTGGATGTTAGAAATGTTTCTTCAGCCGAGAAGTTGGAACAGGGTAGTTAGGAGTCACAGCATTTGTGTCCCAAATAACTAATGTCAAAAATGTTTAAGATGCAATGATTTGTAGCATATGCTATTAATTGCTAAATCAAAATCTCTAGTCTGAATTTTCCTAAACCCTGGTCTCATATATTCAGCCATGTTCCAAAAGCAAACCCATCATTTCCCCAATCAAAACCATCTTCCCTCTCCCCACATCAAACTGATCCTGTATAGCTATTCCAGTCTCAAGAGACAGTATGTACAAGTCACCCAGTTACAGACCTGGCTGCTTCCTCTTCCCCCGTCTAAGTCCCATGAATTCTGTCTCCTAGATATTTCTTAAACCCATCCTTTTCTCCCCACCCCATCCTTTTCACAGGGTCATCATGGGCCACTTCATCCTAGCTCCTGTCCAACAGCCTCTCAGTCTCAATGCCCAGTGTATCTGCTTCCTAGGGCTGCCATAACCAAGTACTGGATGGCTTACACAACAGAAATTTACACAGCTCTGGATGCTCGAAGTCTGAAATCAAGTTGTTGGCAGGGCCATGCTCTCTCTAAAGTTTCTTGGGGAGAAACTGTTTCATGCCTCTCTCTTAGCTTCTGGTGTTGCCAGCAGTCCTTGGTATTCTTGGCTTGTAGATGCATCACTCCAGTCTCTGCTTCTGTCATCCCACAGCTTTCTCCCTACGTGTCTCTGTGTCTCCTACTCTTATAAGGATATCAGTCATAGTGGATTAAGGGCCCACCCCATTCCAGTATGACTCTATCTGAACTAATTACATTTACAAGAATCTTACTTCCAAAGAAGTTTGTATTCTGAGGTTCTGAGAAGAGCATGAACCTTTCTGCTGTGGTTCAAATGTGTCCCCCAAAGTACATGTGTTGGAAACTTAATCCCCAGTGCAACAGTGTTGGGAGACGAGGCCTAATAAAAGGTGATTAGGTCATGAAGGCTTAGCCCTCACAAACAGGATTAAAGTCATTATCTCTAGAGTAGGTTAGTTACCACAAGAATGGGTTGGGTATAAAAGTGAGTTCAGCCCCCTTTAGCTTCTGGCTCCCTCACACATTCTCTTGCCCTCTCACCTTCTGCTATGGACTGACACAGCACAAAGACCCTCACCAGATGCCAGTCCCTGGATCTTGGACTTCCCAACCTCCAGAATTATAAGAAATAAATATCTGTATGTATAAATTACCAGGTCTGTAGTTATTTTGTGACAGCAGCAAAAAATGGACTAAGACACTCTCCAACCTGGTGCATCCATGACTGCAACTTCCTCTGACCAAAGGATAGGGGTGTCCTTGCCATTCCTACTCTGGTTTGAGATCCAATCTTCAACAAGTAATAAATTCCTATATGCAATTGGGTCTGTTTCCAGGTTTTTCTACTCTGTTCCATCGGTCAGTCTATCTATGCATGTACCAATTCCACACCATTTTAGCTGAAGAGGCTTTATGATATGTTGTAATGTTTCACTTTTAGAGGCTTTATTGTACCTTTAGCCTCTGCTCCCCACCCCTGCTGCTTATCTTCTTTCAGGTTCTCCTAGTGAATCTTCTGCATTTGTTCTTCTAAATAATTTTTATAAGGTACTTGCCAAACTCCAATTAAAACAATAGCTAATGCTAATTTCTCTGGTTTATTGTGGTCAGAGAATGCTAGATGTATTATTTCTGTTTCTTTACATTCATTGAAACCTTTTTATGGAATGATTTGATCCACTTTTTAAATGTCCTATGTATTTTAAAATAAAGTATCTTCTCTTATGTTGTGTGTGTGTGTATATATATATATATATATGATTTATCTTACACATGCTCATTTGTATATAATTTACCTTACACATGCTAATTAGATCTTCCATATTCTTACCAATTTTTTTGTCCATATGGTATTCCTGCTGTTGAGAGAGATGGATTCTAATATTAATGTATTTAACAACTTCTCCTCGATTTTCTCATTGATTCTGCTTTATCAATAAAGCAGAGGTTTTTACTGGATACCTAAATATTAATAATTGTGGTATCTTCATTGTGAAGATTATAAACTATGTTTGTCTCTTGAAACGCTTTCTGATCTGAGTTCTACCTCACCAGACACCAATCTTTCCCCCTTAAATGTTTATCCTTCTTTTTATTTTATTTATGTACTATTTTACATAGTATAAGTTTGTCTATTCCTTAATTGTTAATGTATCTGAATCTCTTCATTTTAGGAGTGTCTTCAATGTAGAGCATTGTGCTGAATTTTTGTTTGGCAGCCAAAACTGTTAATCTTTTTCTTTTAATAGGGTAAGGCTTTCTCCTCCTTCTCCTCCTCCTTCTACTTGTTCTTCCCCTTTCCTTCTCTCTCTCTCTCACAGACACACACACACACACACACACATACACACACACACTTTCTTTTTCTTCTTTCTTGATGGGAATTCACCACGTGGCCCAGGCTAGTCTTTAACTCCTGGCCTCAAGTGATCCTCCCGCCTCAGACTATCAAAGTGCTGGGATTACAGGCATGAGCCACCACACCTGGTATATTTGCTATTATTACCAGTATATTTTGTCTCGCTTCTGTTATATTATATGCTTGCAAGTATATACACAGATACACCTTGACTTACGATGGAGTTATGTCCAGATAAACCTGTAATGTCAAAAATATTATAAGTTGAACATGCATTTAATACCAAAGAATACCCACAGAAAAGTCAAAAAATTGTAAGCCGAACCATTATAAATTGGGGGACATCTATAAATATGTATATATGGGCTGGGCACAGTGGGTCATGCCTGTAATCCCAGCACTTTGGGAAGCTGAGGTGGGTGGATCACTTGAGGTCAAGAGTTAGAAACCAGCCTGGCCAATATGGTGAAACCTCATCTCTATTAAAAATACAAAAATTAGCTGGGCATGGGGGCACATGCCTGTAATCCCAGCTGCTCAGGAGGCTGAGGCAGGAGGACCACACTTAAACCTGGGAGGTGGAGGTTGCAATGAGCCGAGGTCATGCCATTGCATGCCAGCCTCGGCAGCACAGTGAGTCTCCATCTCAAAAAAAAAAAAAAAGTGTATATGTATATGTGTGTGTGTGTGTGTGTATATATATATGTACAGAGATATATACACACACACATATATACACCTGTGTACATATATATACACACACACATATATACACACACACACATTTGCATGTATTTTTAAATATATATAACAGTCTTCCAGTATATAGTCTTTTTTTTAAAGACAGGGTCTTGCCATGTTGCCCAGTCTGGTCTCAAACTCCTGAGCTCAAATGATCCTCCTGCCTCAGGCTTCCAAACTTCTGGGATTAGAGGCGTGAGCCACCATATCCAGCCCTCAGTGTATAGTCTTTTTTATTTTTTATCTTTCTACTCTTTATTTTTAATCTTTTGGGATTTAGGAAGGCTGTATTTTTATAAAAAGTAGTTACCTTTATGCTAGTGCCATTTTATAACACTTTGGTCTCTCCTCTTGTGACTTTTATTTATTGATCACCTACCGTTTAAAAAATATTAAAATTAGCTAGTAGTCTCTTCTTTGCACTCTCATTATTCTCCCTAGCTTCTAATATGAAATATCATTTTGCTCCCAGTTAATACCAATTAGTCAACAAATGAGCTTATCCTTTTCTTCATAAATGGTTTCCATTTTTGATAGCTTAGCTGTATAGCATCAATATGGTGAGAGTCCTGTGCTATATTTCTCCTTAAAACCATCAGTTATATATTTAAGCTCACCAGCAGTCCTTTTGCCAATGTCCCTCAGTCATTTTAGTTGCCATAACTCTTTCTCCATTAGAGCAAGGCTCAAGGTAACAATAGCCCTAAGTTCTTGCATATTCATGAGAATTTGTCTGTGGCCTTTATCCTTGAAAGAGAGCTTGGCTGGATATAAAATTCTCGGTTCACAGTTTCTTTCCTTGAGTATCTTAAATATGTAATTCTGTTGTCTTTTGGTATGAATTGTTGCTGTTGAAAAGGCTGATTACAATTTGAGTGTCCCTCCCTTAAAATGACTTGACTTTTTCATATGAATGTCCAAAGACTATTTTCTTTTCCTGTCATTTTACATATTTTTATTAAAAGTCTTTAAGTTTTTTTTCTGGAATATAACCATTCTGTGTCAATGTAGACACGTTGTTTACCCTTTCAATTTTCAGTGTCAAGTGATTTATTTCAGGAAAGTTTTCTTGCAAATTTTATAAAACTTGGCCATGTGGACACACTGCAGGGGTCCCTCCTAAGATCTTGGAAGGAGACAGTACAAGTGTTGGTCCCTGATGCTGAGGCTTTGTAATAAACCCACCTCGGTGAGGCCATCAGGGTTAATAATTCTAATTTCTATACTTCAGTGAGCTACTATTTTATTGAACAGTCCTTTCCTGGGGAACTCCTCTAAATCCTCTGGGTCCTAAATTGTACCAAGAGGCAATTATGGCCAAGGGCTATCTCTTACTAAGCTGAAAACATTTTAAACAGTAGGAGCATAATATACTCCAGGAATGGTTGATTTCCCACACCTCTGATGGCCATGCTGTCTCAGGGCTCTGTGTCTTTGGGCATCTTTAAACAGTGGCTCCAAGTCGGTGGATGTTTATTGAGAGGTCAATGTATGCCCAGCACTGTGCTAGTCACATATGAAAATTAGTTAATGGGAATAAAGGATATAGAACAATGTCTAGCACAGAGTAAATCGTTGCTATTATTATTACGCTGAACAGACATAAAGGCTGACCCCAAGATATTGAGTGTCCTGAGTGACCAATATTGGTATTCATGACCTTTCCAATCTGACCCCCAGACCCTCTGCCTGCTGTGGACATTCAGACTTCTTTTCCATTATTTCCTGTAGTCTATCCTACTTTTTTTGCAACCACATCCTTATTTCTTGCTGGAAAACCACCTCCACCAAACTCTCATTCCTTGTTATTGGAAGAGACCTGGCCTCACCCCAGCTCCAAGGGAAGCACATGAGCTAGATCTCAGCCAATCAACAAAGATCACATTGTTTTGGGCACAGTAATTGATCGAAGGATGAACACATGACCAATCAGAAGCAACAAGATGTCACAAGATGTCTTTTAGCTATCCAGGGAAAAATATACTATTTTCTCCTGAGAGAATGCAGGGTCTGACTTGCACACGTATGTTTATAGCAGCACAATTAACAATTGCAAAGATGTAGTACCATTGACTAAGTGCCCATTGACTGAGTGGATAAATAAAATGCAGTGCATATACACCATGGAATACTACTCAGCCATTACAAGGAATGAAATGATGTCTTTCTCAGCAACCTGGATTGGAGCTGGAAGCCATTATTCTAAGTGAAATAACACAGAAACGGAAAACCAAAAACCATATGTTCTCACTCATAAGTGGGAGCTAAGCTGTGAGTAAGCAAAGGCATACAGAGTGGACTTAGATACTCAGAAGACAGAGAGTAGGAGGGGGACTAAGAATTTTAAAACTACACATTAGGTACAATGTACACTACTTGGATGACAAGCGCACTGAAATCTCAGAATTCACCACTCTATAATTCATCCTTGTAACAAAAAACACTTGTACCCTAAAAGCTATTGAATTAATATTTTTTTTTAAAAAAAAAGCTAATTAAAATGTTTTACCCTCAAACTCACAACCATTGAAAAAAAAAAAAAAAAGGCCAGGTGCAGTGGCTCATGCCTGTAATCCCAGCACTTTAGGAGGCCAAGGCAGGCGGATCACTTGAGGTCAGGAGTTCAAGACCAGCCTGGCCAACACGATGAAACCCCGTCTCTACTAAAAATACAAGAATTAGCCGGGTGTGGTGGTATATGCCTGTGATCCCAGCTACTCAGGAGGCTGAGGCAGGAGAATTGCTTGAACCCAGGAGGCAGACATTTCAGTGAACGGAGATGACGCCATGCACTCCACCCTGGGCAATGGAGCAAGACTCTGTCTCAGGGGAAAAAAAGAGAGAGAGAGAGAGAGAGAGAGAGAGAGAGAGAGAGAGAGAGAGAGAGAAACAGAGAGAATGCAAGGTCTGAAGCTGTTGCAGCCCTTCTTTGACATGAGAGAAAAGATTGTCTGGGATGAAGCCCATAACTGAAGTCAAACAATAAGATGTGGAGACACAGGGTCTGGACATTTTCTGATGAATGTCCAGATGCATACCTAAAGCTATGCCTGGTTCTCACTCATGCGAAACAATAGATTCCTTCTACCTTCAGCTGGTGGGTTTTGGGGTTTGTTGTTTACAGACAAAAGTATTAAGTGGCACACAATTTGTTCTTGTTTTCCATAATTTTACTATTGAAGAACACTGAAATATCCCTCTCTAAGACACTGGGGATTTTAGCTAAAGTTAAAAGGTTAAAACACAGCCGCACACTCTGCCCCCTTCTTTGCCTTTATCAGCTCAGAAACAGAGCTCAGAGATAGTGGTGTCAGAGAGGATCCAGGAGCTGACTTCACTCTCCCCATAAATTTTCTTTCCCACATTGTCTTGCCTTTTAGAAGCCTGAAAATACTCTCTTCTTTATCTTGTCACCATGGAAGATTTGTGGCTCTTTGTTAAAATACTACTTAAGCAAGGGCCCTAAGCCACTGCCTTGAGAAAGAAATACTTTTGAAGTAAGGCCTCTCCCCCATGATGGGTAGAACATGCATTAACAAAACTTTTTCTTTTGTGCATCTGACTTTTGCTTTCAGGAAAGCATCTCAGCTAAGAACCTAAAAAGGGAAAGGAAAAAAATTATGTTTTCTCCCTACACTATCTTCTGCGTGTCTGCATCATTTTCCACTTTTCTACCTTTCTTCAGCTTCATCTTTCTATCTGGGATGGCCTTTTGCTCATCCCTGCATATCTAAAAGTCTCTTCATTTTTCCAGAGTTTAGGTCAAATGATGCCTTTTCTGTAAGGAATTTAGTATTCAGGGAAGATGAGGCATCAGCTCAGCAACTGACTCCCAAATAGTTCAAGAGACCAGTGTTCTGTGTGTTGCGCTTGCACCTTTCTTATAACCGTGGAACTGTTTTGAATTTTTCATAAAGATTCAAAAAGTGTAAGCTCTTTGAGAGGCTTCTCATCAATAGAGAGAACTTCACAACCATATTATTAATATAATAACACTCTTCCTGTTGGGGTCGATTTGAAATAGCCCAAAATGTGTCCCTTCTCTTAGACAAGGTAGATGGGCCCCTTGTCAAATACGCAAAGTATTCAGGATTTATCTGCATTCCTCGCGCACAGTAGGTACTCAACAGATGTTTTTTGAATGAATGAGAGTGAACAGGGATGGGTTCTACACACAGGCATCAATGCATTCATTGTGTTTGGAAATCCATAAATCATTTTTCTTTCTATTTTATTGATGTAAGAAAATATTATTAGTGTCCCAGGGTCTTCTCCCTCCATTCAAATAGGAGAGTAAGAAGGAGATTTTCTATCGACTGAAATAACTTTGCTTCCTCACTCTGTAACGGGATAATTGAAGATGCATGCAAAACTAATGGATTCTTGGTGAAAGAAAGGGATGCATGAAGAGAACCTGATATCATTGCACAATGACAAGAGCAGCATTTATTTATCAGAAAAATAAATTGGATTTGCTTGGCTCCTGGCACTGCCCCATTGTGATGCTAATTACACCTTTGCAGCAACTCATCTTGTTCTCCTGGGCCTCCTGCTGCTTTATCTTCTCTCATTTGTTGGTGCTTCTTGCATCAGACGACCCCTCTGCCTGACCCTATGTACAAGTGCAACGACATATATGGGCGTAAAACCCGCCAACACCATCATGGGTATCGCACCTCAGAAAACAGAAAATTCCCGCTCTTTGAGTAACCAGCAGGAGATCATACTCAGCCTGGGTGCTGCAGGGCTGACCTCAAATTCTAATTCCACTTAGAAAGCCTTGACTCTGACTACTCTCTCAAAAAGGTGCTGTCCAAGTGCCTGGTGGGGAACTCTCACCCCGTGTCTCATGTTGCTGAAAAGGAATTACATCAGGAGTTCAAAAGAGCCCATTTCTGGTCCCATAACAGTGCTTGTGTGACTTTAATTGTTCAACATCCCCAGGTTTCAGGCTGCTGATCTGGGAAGTGGATACAGCATTAACAGCCCTAAGTTCTTCACAGAGTCATAGTGAGGGTCAAATGTATGTGAAAATGCCATGAAAGAAAAGCAGCTTCCAACACCCAAAAATTCTATCAATAGGTAGATGCTAGAGCAGTAGTTATAGAGGCATGAGACATCACAGCAAAGAGAAGATAGAATGGATTAAGGAACTCTGGGCCAATCTCCAGATGAAGTGGAATGATAGCCCTCTGCCGAGATGAGCCTGGCCCTCCGCCATACCTGTGGTTCATAGTATCACCAGGAAGGTGTTTATTGGACAAAGCTGTATAATATAAAGTCTAATTTTGGCATACATTAATTTAACCTGCATCTCCAACAGGTAACATCTGGGGCATCTGGTGATGTTTGGGACAGCAGAGAAACGGCATCTATGGAAACTGTGTGGTGTCTTCGTTTCTCTCCCCATCTAGGAAGACATGGCCCTTGGCATCTTTTCTCACCTGCTTTTACATTCTGCTCGGTCGTGGCTCTCCCTCTCCTGTGTATTTTCTCTTTCACTACTTCCCTCTCTTCAAATCACAGACACACTTAGATACCCCCCACACAAAAAGTCAAACCTCTGCAGTGCCACCTTTGCAAGCTGAAGGAGTCTCCCCCATCCCTTAGGTGCGTGTTCCACGGTCTAAACATTCCACCTGCTCAGTCTCTGGATAGCCTCGCACCAGAACTGCTTCCTCAAGGCCCTCACTGACCTCCTCAGCTCCTCGCCAGGTGGTCTTTCCCCCTCGCTGTCCTTGACCCTGCCGACCAGCCACCCCATTCCTGGAGTTTCGCTTCCCATGAAGCATCCTGTGTTCCCCTCTCTGGGCGCTCCTCCCAGCTTTCTCAACTGGACTTCTCTACTTTCCCCCATGGCCTCCAAAGTGGAGATCTGTCCCTTGGCCCAGCTCTTTCCCACTCTCCATGTCTACTTTCTTTGACCTTCTCAGCCCTCCCAGGCCCCAGCTAGCACTCTCTGAAGAGGACTCCAGAGCGTGAACTCTCCTGGCTCACTGCCAGCTGTGTGGCGTCTCCCATGTGTCCTAACCTGTGTGTGCCAGACACCCCTGCTCACCATCGGCCCACTGACATGCTTATGCCCCTCACACCGCCTTCTACCTTGAACTCTATATTTCTATCAAGTGGGCAAACATCCTTCCAGCCACCCAACCCTGGAGTCATCTGCAGTGCCCCTTGCATTCTCTGCCAACCCTGAGAACTATTTAATTCCTTTTGCTGCAAATCATGCTCAAGTCATTATTGCGGTTCTCTCAAACACTAACCTTCCAACTGCCTTGCCTCCCACCCCAAGTATTTCTCTTTTTTCTTATTTTTTCTTTTTTTTTGTTCTCCCCCAAGCCTCAGTCTTGCAAGACTGCAAGTGCAGCTTTCATACGAGGTGTCAGAAATTAAAGCAATTTATCACATCCTCCCAAGCGTCTATTTTTTCTAACACAACTGCCTGGTCCATCTTCCTAAATTACAACATACAGTTCCCAAATTCAAAAGCCACGGTCAGCCCCCACAGCCACTTCTTGCATTGCTTTCTGTAGAGTTCAGTCTCCTTCTCTTGGCATCTGAGCCCCTTGTAAGTCTTGTCCCAGCCATTTTTGCAGCTTTATGTCCTACTCCCCTTCACATGGACTGCATATTTCCTCATAAATGGAGTATCTGCCACTACCCAAGCACACCCAGGACTGCCCCACCTCTAGGCCTTTGCTCACACAGGTTCTTCCCAGAGTACCCTTCCTCACTTTCCATCTCTATTTGTCAAAATCATTTGAGGCCCAGCTGTAATCCACCTGTCAGGAAGCCTTCCCAGATTCCTGCTTTTCTGTCATGCTCATTAAAACCATGGGCATACATGCCTCATCTTTTCACTAAACTATAAATTCCTTTAGCAAGCAGGCCATTCCTCACTCACTGATGAATGAGTGCCACCCATCCCATGCTACCCGTGCAATAATTATTCGCTATGATAAATTCATTTGCTGAAATAAATTCTCCTGGAGTCAGTTCAAAATCTCCTCTGAAATTAACCTTGATCCATTTCTTCCAATGTTCTCAAATTTTTCTTAGACCTAAATTTCCTCTTTTGAGTTATCTAGGTAGACTTGCTAGGTGTCCGGTGACCACAACATCCATCTTGAAACTTCAGGAAAGAACAATCCAATTCATATGAAATAACAGAATAATGTTAGATGAGGGGATGTTTGTGAGCTATAAAATGCCCAAAGGAGAAATGTTGCTTGAATATTTAATTAGCAGTGATGCAAGTGATATGGTTTGGCTGTATCCTCACCCAAATCTCATCTTAAATTGTAGTTTCCATAATCCCTACGTGTTGTGGGAGGTAATTTAATCATGGTGTAAGGGGCAGTTACCCTTATGCTGTTGTGCTAGTGAGTTCTTCCGAGATCTGATGGTTTTACAAGGGGCTTTTCCCCCTTTTGCTCTGCACTTCTCCTTGCTGCCACCACGTGAAGAAGGATGTGTTTGCTTCCCCTTCTGCCATGATTATAAGTTTCCTGAGGCCTCCCCAGCCCTGCAGAATTGTGAGTCAATTAAGTCTCTTTATAAATTACCCAGTCTCCGGTATATCTTTATTAGCAGCATGAGAATGGACTAATACAGTAAGAAACTGAAGGAGTCACAAGGAGAGCCACTCCTCCTGACATTTCAGTTCCCTGAAAGCTTGGGGTCTCCTGTTTCTATGGCCAGGGAAAGAGACAATTTCATTTCCAGTGTAGAAATAGAAGATTTACTAAAGTAAAGTGAATTGGGCAAGTCGGCACATTGATAGGGTAGAGACAGCCAAACAGACTCTGAACAGGGCCAGCTTTAAGAGCATGCAATTTGGGCAGGTGTGCACAGCCCAGTGCTCAGAACAGAGCACTGGCTTAATGCTTGACTGTTGCCATCTTGAAATTTCTAATTTTTGAACAAAGACCCCCACAGATTACAGAGCCAGTCCTGGTCTGGGCCTCTGATGTCAGAGGACTGAAGGATGGAGAAGCGCTGAGGAGGTGACATCAGTGAGCTGCCACATATCTAATGTCACTTGATTAGCAGGGAGGGGAATTCTTGCCCTAAGGGAAAAAGTTACATATTTGCTAAAAAACATGATTCAAGCTACTGCTCTTCTCTTTTGTAAGCGAGCCTATGAAAGCATTATAGGAAACTTTCTTGTCTATAGAGAAGGAAGGAGTAGGGAGAATTTCCATTCAACTAAAGGTTTCCATGTGGAATCACAAGACCAATTAAAAAGTATAATATGCAAATGTCTCTGGCACATATGCTCATAAATGTGTTTACAAATACTCCAGGGTGGCATGTCTTGACTGCAAATTATGCAGCCTCTAGTCTTTTGGAATATTTCTCAAATTTTCCTTTTAGAAAATGGCATGATATGGCCCTAAATAGTTTATATCCACAATCTGCAAGTTTCCTTCAGTGGAATATCTTGGTAAGGGATCATGTATGTCTATCACACCTGAGAAAGCATTCCTCTGTTAATCAGATTTGCTAAGAAACCTACATTTTCTAGGAAAATGCCTGCACTGGAGAAACTAGAGGGTTTAACTACAATATTTGTCTTGTGACTCACTTTGGCTTTGACAGTTTGACTACAATAATTATCACTTTCTTAGGCAATATTTAATGAAGATAATAAGATAATCCTGTGCACTACTGCGCTTTCTCGTTGAATCTTTTTAATCCATTATAGCAATGATAGAAAAAAAACAGTGAAGTTGTTATTAAGCTAACGCAGGACTGAATTTTCATATATGTTACCAAAAAAAAAAAAAGGTGCTTCATAATATATAATTTTAAAGTGCAGATATACCATATTTATTTGTGTAGTGGGATTTTAAAAGTTATCTGAATGAAAGCACTAACATTCTCTTTTGGGGTAGTGGGGGGTTGGTCTCATTATTTAGGAAAATATCTTGATCAGCTGCTTGTGGGGTTGAAGGAAAGATCCTCTCACTCAGTTGACTTAGAAAAAGTTAACCAGACACAGGTGAGCTGCTCTGTATGCGGGAGTCAAGGAGATGAGAGAAGCCAGGAGAGAAAAGTTGAAGGAGAGCGCCCCAGGGACTTTGAAACAGAGAATAGCTATTATAATATTCAATTTCAAGTTGAAAATCAATTCTGTCTCCCCAGCTTTCCTTCAAGTCCACCGCCCCCACAAATGCCTCCAGTGTGAAAATCAAGGGAGGGGCAGAGTTGTGCACTCAGAGTGGCTGTGAGCAGACAGACCCTTGGGGCCTGCCAAAGCAGAAACCGGGATTTGCTGAAACCTCAGAGAACACGTCCAGACCCTGGGGCTGCCCTGAGTTTCATGTAGCCTCTCCTTCAATATTACCTCTAATTTTCAATAAGAAAGTATGTTCCCGGGGAAATTCTCCCCAGTGAATTTATTTATTTATTTATTTTAAGATGAAGTCTCACTCTGTCATCAGGCTGGAGGGCAGTGGCGTGATCTCGGCTCACTGCAACCTCTGCCTCCCGAGTTCAAGCAATTCTCCTGCCTCAGCCTCCTAAGTAGCTGAGATTGCAGGCACATGCCCCCACCTCCAGCTAATTTTTGTATTTTTAGTAGAGATGGGGTTTCACCATGTTGGCCAGGATGGTCTCAATCTCTTGACCTCGTGATCCACCCACCTCAGCCTCCCAAAGTGCTGAGATTACAGGTGCGAGCCACCGTGCCCAGCCTTTTTTTTTTTTTTTTTTTTTGAGACAGAGTCTATCTCTGTTACCCAGTCTGGAGTGCAGCGACATGATCTTGTCTCACTGCAACCTCCACCTCCTGGGTTCAAGCAATTCTCCTGCCTCAGCCTCTCGAGTAGCTGGGATTACAGGCGTGTACCACCATGCCTGGCTCATCTGTGTATTTTCAGTAGAGATAGGGTTTCACCATGTTGGCTAGGCTGGTCTCAAACTCCTGACCTCAGGTGAACTGCCTGTCTTGGCCTCCCAACGTGCTGGGATTACAGGCGTGAGCCACCACACCCAGCCTGTTTTTAATGATTAGAGAGATCTACTATGACTGTCACTGGAGCTTCCAACTCCTACTCTACCTCTCCCCCAAGGGAAGACTTTATCTTGAACAAGCCCACAAAAGATGAGAGAGGAAATGGCCCCGCCTCTGCAATGGGTGCCTTCTCTTCTCACTTTCTCAGTAGAACTTTAAGCTGGTTAGATTTTCTGTACTCCCAAGCCCTATGGAAAAACTCTGCAAGAAACTGGGGCGAGAGCAACCACCAGCATCATCTTCACTCAGGGTTAAAGTCCTTAAGGCTCAGTCTTTCCTTCTCCCTTCTTCCCTAGCCGCTCCCTGGAAATCTTAAACACACTCACCAAGTGGGCCCTCTTCCTCAGCTTCCTCTCAACCACCCCATATTTAAAATGTGTTTTTTGAGCACCAACTCTGAGTAAGGTACGACCTAAGGCAGTCTTGCTTAAAAGCTTTTTTTTTTTTCCTTTTTAGGAAGAAATGGCTGAAAGAAGAGGAAAACATTGGAAAACTCACCCACTAGAGTAGCTGTACTAAATAATCTTATCACTGTAACTTACAAATAGCCTGAGGTTAAGGTCCCTTGCTCTACACACCCATGACTTACCACCCACCGGCACACTCTAAAATCACCTCCTCTACATTTCTGGATGGTTCCTCTCTCTAGGGTCTGGGAGATGATGACCAAGTCCATTTCACTCCAAAACTGCCTAACAAGATAGCCTGAGGTGAGATGGGTGGCTGAGGGTTTTTTGAACCTAGATGAAGAGAAACTGGGAAACTCGTTTCTTTCTTCCTGAGTGGGATATGCTTGAGTTTGCATTTTGATGTAATCTCTTCTTAGTTCTGGGGAAACGTGCCAACGGTCCGTACAAAATCCATGGAGCAAAGAGACTTTACTGGAAAGAAAGGTTTGAGACAACGTGGCTTTGGCGTGCCAAGTAGCACTGCATAGTCATCCCAGACGCTGTTATTTTTGTGGGCAGAGCTGCCAACCCTGCAGGGTGTTGGTGACAGAAAGGCGTTTCCCTCCTAAGTGATGGCTGAATCTGCCCTTTGCCCATTCTTTTGTGTCTTACAGTACTGCGAGTATGTTCTTAGAGCAACTGTTGGACCGTGAGAATGGGATGTCGAGGTCTGGAGGAAGGATACACAAGGGTTGTTCCTCACCTCGCCCCAAGAAGGGAGACTCACCGGGACTCCAGGCTTACCTCCCCCAGCGCAGCCTGGAACACAGGCAGGATTTAAGACCAGGTAACCCATCCTGGAGAAATGTATGCATTTCCTGTGGCTGGCAGTGGGGCAAACCAGTGGCCCTAAAGAAATCAAACCTGGGTGGACTTCTGACTCAGGTGAAGGGGGAAATGTCCTCCTAGTCTTGGGGTCCAGGACCAGTTTGCCTTGGAAGCGCACAGCTGTGAGACAGAAGCATGCTGGGAGCCCAGGTCGGGTGGGGCTGAGAAAGGACCTGTGTGGGGGTTGTATATGACATTGGATTACCTATGGGCAATCATAAGGGTCAATCACAGGGGTCAATCATAGGGGTTGCCTATGATCATGGATCACTCAATATTTTTCCGGAAGTTGGAAGCTGGTCTTTGTTGTGCTGTAGGACCTGGAGGAGCCCATGGGAAAACCCAGCTCAGCCCTTGTAAAAGTTTCCTATTGCTGTTACAATAGGAACATTTGTCAAACAAATGACCATAAACTTAGTGACTTCAAAGAATACAAATTTACTCCTACACTTTTGTAGGTCCAAAGTCACCAAAAGGTGTCTCAGAGGGCTGAAATCAAGGCCTGTGTGTCTCCTGGAGGCCTTAGAGGAGAATTTGTTTCTTTGTATTTTCCACCTGCTAGGGGGCTCCTGCATTCCTTGGCTCATGGCTGCCTGACACCGACTCTGCATCCACAGTCACATCTCCTCTGACTCTGACCTTCACGCCTTATGAATATGTTGGGCCCACCTGGATAATCCATGGAAGTCTCCCCAAGGCAAGATTCTTAACCACATCTGCAGAGTCCCATGTAAAATAATTGTTTCAGCTTAACAGTGAATAATTGTTTACTATAAGAGGACCCAAATATTGCATGGGGCATACTTATACTAAAAATTTGTCATTGTTTATGTGATACTTGAATTTAATCCGACATTCTGTATTTTTATTTGCTAAATCTGGAAACCCTTGAGGAACTCACAGAAATAGTCTGGAAGCATCTAGAAAAGAAGGTACTTTGAGGGAGCTAATGCCCTACAGTGAAGCCATTAGACAGTTTTGCTTGTGCAATTTACATTATACAGGATTCATCAACTTTATAAATTACATTCATAGTTTCCTGAACACTTTATTTCCACATTAATATTTTTCTGATCTTAATTGTATTGTCTTCTGTAACACAGACTTTTCTGCATTTTGAAATTTGTCCAGTTTTACCCAGATACTAAATACATATTTCAAAAATGTGATTCCAACCAACATATCCAGTTGATTTTTTTAATTTTCATAAAGCAAAATAAAGACACCACCTGTTGCCTTTAATAAACAGACGTGTGGCTCCTACAAACTCGTGAGGGAACCATTTACTGTGGAATTCCTCTTGCTCATCAGGAAGATCAAGACAATATGACTAACCAGCTAGGTTCCTTATGCATCAGAAATTCCCAGAGATCTTTTACAAAATGCTATGATTCTTCAAAAAGCATTATAGCCTGGGTATTGAAAAGAGTTTCAAGTAAATTGATACAGCAAGGAAGTTTACCTATGTAGTGGGTAACCAGAAGTGTGAACAAGCCTATGGTGATTTGACATCGTTTTTGAAGAGGTTTGAGCTCTTCCTTGAATTACATAATAACCTGAGCTATTTAGACCAATCCTGCCCAATAGAAGTAACTTTAGCCACACACATAATTTGAATTTTCTAGTAGCCACATTTTTTTTAAAGTAAAAGGAAACAGGTGAAGCTTATTTTAATGATGTATTCTATTTTGCTCAAAATATCTGAAATATTATTCTTATAACATGTAATCAATACAAATAATATTAATGAGACATTTTTCCATTTTCTTTTTCCCACTAGTGTTTGAGATCCAGGTTGTATTTCATACTTCCAACACATTTCCAGTGCTCCATAGCCACATGCAGCTGGTGGGCTCCATATTGGATAGAGTAGTACTAGATTACACCAAACACCCAACCAACACAGTACGTTTTCTAAACATAGAAGCCCAAGCAAGCCAGGGACTATCTGGTGCTGATGGATGCTACTAGATTACAGAATTCTAAAAAGTCAGGGAACTTTTTTTTTTTTTTTGAGATGGAGTCTCGCTCTGTCGCCAGGCTGGAGTGCAGTGGCACAGTTTCGGCTCACTGCAACCTCCGCCTCCTGGGTTCAAGTGATTCTCCCGCCTCAGCCTCCCGAGAAAAATCAGGGAACATTTTAAAATCCAAAACAGTTACCCTATTTGTCTCCATTGTCATCCCTTCACACATGAAAGATGAGTGCTCAGATGCACAAAGGCAATTAATTGCAATCAAGCAATTAGGAGGAAATGCTATGTTAATTTATTCCTTTACACCTACAGGAAGAGACGCAATAAATTCAACAGCCCAAGGCTGAGGATAAGAAAAGTCATCTTTCTAAAAAAGAACAAGTTTCTAACCTGCCTCAAACATAAAATGGCTCTCAATCCTGTGACAGTGACAAGATATGGCATTTTAAATCTTCTGGAACAAATTGAAGTTTGGAGTCCCAGGGACCATGAGCCCCAGAGAAGAGGGGCTCAGGAGGAACTCTTGACCTTCCTGGATGATGGCATCTGGGAAGAAGAGTAACATGGGACCACTGGGGAGGAAAAAGTGGCTTCTGTGCCCCAGATGGCTCATGAGTATGAGCCTGCACTGTCCTCCCAGGAATGAGACTGTCAGACACTCTCAGACACTTGGGAAACTTGAGGCTATGGCTGGGAAGGTGAATGGCTGACATATAAGGTATTCTGGAGCTCACTGAAACTCCTTTATCACAGAAACCCAGTTGTTCCAGTCAGACTCATACCTGGAATTTTTACCACAGCCTCTCTGTTAATGGCATCCACCCGGGAGGAGGCTGGTGCCCGGTTTAAGCAAGCACTTAGTTTTGCTCCCATGTGGCAGGACCTGTATATAAAAATTCACTGAAGTGTCAAACAAATGCTCCCAAGTCTACAGTTCACATATTCCATTTTTGAGGTTAATAAAATATGCCTTCGAAGTTGGAATTGTTTCTTTGGAGACAATTTCTTTGGAGACAATACCTTGAGGCGTGAGGGTTTTCACCATGTACAAGATCACTTGAGCAGACTTAGAATCATAGCCACTAGATCTTTCCTACAATGGCAACAGGAACAAAACTCCCATGGTACTAATTTGAGGGAATCTCCATGTTCTATAGAAGAGAGGCTGGTCTAACTTCTCAGATGTCCTTAGATGCCATGACTTGTGCTCCTGATCTGAGCGCCTCTAGCCAATGTAAGTTACATTTTGGACTCATTTCCATGTTTCTTACCAAAAAGATTAACACTAACTGAGCTGCCAACAACATTCTGAATATTTAGGTCTTCAAAGCACCAATAGTGTATAGGCATGGGCCTAAGATAATTAGCATTACAGCTGCTGGCTAACATCCTGCTCTGTAAGATCTAAAGGTGTCAGCCGCCTAGTGATAACAGCTGCATTATATTTAAATAATAACATGGAAAATAGAAGCTTCTCACCCAGAAGGCTCTTCACCATGAGATGCCATCTCCAGGTCCCCTTCTATCCCAGGAAAAGAGACCGGTATCAAATCACTGAGCCTAATAATTTAGAACATACAGCTTTTTTTTTTTTTTTTTTTTGAGACGGAGTCTCTGCCGCCCGGGCTGGAGTGCAGTGGCCGGATCTCAGCTCACTGCAAGCTCCGCCTCCCGGGTTCACGCCATTCTCCTGCCTCAGCCTCCCGAGTAGCTGGGACTACAGGCGCCCGCCACCTCGCCCGGCTAGTTTTTTGTATTTTTTAGTAGAGACGGGGTTTCACTGTGTTAGCCAGGATGGTCTCGATCTCCTGACCTCGTGATCCGCCCGTCTCGGCCTCCCAAAGTGCTGGGATTACAGGCTTGAGCCACCGCGCCCGGCCAGAACATACAGCTTTCTTTTGGAAGATTTCTGTTGAGGGTTATTTTTGAAAGAGGAAGTAGCGAAATAGGATTCATTGACTCCAAGCCTCTTCTTGTAGCAATGTGGCCTCCAAAGTTCATGGAGTAATCTTCTCTTTGCGGTTCCTTTTGAGACATAGAGAGAGTTGCAGCCTCTCCTGGCTTTACACCATCCTAATCTTAGAGAGACGTTTGGCTCTGGGTGGAGCTGGTTGTATGCTGACTCATGGGCCTTGATTTTGGGAATGAGAGCCACACAACTTCCCAGGGACTCAAACTACTATAGTCTAAGGGGAAATAAATGCCTTAGCCTGCTGCCATGGCTGCTACCGTGCACCAGAAAAACCTAGTGAGCAGGACATGGAGATGCTACTTTTCCCAGGGAACCACCCAGCTTTTTAAGGCCTCTCATACAAAGTCAGAGAATGAGCTAAATCAGAGCTACTCCAGGTGTGACCCAGGGACCCACAGCTTCAAGATCACCCGAGAGGATGTTAGAAATGTGAAATCTCAGGTTCCAAGCCAGACCTGCAGAGTCCATCTTAACAACTCTCCAAGTGACTCCAATGCTCACTAAAGTTTAAGAAGCACTGAAGCACTGGGCTAAGTTACAGGTTCATGGCTTCTCTTCCATAAAAACATTAAGCTCTAACATAATCAGCTTCCTGGAAAAAAAAAAAAAAAGTAAAACAAATATTCTTTATTTCTATGTATTCATTCAAGATTTGGTTGGGGCCAGGTGAGGTGGCTCACACCTATAATCCTAGCACTTTGGGAGGCCAAGGCAGGCAGATCACCTGAGGTCAGGAGTTTGAGACCAGTCTGGCCAACATGGTGAAACCCCATCTTTACTAAAAATACAAAAATTACCCGGGTGTGGTGGCGGCCGTCTGTAATCCCAGCTACTTGGGAGGTTGAGGCACAAGAATTGCTTGAACCCGGGTGGCAGAGGTTGCAGTGAGCCAAGATCACACCACTGCACTTTAGCTTGGGTGACAGACGAAATTCCGTCTCAAAAAAAAAAAAAAAAAAAAAAAAAAAGACGTGGTTGGCAACCACTATATGTCAGACTATGCTAGACCTGGAGATGCCATGAGAGCCCACCTTGCTTATGCCCAGTGATGGCTGTACAACATTGTGAATGCACTTGAGGCCATTGAATTACACAGCTAAAAATGGTTAAAACTGGGTGGGGGTGGGGACGGGTAGAATTATATAGCAAGCCAAAAGAGAAAAAAAAAACCCCACAGTCTAAAAAGAAAAGGTAAGAATCAGAACCAACTCAGGTATAACCCTAATGTTTGAATTATCAGGCAAGCAATGTAAAATAACTATAAATATTTTCTTAAGGACTATAATGGAAAAAGACAACTGCAAGAACTGATGGTAAATGTAAGCAGAGGGATAGACATTCTAAGAAAACTCAAAAGGAAAGAAATTTTTAAATTGCTGTTAGAGAAATGAAGTTTTGTTTTTCGTTTTCTGTTTTGAGACAGTCTCATTTTCTTTTTTGAGACACAGTCTCGCTCTGTCACCCAGGTTGAAGTGCAGTGGTGATATCCCAGCTCACTGCAGCCTCCATCTCCTGGGTTCAAGCGATTCTCATGCCTCATCCTCTAGAGTAGCAAGAATTACAAGCACGTGCCACCACATCCAGCTAATTTTTGTATTTTTAGTAAAGATGCGTTTCACTGTGTTGGCCAGGCTGGTCTCAAACTCCTGGTAATCCACCCACCTCGGCCTCCCAAAGTGCTGGGATTATAGGCATGAGCCACCACACCTGGCGGAAGAATATTTCTGATGGGCCCATCAGAAGACCAGACATGGTCAAGGAAAGAATCAGTGAGCTTGAAAACAGGTCAATAGAGATTTCCAAACTGATATTCAGAGAATGAACAAAACAAAACAAAACAGAACATCCAAGAACAGTGGGATAATCTCAAAAGGTGTAACAAAGACACAACTGGAATAAATGGAAGAAAGAGAAAATGGAATGGAAGAAATATGTGAAGTAATAATGGCCAAGAACTTTCCAAAATTAGTGACAGACACCCAATCACAGATTCAAAACCTCAGAGATCGTCAAGCAGAATAAATAACAAAAAAAACCTACACCTAGGCATATCATATTCAAACTACAGAGAACCAAAGACAAAGAGAAAATCTAGAAATAAGCCTGAGGAAGGAAAAAAGAAAAAAAAAACACTTTACCTACAGAGGAACAAGGATAAGAATTACAGCAGATATTCATCAGAGACCATAAAAGCAAGAGAGAATGGAATGAAAAATTTTCTGCTGAACGGGTAAAATAAATCTGCCAATCTAGACTTTAATATTCAGAGAAATTATCCTTCAAAAGTGAAAAAAATAAAGATTTTTCCTATAAATGTAAACTGAGAAAATTCATCACTAGCAGACCTGTCCTGCCAAAAATATTAACAGATTTTTTTTTTCAGGCAGAAGAAAAATGATATAGGTCAAAAACTTGAATCTACACACACAAAAAAGGAAAAGCACTGGAGAAGAAATAAATGCAAGTAAAATAAAATATTTTTCTTATTTCTAATTGATGTAAGTAATAACTTTGTTTGAAGTAATATTAACAATGTATTGGGTGATTATAGCAAATGAATAAGTGAAATGAATGACAGCAATGTCACAGTATGGTAGGGAGAAATTAGGAATTTACTTTATAAGATACCCTTACCACACATAAAGCAGAATAATTTTATTTGAAGGTAGACCTGGATGGTATTGTAAACTCTTAGGGCAACCACTACTTTTTTTTCAAAGATGTATAATGATATTCTAAGATATTAGATAAAATGGAACCATATAAAATCTTCAAGTAAACTCAAAAAAGGCAGAAAAGAAACCCCTGGCAATGAACAGAAAAATACAGAAATAATCATAAAGATGAATTATTTAAATATTATAATTAAAAGACAGATTGTCAGAGGACAAAAAGACACAAGTATATATTATCTATATGAAACTGACTTTAAATGTAAAGTTTAATGTAAAAGTATAGAGAAATATAGACCATGCTAACACTATTCTAGAGAAAGCAGGAGTTTCCATTCCCTGCAAGCCTCTGAATAATAATAAAAAAAAAAGTAATGAAAAAATTTAAAAAATAAAAAAGAAAGTTGGAGTAGCTATATAAACTTCTAACAAAGAAGATTTTAGAACAAGGAAAGTTTTTAGTGATACTACATAATGATAAAGGGGTCAATTATCTAAGAAGACAGAACAATCCTTAACGTGTATGCACTTGACAACCAAGCATGAAAATACATAAGGCAAAAATGGATATAAATGAATAGAGAAATATAACAAATCCATTACTATAGTTGGAGAGTTCAATATCTTCCTCTCAGTAATTGATATATCAAACAGAAAATCAATAAGGATATAGTAAACCTAAACAATACTACTAATCAACTTGAACTATCAGTTAATTTGATTTAATTGCCATTTATAGAATACTCCATCAAACAACAGCAGAATATACATTCTTCTCAAACTCACATGGAATATTCACTAAGATAGATACATTATGGGCCACAAAACACACTTTAACAAATTTCAAAGAACAGAAATAATATAAAGTGTATTCTCAGACCACAAAAGTATTAAGATATTAGTAATAGAAAGATAGTTAGAAATCCTTAAATATTTGGAAATTAAGCAACACACTTCTAAATAATGCACAGGTACAAAAGGATGTGTCAAGAGAAATTTAAAAATATTTTGAACTAAATGAAACTGAGACAACTTGTCAAAATTTGTGGAATGCAGTAAAAGCAGTGCTTAGAGGAAAATATATGGCATTAAATGAATGTATTAGAAAAGAACAAAGCTATAATATCAATACTCTAAACTTCCATCTTAGCAAACTAGAGAAGGAAGTACAATTTAAATCTAAAGAAAAGAAAAATGAATAATAAAAATTGGAGCAGATATCAATAAAGTCAAAAATAGGAAAAATAATAGAGAAAAATCTATGAAACCAAAAGCTGGCCCTTTGGAAAGAGCAATAAATTCGATAAACCTCTAGCCAAGCTAACCAAGAAAAAAAAAAGAAGACACAAATTACCAGTGTCATA
Source organism: Macaca mulatta (assembly GCF_049350105.2). Classification (NCBI taxonomy): domain Eukaryota; kingdom Metazoa; phylum Chordata; class Mammalia; order Primates; family Cercopithecidae; genus Macaca; species Macaca mulatta. The sequence goes on from NC_133414.1 coordinate 138,849,738, forward strand.
AATTAAAAAAATTTCATCACTACTTGTCTCATGGATATTAAAAAAGATAACAAAGGAAGACTACAAACAACTCTTTCTATGCCCACAAACTTGATAATTTAGATGAAATGAACTCATTCCTTGAAAGATACAGACTACAAAAATTCACACAAAGAGATGTACGTAGCCTGAATAACCCTGTATCTTTCAAATAAATTTAATCAATAATGAATAAGCCTCCACAAAAAAGCACCAATTCAGATAGCTTCACAGGTAAATTTTACCAAATATATAAGGAAGAAATAATGCCAATTCTCCACAATATCATCCAGAAAATAAAAGCAGCAAGATCACTCCTAATCATTCTATGAGGCCAGTATTACCATAATAACAAAATCATATAATAAAAACATTACAAGAAAGGAAAATTACAGACCAATATTTCTCATGAACATAGACTCAAAAATTCTCAAAAAGTATTAGCAAATCAAATCAACAACATATAAAAGAATTCTGTTTCACAACCAAGTGGAGTTTATTCCAGGCATGCAAGGCTGGTTCAATATTTGAAAATCAATGTACTCTACCACATGAACAGACTAAAGAAGAAAAATTATATGATCACATCGATTGACACAGGAAAAGCATTTGACAAAATCTGACACCCATTCATGATTAAAAAAAAAAAACTCTCAGCAAATCAAATCAAGAACTCAATCCCTTTTATATCAGCTGCAAAAAATAAAATACTTAAGAATATACTTAACCAAGGAGGTGAAAGATTTCTACAAGGAAAACTACAAAACACTGCTGAAAGAAATCATAGATAACAAATAACATAGATAACAACAAACAAATAGAAACACATCCCATGCTCATGGATGGGAAGAATCAGTATTGTGAAAGTGACCATACTGCCCAAAGCAATCTACAGATTCTATGCAATTCCCATCAAAATACCATCATCATGTTTCACAGAACTAAAAAAAAAATCCCAAAATTCATACGAAACCAAAAAAGAGCCTGCATAGCCAAAGCAATACTAAGTAAAAAGAACAAATCTGGGGTCATCGCATTACCTGACTTCAAATTATACTACAAGACAAAACAGCATGGTACTGGATAGAAATAGGCACATAGACCAATGGAACAGAATAGAGAACCCAGAAATAAAGCCAAATGCTTACAACCAACTGTTCTTCAACAAAGTATACATACACAAAAATTGAGGAAAGGATACCATATTCAATAAATGCTGCTAGGAAAACTGGCAAGCCACATGTAGAAGAATGGATTCCCATCTCTCACCTCATACAAAAATCAACTCAAGATGGATCAAAGACTTACATCTAAGACCTGAAACCATAAAAATTCTAGAAGATAACATCAGAAAAATTCTGGACATGGGCTTAGGCAAAGAATTCATGACTAAGACCCCAAAAGCAAATACAACAAAAGCAAAAATAAATAACGGGACCTAATTAAACTAAAACACTTCTGCACAGCAAAGGAAATAATCAGCAGAGTAAACAGACAACCCAGAGAGTGGGAGAAAATATTCACAAACTATGCATCCAACAAAGGACTAGTATCCAGAATCTACAAGGAACTCAAACAAATCAGCAAGAAAAAAAACAAATAATCCCATCAAAAAGTGGGCAACGGACATGAATAGACATTTCTCAAAAGAAGATACATAAACAGCCAACAAACATAAGAAAAAATGCTCAACATCATTAATCACCAGGTAAATGCAAATTAAAACCATGATGAGATACTACCTTACTCCTGCAAGAATGGCCATAATTAAAAAGTCAAAGAACCAGAGACATTGGCATGGATGTGGTAAAAAGGGAATACTTTTACACATCTGGTAGAAATGTAAATTAGAACAACTACTATGGAAAACAGTATGGAGATTCCTTAAAGAACTAAAAGTAGGACTGTCATTTGATCCAGCAATCACTACTGGGTATCTACCCAAAGGAAAAGAAGTCAATATATGAAAAAGACACATGTGCATGCCTATTTACAGCAGCACAATTTGCAATTGCAAAGATATGGAACCAACCTAAGTGCCCATCAACCAATAAGTGGATAAGGAATATGAGATATATATACGCCGTGGAATACTACTCAGCCATAAAAAGGAATGAAATAATGTCTTTCGCAGCAACTTGGATGGAGCTGGAGGCCATTATTCTAAGTGAAGTAATTCAGGAATGGAAAACCAAATATCGTACGTCCTCTCTCATAAGTGGGAGCTAAGCTATGAGGAAGCAAAGGTATAAGGATAATATAATAGACTTTGAGGACTCAGTGGGTAGGGGGAAGGTTGGGAGGGGGGTAAGAGATATAAGACTACATATTGGATATAGTGTACACTGTTCTGGTGACGGTTGCACTAAAACTTCAGAAATCACCACTAAAGAACTTATCCATGTAACGAAAAACCACCTGTTCTCCAAAAACTATTGAAATTCAAAAAAAAAAAAACTCTCAGCAAACTAGGAATAGCAGAGAACTTCTTCAATTTGATAAAGTACATCTACAAAAATCTACAGCTAATATACCTAATAGTGAGAAACTGAACACTTTCCCCCTAAAACCAGGAATAGCTTAATATATAGATGGTTACATATAGCAACGTTTATAAATGTGTACATATATGTGTACATATTTATATACATATAAATATGCACATATAAATGTATATATGTACATGTATAAATGTGTACATACATGTGTACATATTTATAAATATTTCTATATGTAACCATGAGTATATATACATCTGCCGCTCTGTCAGCTAAGAGGGTATAAGAGATGACACACCAGTAGCAAGAAGCACAACTAACATTCAAATTTTGGTTTCTAATACCATTCTCCAGTGAAATAAAACAGGGCTCCTTAAGACATGGTTGATTTTAGGGCTGGGTCAAGAAATACACAAGATGAGCCTGGAGGAACCTGTAGTGCAAAAAAGTACTAAAAACAAACAAACAAACAAAAAAATATGAAGAAAGCAGGTGTGTCAAAGAGACACAGGAACCAACTGAAAGAGCACCCAGTGGCCAGTACTGCAAAAATGTGAACAAAATAGAGTAGCATTGGATTATAACTCGAAGTATAAAATGAATATGTAGCGTTCATATCAATGTAAAAAGAAATGACTGAATATGTAAATAGGAAAGAACAGACAAAGCTTCCATTCAAAAGAATTCTAAATAACTTATGTGGATGCTCTGCCCTTAAGGGGAGAGGCATAACTCCTCACTCCTTAAGTGTGGGCTGCATATGGTGACTTTCTGCCAAAGAGCACAGTAGGGAAAGGGAGGGAAGTGGAAAAACCTGACAAACATGACCTCAGCCAGGTGATCGAGATCAATATCAACAGTGACAAGTCATGTTGATAGTATGTACACTTGATATGAGAATCTTATAATCTTAATAATGAGGGGAACTAAGTTCCTGTACCATCCTTGCAATGATTCTGTAAATCTGAACTATTCTTTAAAAACTTTAGTTTAAAAAAAATCAAAGGGACAGGAAAACCCAAGGTCAAAGTTCAAAGAACTCACACAACTCTGAAATCCAGCCAACTCATTTGCAAAAAAATTAAAAAAGTGTATCAAGTTAATAGAGAGTGACAAAGAGTTTTAGCATCACGCCCACCATAATGCTTATGCTGAACTTGATTCTGAGCTAGATAGGCTTAAGCATATCAAATTATAGGCAAGGTGCTGATACATACCATGCTAGTTAAGAATCAGGTGGAGTGGCGATATCTTAATAAATGAGGAGCTTGTTTTTTAAAATGCTAGATCGGAACATGAAAGCCCAGATATGTATGCTGGCCAAATCCCAACAGTGATGGGAAAATAGAATCCCAAACATTTTGCTGCTAATTTGTGGCATTCTTTTAACTAAATTGAGCAGTTTGAGGAACACCAGGGAAGAAAGATAAATAATAAAAATGGACCTAAGGAGATTAGAAACTGAGCCAGGCACTAATTAGTCCCCTCACCCCTAACACTTGACATTGCCCCATCGCCCCTTCCCACAGAGTTACGCCACAGCACCCGCCTCCCTGACAGCCACTCTCTGCTCCAGAGAGAAGAGTCGCGCCAAGGCCTAAGAGCTCCACCACTCAGGGAACATTCCAGCACATGGCAGGGCTCTGCCAGCATGTGGTGCCAACCACAGGCCAGTTCAACTCTTCTTTCTTAGACACCATTGCTTGCTCAAGGGGGTCTTGAGAACAGCCCTCTTGCTAGGAGAGTGTTCACGTGAGGAGGGAAGTTTCTTTTTCACTCCAGAAACATTAATTAAGCATCTATGATGTGCCAGGCACTAGTCTGACCCTGGTGCTATCAAGAAAAAGGGCATCTACTTTAAGAAAACCATCCAGTGGAGGCGGCCATCGTGTCAACACACTGTACAAGAGAGGTGCTTCCAAGAGCAGAAGGCCTTGAGCTCTGCATGGGGAGCAGGGATGGTTCCATCAAGCCGAGAACATCTCAGATCCATGCACACACGGATGTATAATCCACATCTAAAGCCCAATGAAGGATAATGAAAAATAGGAAGCAATGGTACAGGGTGGAAGTAACTGGGTCCAGACACTAAGAGAAAAAGGAAGGAAAAGGAGAAACGAGTGATCCTGTGAGCTGGAAGGTGAGTGAGAAGGTTTCTCTTGACCTGTGACGGGCACCTGGGATGTAAGTAATCATGGATAAAAGGCACAGATGGTATTCCATGTGGGCAACATGGGGAGCAGGGCCTGAATTAGCACTGCCTGTGGGCATGAGGGAGGGGAGGAAGAGGACAGAAGATCAGTGCAGGCTTGAGCGTCATGGAGAGCACCGTCCAGCTCAGAGGGGTCTCAGGAGAGCTGGGAGAGGCCAGGGCTGGGACTCAAGTCTGCACTGGCATCCATCCCAGACAGACTCAGGACCCTCACCAGGTGCCCAGGTGGGCTCGGCCCCTGAACAGCCTCTCAGTACTGCGTGGGAAGCCAGGATGGGCCCAAACTTTCAGGTCACTCCAAGGAAAGCAAGGACGACCCTCTCCCAGCCACAGAGGCCAACTTTGCAAAAGCTCCTAACCAAAGGTCAGAACAAAATAATGACAGGTGAGATCCTCACTTTAGAGGTGACTTTTCACAGAGTCATAGCATCCCTTTGAGAGAGGGGGCTTCAAAGTCATCGGATTGGTCACCTAGTCTTGCAGAAGGTGGAAATGTTAATGACAAAGGCATGCAGTGTGACAAACAGAAAGAGAAGGAAATGGCCCGTCTCCGCTCCAGCCCTACTCTCTGGCACGTCACCTATGAGGTGACAGGTATTTTAGGGGTGCTGGAATATAATAGGGGATAAAACAGACAAAAATTCCTGCCCTCTCAGAGCTTATATTTTAGTGACATCTATAAACTGCAGATACCGCTAGTGCCTCCTTTATAGAATTTTCATAAAGTTAAAGTAAGTCATGCACCGCCACAATGATTGCTTGATGGTGAAAGAAAAATTATCCCCAAGGCTGGCGTATAACCTCTGTAACAGGGACCCAACAAACGGGGGAGCTGGAGATTGGATCCCACTGCTGCAGCGGCTTGTGCCTGTGACCCCACCAGGTGCACTCCTACCCCACCAGCCGCGACCTTCCCGGATTCCTCTCCAAATGTATTCCCAGGCATTCTAGGAACCCCGCAATCCCGTTCTCAGCCAGCTTGCATCAAAAACAAACCATTCTTTTTTTTTTTTTTTTTTTTTTTTTTGAGACTGTATCTCCCTCTGTTGCCCAGGCTGGAGTGCAATGGCACAGTTGGCTCACCGCAACATTTGCCTCCCAGGTTCAAGCGTTTCACCTGCCTCAGCCTCCCGAGTAGCTGGGACTACAGGCGTGTGCCACCACGTCCAGCTAATTTTTGTATTTTTAGTAGAGATGGGGTTTCACTGTGTTAGCTAGGATGTCTCGACCTCCCGACCTTGTGATCCGCCCGCCTCGGCCTCCCAAAGTGCTGGGATTGCAGGCGTGAGCCACCAAGCCCGGCCGAAAACATTCTTTAGCAACCAGAAAGAAAAAAATTTGGTGTTTTGCCCATAACTTGTCATTTTTCTTAGTAGCCTTCCTTTATAGACACTTCCATTTACACCCTGTAGGTTTTAAACAAAGATAATTAAATGGCTCTTTCAAGGCAAAGACCAACTGGTGTGATAGAAAATTACAGTTAAGCACAAGCTTCTAATTGAAATATGCAACTTACCAGACCAAGTACCTTTTGCCAATGGCAATAGCTGCTGAGTCCATTTTCGCCACCAAATACGGGAACTAAATAGCTGAAGGACCTTGAGCAAGCCCAAAAGGGGATCTCATCCAAACACACTTGCAGGACTTTCTCTGCGTCCTCACTTTCAAGCATTGGGTGCCTCAAAGCAATGCAGCTTCAAAGTCTTAAGCTTCTTGTCTGGGCAAATCGCCAACCCAAAGGCCCAGCAAGGAGTTTGTTTGTGAAGGTGAGCTCAGCTCCCGCTGGCGGTCACAGGATTCTTCAGCTACGCCTTCCTGCTTTGTTCTGGAGAGAATGCCAGGCCTGGGACCGACAGTTCCAAGAGAAGGGCTCCTGGGAGTTGAGGCCCAGCCAAAAGAAGCCAAGTGTGCAGGTAAGCGTGACGAGGACAAGCACAAGGCCACTGCACCCATGCTCCGTCCCTTGTCTTGTTCCTTGTTTGCTAAATTCTCCAGCTCATCTGGGACTCACAACACAGCCTTCCCCACTGATCGCCCTCTGCTGTATTTTCCCAAATGCTCACACCTGTTCCTGCTAGCAATGGTGAACTTCACCTGAGCCCTGTGTTCCAGAAAAGAAATCCTGCCCCCATTGATGCTTTTGCGTTAGGGGAGGTGGCTCACTGCAAAGAACCACCCTTCCCCATAAGATTTAAATAAGACTCTTAGGCAACGCCTTGTTTATCTGTGACAAAGCCAGACACAGACCCTCACAGACACAGAGAATCCTGATTCTCTGTGTGATAAATGATCAGCTGGACTCTTCCTCCCCACTGACCCATCTGGACAAAAATGCCCACGGACTTGACTTGACCAAATGTTCCTCAGGCTTCTCTCCCCAGGCCCCTACACTTTGGTTTACCCTTGAGCGTTGGAGCAATAAACAACCCTTTCTTAAAGGCCCCTCATGAGAATCAGCTGACCTCACGGAAAAATATTCCTTGACCCACTGTCAGTCATCGAGGTGCTGGATCCACTGTCATCCATTTGTCCTGCTCTTGCACACCCAGTTCTTTCTAGCCTTGTTTACTCCTCCCCGTAAAAGAAAACCATTTTTCTGCTTGACCTTAGACAGCTTGCAGAGCTCATGGTTGGAGTATCCTCTTTGTTACAATAACCCCCACCACTCCATTGCCGTATCCCCTCCTCCTATTACACTTGATCTTAGCCAAAAGGCCGAGAAGCGATCCCCTCCTCCTATTACAATAGCCCCCTCCCCCTGTTGTGATAGCCCCCCTCCCTCTCTTGCAATAGTCCTTTTCTTAGTCCATTCAGACTGCTATAACAAAAGACGGTAAACTGAGTGGCTTATAAGAGAAACGCATTTCTCACAGTTTCAGAGGCTGGAAAGTCCTATATCAAGGTACCAGCAAATCTGCTTTCTGGTGAGAGCCTATTTCCTGGTTCAGAACTACTAGTGCCTTCTCACTGAGCCCTCATTTGGCAGAAGAGATGAAGGAGCTCTCTGTGGCCTATTTCATAAGGATGCTAATCCCATTCATGAGGGCTTTGCCCCCATGACTTAATCACTTCCCAAAGACTCCGCTTACTGATACCATCACCTTGGAGGTAAGGATTTCAACATAGGAATCTGGTAGGAGACAGAAGTGTTCAGACTATAGCAGTCCCCTTCTTCTTAGTCCAATCATCCTAAAGAAGGTCTCATTACAGTCAGATCTCTTCCTACCTAAATCCAGATTCATTTCTACCTGCCATGCCGATTCCCATCTCCCACATGCCCTTTCCATCAGCCTCCCTTGTCCTTGATGACCTGGAAAGATCTGATGTACCTTCCATGACTCAACTCACCTCCTCCTTAGAGCCTTCCCTGACTATCCCTCCTCCCCAACTCAGCCCAATGGAGAGTGGATGGTTAATACCCAGCTTGGGAGTCTGGCCGACCATGGTACCAACTCTTGCATTTTTGTAAGGGCACACAGCCTCAAGCAGGTCTTTTCACCCCTCAGAGCTGAGCTTTCTCCTTTAAAAATGCTGTTAAAGATGCTTTCCTACTAGGAGGAGTAAATGGCCATGAAACACAAAGCCAGCAGACACTTTGGGGCTTCCCTGTGCCTCCTGACTAGTGGTTTCCACATGGTCAGAGCCTGAAAAGACAATAATGATAGTCTATTTTATCGATTTGTTATGCACTTGCCTGAGTTAAGGCTGCATAAACTCATTAAAATATCCATTTTAGGCTGGGCACAATGGCTCACACCTGTAATCCCAGTACTTTGGAAGGTCGAGGTGGGTGGATCACCTGAGGTCAGGAGTTCAAGACTAGTCTAACCAACATGGTAAAACCCCGTCTCTATTAAAAATGTAAACATTAGCTGGACATGGTGACGGGTGCCTGTAATCCCAGCTACTCAGGACGCTGAGGCATGGGAATCGCTTGAACCCATGAGGCGGAGGTTACAGTGAGCTGAGATGGTGCAACTGCATTCCAGCCTGGGCAACAGAGCAAGACTCTGTCTCATAAAATACCCATTTTAAAAACTATTTTTGGTTGGTGCCGTAACTCATTGTGGTAGCACTATTAACTGCTCTTTCATAAATGCACTATGAATATGTACAAAGTCTTTCCCAGCATGAGATCTGTGGGGAGGAAACGTTCTGGAAGATGTTCCAAGATGGACAAAAGTGAACCCTCATCTTATGCTGAAGCCAGAGAAATTGAGGGGCTTGCCAAGTTCACATTACAATAACCAGGGTCACAGATATGCCTCTAAGGTAAGTTTTACTTGGCTAGCGCATGTCCTGTTTTTGCTCGTTTTCTTATAAAATATGGTTTTTCAAATTTTATTTGTATCCATTTAAGGGGTAGTAGTAAAGTCTGAGCTTTTAGTGTAACCATCACCCAAACATTGTGCTTCATACCCGTTAAGTAATTTCTCATCTCTCACCACCCCCACCCTTCTGAGTCTCCAGTGTCTATTACTCCACAGTCTATGTCCATGTGTACCTATCACTTAGTTCCCACTTATAAGTGAGAATTTAATTTTCTGTTTCTGAGTTGTTTCACTTAATAGCCTCCAGTTCTATCCATGTTGCTGCAAAATACATGATTTTATTATTATTATGGCTGAATAGTATTCCATTGTGTACCATACTTTATCTAATTATCCACTGATGTACACTTAGGCTGATTTCTTATCCTTACTATTGTGGATAGTGCTGCAATAAACACATGAATACAGGTATCTATTTGATACAACGATTTCTTTTCCTTTGGGTAGATACCCACTAGTGAGATTGCTGGATCAAATGGTAGTTCTATTTTTAGTTCTTTGAGAAACCTCCATACTATTTTCCATAGAGGTTGTGCTAATTTACATTCCCACCAACATCTCTGCATCCTCCCCAACATCTGAAATTTTTTTACTTTTGAATAATAACCACTCTGATTATTATAAGATGGTATCTCATTGTGGTTTTAATTTGCATTTATCTGATGATTAGCGATGTTAAGCATTTTTTCATATATTTGTTGGTCATTTGTGTATCTTCTTTTGAAAAATGTCTATTCGTGTCCTTTGCCCGCTTTTTAATTAGGTTTATTTGTTTTGTTGTGCTTGTTGAGTTGCTTGAGCTCCCTGTAAATTCTGGATATTAGTCCCCTGTCAGTTTCATAGTTTACCAATATTTTCTCCCATTCTGCAGGTTGTCTGTTCACTTGATTATTTCTTTTGTTGTCCAGAAGCTTTCTAGTTTAATTAGGTCTGATTTGTCTATTTTTGGTTTTGTTGCTTGTGTTTTTGAGGTCTTAATCATTAATTATTTGCCTAGACCAATGTCCAGCAGAGTTTTCCCTAGGTTTCCTTCTAGTATTTTTACAGTTTCGGGTCTTACATTTAAGTCTTTAATCCATCTTCCATTGATTTTTGTATACTTTGAGAGAAAGGGGTCCAGTTTTATTCTTCTGAATATGGCTATCCAATTTTCCTAGCATCATATATTAAAAAGGGTGTCCTTTCCATAGTGTGTTTTTGTCACCTTTGTCAAAGATCGGTTGGCTGAAGATCCATGGCTTTGTTTCTATTTGTTTATTTTGTTATTCACTCTGTTCCATTGGCCCATGTGTCTATTTTAATGCCAGTACGTGCTGTTTGGGTTACTATGGCCTTGTAGTATAATTTAAGTTAGGTAATGTGATGTCTTCAGTTTTGTCCCTTTTGCATGGCATTGCTTTAGCTGTTTATGTTTTCTTATAAATCTGAATTTGAGTAATCTCAATTCTGGTGGGCTAATCATTCAAATGTATGTCCTCTATTGTTCCACAGGCCCAACATCCACTGACTTACCCCTACCAGATCCCCGTGGCTGGCGCCTGCAGGTATCCTGTGGACATTTTATCTTATGACTTGAAACCAGGTCTCCTGCTTCCTCAATCAGTGGCTTTGCTGTGAGACATGATGTCCCTGGCTGGCTGGGAACACTTTTACCTGTTACTCAGAGGAGCTCTGCACCAAGTCTGCAATGCAAGCCAAGAGAATCTGTCAGGTGCTCAAGAAACTCATTCAAAAGTCCAAGATACAAAAATTCATTTAACTTTAAAAGCATGATTTTCCTTTCTGACATAGCCTTTCTACTTCTAGAAACATGTCTTAAGGAAATATGGTCCCAAAAAATGTATAATGATGTTCATCACAATGAATTGAATACCCCAAAAAATGGAAACCATTTAAATGTCTAGCAATGTGGCACTTAGTACATAATTTATAGCCAATCAGAAACTATATTTCCATTAAAAATCTTATCTATGCTATAATCAGATACATGTTTAAAAACATATTAATAGCACATATTTAAGTGGGAAAAAATTTGCAGTGGATCCAGTTTGCTTAAATTCCTGATTCCCCTACCTCAGGGGCCTTGGCTGCTTACTCAATGGGAGTCCCAGCTGCTGCCACCATGGACCTAGTTTCCTGCTGCCTCAGCCTCCCCAGACAAAGGCTGGGCTCAGGCTCAGACCCCATTGTTCCATCAATAAACCCATATAGGCCATGGTACTGCCCACCACTCCCAGGCCCAGATGAAGCCCTAGGCCACAGGGTGGGAGCTGGTTTTACCAATGGCTCCCTGTAGAGGGTGGCAACAAAGTACAGAAATGCCAGGAAGCTGATATCCCATACGGCAAAATTTGACCAATAAGAGGCAAGAGATCAGAAAGAGCCTTGGATAAGAATCCCTCCCTCCCAGTCCCTAACCAACTGTCAAAAGACAGCCAGTTGAATGTTCCTGCAAAGTTCTTGAAAGCTTAATAAGGTATCACATCATATTTGGTTTTTATTTTTTCCTGCCTCCTTCCCTTTCCCCTCACTGTTGCTGCCCTGGGATTGCACTTCCCAGTAAAGCCTTAGCAAATAAGCTGGGTGTCTGGGCTAAAACAAAAAAGATCTAATAAATATTATACGTGTGTATATACACACACACACACACACACACACACACACACACACACACACAGAGGTATATGAGGGAGAGAGAGAGAATTGGGGTCATGGATGATTTTTACTTTATTTTTGTGTTTTAAATTTTAATAAATTTTAACATTGCATTTATAATATTGAAAGTTTATCCTTATGAGTATCATCCACTGCAAATTTTAACCACCCCTACAGAGGTAGCCAACTGAGAGCTAGAGAGAACACAGTCTTCAAAATTTCCCTCACTTCTCACACCAAGTGCAAGTTTGAGGAGATTCCCAAAACCACTCTCAGGAATTCTCTAGAAAAACTCACAGAACTCACCGAAAACTGTTACATTCATGGTTATCATTTATTACAGATCAAGGATACAAAGTAAAATCCGCCAAGGAAAGAGGATCCTGAGCAGAGTGAAGGAAAAGTCCCTTCAAGTGTGGAATTTCTGTTGTCCTTGCCCTGTGGACTTGTGGACATGCACACTGTGTGATGATGATATGCACAAAGTATTGCCAGTTAGGGATGCTCACCCATGTCTCGGTGTCCAAAGTTCTTACTGGAGCTCCACTGTGTCGGCACGAGTGGTTGTCCATGTAGCTGTGATCTCAGTCTCTAGCTCCCTGGAAGTTGACTGATAACATGTGGCTCAAAGCTCCTAACCTACATCACATTGTACCCTCTGGCTTGGCCTGAGGCTCCCAGGTAAACAAAGACACTTCCAGCAGGCATGGCATTCCAAGGGCTTAGAGATGACCTCCTGGAAGCTGAGGCCAGGCCTGTTTTGGGGCAATGTTAAATTCTATACTACACAACCCCTTTAAAATTCCTCACTGGTCCTCCATTGTCTTCACATCAAAGGCAAAGCTTTGCAGACCTCTCTATGACCTGGCCATCTCTTTGGTCGTGTGCCTCCTTCCCTCAGTCCACACTTGCCCCTCTCTTTCCATCATGGGCAGTTGTATGTTGATGCTGTCTCTTGTTTCCAAGTCCATGCACAGTCTATTTCCTTTGCCTAGAAACCTGGCTAATCCCAGCTCAGGCTTTGACACACGAAGGGTCTGCATCATAAGCATGGGATTCTTACACCCATAAAACTCTCTTCTTCCCTATAGGTCATTTCTCAGGCAGCAGCTCTCATGAGGTGATTTTTTAAAAAATATTGTCTATTTGGGGAAAATAATACCAGAAAGCAAAATAGTGCTGGTGACGGAAGTAAAACATCTAAGAAAGGATGGTTCTTGGCTAGAAGGTGGAAGTGTGGGATAGATTAAAGAGGAAAATGTTGGACATGGCAGAGCTCCATATCTACACCTGTTATGACTTTGCTCTTTTTCTGGAAAAGCAATTCATGAGTTGATTCAACAAGCAGTCCTACCACTGCAAAAATTATAGACTGAGTTAAAGAGCAAACTTTAGTGATATTTAAAATAACAGTTAACTTATGGTATGTCAATATGCACAGAAAACATATGACTGTCAATGGACTTCAATAATCTGTTTACTTAACAAAGCAGTCTTAAAACCCCTTGTGTTAGGTATTTCCCCAAGCTCTTTATAAAATCACTTTCCAAATTACTTATTACTCCTCTGAGCAATTCTATCAGGTTCATTCTCTAAATGTCCTGCATTTCATATGAGGAAACTGACTCACAGAGAAATTAAGTAACTTGCCCAGGGTCACGCCACCTGTAAGTAGGAAACCCAGACACATCTGCATTCTGATTCTACAGTAATGTTAAAACCCTAGATACAAACGCCAAGACACCAGGAAGTGAGATTAATTTGTTCACAGCTATATGTCCTGTTATTAACATAGTTGTTGATCACCAATAGGTAATCAAAGGTGTATTGTTAAGAAGATTAAACATTTTTAAATGTACATTTATTAATTAATCACACTGATGGTCTAATATGTGGAACATTTAATAGACATTTGAAGACATTAAATTATTTGCCCAGGTAAAAGGATTCCATAATTTTGAAAAGGTCTTGTGGATGTGAGGGAAAGTAAATGAGTTAGACTCAGGGAAGGGATTCATGCAAACGAAAAGTCTGAGAGCCCACTCCTTCTAGCAAATAAGTGCTGGCAGATGGCTTTCCAGGGTGAATATAGCTAGGATACAATTAAATAAATTACTTGTTGAATTCTTGAGTATATTATCAGGGTTGTTAATCAATGCCCATAAGGCTTAGGTCAAGAGAATCACAGAATTTCAAAGATGCAACTGACCTTAGAGGTCATCACATTTAATTTCTCATTTTGCCTGTGATTTTCATAAAAAGAAACCAAGACCTAGTGTATCCAAGTGGCTGGCTTATGACTATTGCTCCCTTTATGTAGAAATTGCCTCCCTCCCCTCCCAGGGTATACTGGTCTAATATATCCTACAAGACTCTTCTCAACTCCCATCCACATGTGGTCTTTCTGTACCCACAGAACCATGAGAAGCCATCTTATCTCCTTCTATCTCCCATGACACACAGTTCATAGTGCTCTTTAATTAGTTATTTTCAACAGCTGAGTATGTGTTTAATTTCCCCAGATAGGTATAAGGCTAAAAAATTATTTGTGGAGTGAATGACTGCATGCTCCATGCTGTCTGGCACTGTAGTGCACACCTGGTTTCATACTTAATGACATGCCAACTCAGGCACTTGCCCAGGGGTGGGGCCCAGAGAATACTTTATGTGCAAACTTTCACTTATCTGGGAAGTAGGTCACTGTGGCTAACATCACAAGCTCTAGAACAGACTGCCTGGATTCACTCCTTTTTTCCATCATTAACTAGCTGAGTTATTTTTAGGCATTTACTGCATTTCACTGTCCTCTTGGTCTGTAAATGGGGATAGTAATAGTCCCTACCTCATAGGGCTTTCATGAGGATTAAGTGGATGATGTTATTTTGTAAAGCCCTTAGAACAGTATTTAGTACAATGCAAGTGTTCAATAGATGCTAGCAAATATTAATTTCTTGTTGTGTCTAGAATAAAGCCTGGCATATAGTATATATATAATACATGGTACCTGCTATTCATTCCCTTGGCATCTGGAACCTTTGTTACTAACCTTCAGAAACGAAAATTTCAAATTATCAGAAGGACAAAGAATTCAGAATAGATTAATGAAACTGTACCTCAGACAGTAGTCAAATAACCAGGGAAGGGGTAGAAAGACCCATCTGCGCAGGAAGAAATGTGTATAACTACTACAGACTTTAAAATTCTATAAAGTTGCATGAGCAATTAGAACACATTAGGGACCAATTCCATATTTGCTCCCGGAACCAAATAGCATAATTGTGTCGCTACACGAATACCATCATTTCCATTTAGCTGAAAGAGTTCTCAGGTCATAAACACAATAGTTTTTCATTCTACCATGGCCAACTGCTATGAGCATAACAGGGTCCTAATGACCCAGCCAGCTTAATCAAAGCAAGGAATTTTCTTTCCAGAAGCTTCTGTCATGTGAATTGTATGATCTTAACTTAAAATTATGGCACCACCCAAACACAAGGCAATATTCATTCACCTTTACGAAGCTCTTAGCTCTGAAGATTTAAAACACTCTGAGCCAAGTACTTAGAATTCAGGAAAACAAGAGTTTCATCAGAGTTACATCATGGAGTGATAATACTTACGAGGCACTGTTCATCTTTCCTGCCCTGTAACCACATTTCACAGATGACGAACAAGGATTTCACCTTCTGCCTTTGACATCAGCATCTTTCCTCACATTGTAAATATTAGTCTCAGTCTCTTGTGGGCCCTGGTAAAATGACAAGATGCCGAAATTTGTCATGTTTCTTCCTCATTTTTGTATTTCCCACATTTTGGCAAATGTCTAACCAACAGCATTGCCAACAGCCATGGGATCAGTGAGCTCTAAGAGACGGCCACATCCTCTACTTCTTCCTTACATCAGGCTCTGACACCACAGCTAAATATGTGACTTTAGGAAGTTCTTGGTGTCCAAGTTTACAATTCTGCTTGACATGTGAGCAGCACTTGCTGTTGAAAGATATAGAAGTCCTTGTCAGAAGTAACTTCTTTAACAGGACATTTCTTGAAAAGAAATAAGACCATTTAATCCCATTGTTAAGCTATACTATAAGGGTCACTGCCTTCTTCTCAGGTAGGAAAATTTCATTACAAGAGACATTCTCGATGTATGTCGGTCTGAATTTTATTTGAAGATAATTCTTCTGCACTTGTAGAAAATATCTTTCTTCCTCCTCGAAGAAAAAGCAGCCCTGCTATACTCTGCCACTCTTGCTAAACAGGAGGGATGTCACCACTTGCTTTGGAGTTTGACAGGAACCTGAACTTCCTGTGAATAAGATCATTATTAGAAGAATACAACTGAATAGGAAATGAATTCAAACAGGCTAAGGATGCATCAGCCTCAACTGGTTGAATAAATTATGGCAGTCATACAATGGGACATTACCAAGCTATTTAAAAGAACGAGGCAGTTCATGAACTGATATGGAATGTTCACCAAAACAATATATTACTAAGTGTGAATAGGCAGGCTATAAGTTGTGGGTATAATGAGCCATTATCCATGTGTGTGTGTGTATGAGTGTGTGTGTGTATGTGCATGCATTTAAAAAGGAACTATATATGCCTATGCTTATATATGCATAGAATTTCAATGGAAGAATAAATTAGAAATTACTAACAGTGGTTATCTATGGGGGTAGGTAATCAAGGATCTAGTGCACTGTGGTAAAAGGGAGACTTACTTGTTAACTACACACTTCATGTATTTTTACTGAGCTATTGTATTCTATTCAGAAAGCAAGAGTATGAGTTACATTTTTTAAAATAAAGGATGATTCTACAAATGATGTTAGAACAGCTATCATCTATATGCCAAAATAAATAAATCTTGACCTATGTAAATGTTAACCCAAAATGAATCAGAGGTTTAAATGTAAAAATACAAAACTATAAAACCGTTAGATTTAAAACCTAGGAGGAAAACCATCAAGACCTGAGGTTAGGTAAATACTTTCTTGAAATGACATCAAAATCATGATTCACTAAAAAAATTGATAAATTGGACTTTATTAAAATTAAAGACTTGGGCTCATCCAAAGGTATTGCCAAGAAAATAGAGACAAGCTATAGAATGGAAGAAAACATTTACAAATCACATATTAAACAAAGGATTTGTATCTAGAATATATAGAGAACTCTCAAACCTCAACAATAAGAAATTAAACAACTCTTGTCTGGGTAGGAATAAAAAATAATCAGAAAAGAAAAGAAGAAATCAAACAACTAAATTTAAAAAATATTTTTAGAGACAGGGTCCCACTATGTTGCCCAGGCTTGTCTTGAACTCCTGGCCTCAAATGATCCTTCCACCTCAGCTTTCTAGAGTACTGGAACTAAAGGCATAAGCCATCACACTTGGCCCTCAATTTTTTCAAAAATGGGAAAAGGACTTAAATAGGCACTTTACCAAATACTAAATAAGGATAGTAACTTAGAGAAATACAAATAAAATCATGATAAAATACTGCTATAAACCTCTCAGAATGACTAAAAATTTTAAAAATACTGACAACATCAAATACTGGAAAGAATGCAGAGCAACTGGAAGTCTTGCGCATGGATGATAGGAATAGAAAATGGTACAACCACTCTGGAAAACAGTTTGGCAGTTTCTTATAATGGTAAACATTGACTTACAATATGACCCAGCAATCCTGTTTCCAGGTGTTTGCCCTAGGAAAAAAAGAAAACATACAGTTACACAAAAACCTGTACAAAGGCATAGTGGCTCACACCTGTAATTCCAGCACTTTGGGAGGCCAAAGTGGGAGGATCACTTGAGGGCAGGAGTTCAAGGCCAGCCTGGGCAACATTCTTCATATCTACAAAAAAATAAAAATGTTTAAAAACTTAGCCAGGTTTGGTGGCACGTGCCTATAGTCCTAGCTACTTCAAAAGATGATGAGGGAGGATCACTTGAGCCTGGGAATTCAAGGTTGCAGTGAGCTATGATCACACCGCTGCACTCCAGCCTGAGTGACAGAATGAGAACCTGTCTCAAAAAAAAAAAAAAAAAAAAAACTGTACAAAAATATTTATAGTAGCTTTATCTGTGACATCCAAAAGCTAGAAAAAATCCAAGTGTTTTGCAGTAGGCAAATGGATAAACAAAGTGTGATACATCCATTCAATGGCCTATCATTCAGCAGATTTTTTTAAAAAGCAAATTATTGATAAATGGAACAACACTGATGAATTGCAAAGACAGTATGCTGAGTGATATGTTTTGGCTGTGTCCCCACTCAAATCTCAACTTGAATTGTAGCTCCTAGAATTCCAAAGTGTTGTGGAAGGGATCCAGGCGGGAGGTAGTTGAATCACAGGGGCTGGTCCTTCCCATGCTACTCTTGTGATAGTGAATAAGTCTCATGAGATCTGATGGGTTTATCAGGGCCTTCTGCTTTCGCTTCTTCCTAATTCTCTCTTGCTGCTGCCATGTAAGAAGTGCCTTTTGCCTTCTGCCATGATTGTGAGACCTCCCCTGTCATATGGAACTGTTAGTCAAATTAAAGCTCCTTTTCTTTCCTGTGTCGGGTATGTCTTTATCAGCAGCATGAAAATGGACTAATATATTGAGTGAGAGAAGCAAGCCTTAAAACCTCCATATTATATGTGACCATTTATTTGAAATTCTCAAAAAGACAAAACCAGAGTTATGGAAAATAGGTCAGTGGCTGCCAGGAATGAAGGGGAAGTTGTCACTACAGAAGGATAGGATGAGGGCATTTTTGAGGGTAAGGAATCTGTTCTGTATCTTGATTGTACTGTTTAAATGAAGATATACATGTGTTTAAACTCAGACAACTATACAGCAAAAGAAAAATAGTAAGTTACTGTATGATACTATTTTTAAATTAAGTTGAAAAAGAGGAGGGTGACTTTCAACTTCCAAAAATAGTAGAGTAGATTGGTGGAATCAAGCTACTATTGTAATGTTCCATATTATATATGAAGTAACAAAAAATTGTCTAAGTTGATAGTGATAATTTAAAGACACAAAACACAAAATGTAGTCCCTGGAGGAACCACTACAAAAAATTAGACATAGCAAAAAGGCTTAAAAGGAACCAAAAATAATATCGTATTGACCCAAGAAAAGGTAGAAATGGAGAAACAGAGAAACAAAAAGCAAATGAAACAAACAGAAGACAAATAGCAGAATTGTATACCTAAATCTAACCTTACCAACAATTACATTAAATGTAAATGGACTAAAAATTCTAATTTAAAAAACAGAGGTTTTTCAGACTGGATAAAAAACTAAGACTCAAGTACAGGCTGTCTACAAGGACACACTTTAATACAAAGACATAAATATGTTTTGTGTGAAAAGGTAAAAATAAGGTATACCCTACAAACACTAATTACAACAAAGATGGACTGGTTATACCAATATCCAATGAAATAGATTTTAAGATAAAAAGCATTACCAAAGATAAAAAGGAGCATTTTATAATGACAAAAAGTCAATATATCAGGGAGGAATAACATGTTTACAATTGTGTGCCTAATAATAGAGCTTCAAAATACATGAAGCAAAAACTGATTGAAGAAAAGAGAGAAATAGAGCCACAATCAGAGTTTTGGATTAGAAAAAACTTAGCAATAATATAGAAGATCTGAATGACACCACAAAATCCCCTGGCCTAAGTGACATTTACAGAAAACCACAGCTAATAGCTATGGAACACATATTCTTTTCAAATATACAGGGAATATTCATGAAAATAGACCATATGGTGGGCCATAAAGCAAGTCTCAATTAACATTAAAAAGTAGAAATCTTAGAAAGTATGTACTATAGCCAAAATTTACAAGTCTCAAGTATTGGAAATTAAATAATGAACTTCCAAATAACCTATCATTCAAAGAATAAACCACAAGACATAAATCAAATAAGGTTTTATCTTACAAATCTAGAAAAAGAAGAGGGGTAAATCCAAAGTAAGTAAAACAATTAACAAAGAACTGAAAAAGAAGATAACATAGACAGTGAAGAAAATGAAGTCAAAAATTGGTTCTTTGTAATAGAAAAAAAAAAGGTGGCTAAGCACTAGTAAGACCATCGAAAGAAAAATAAAAGAGAAATCAATCTCTAGAAACAGGAGCAAAGGAGGTGGTATCACTGTAATTCCTACATATATCAAAAGAACAAAAACAATTATAAACAAATTATGTCAATAAATGGAACAACTTGGAAAAATGAACAGATTATTTGACAAACACAACTTATTAAAATTAGAATGACATGGAATATAAAATTGAATTCATTATTTAAAAAACAAAAGTAAATGCCACCCCAGATATTTTCACTGGTGAATTCTAGCAAATATTAAGGCCAAAATAATGCCAATCTTATGCAGACTCTCTGAACATAGAGAAATAAGGACAACTTTTCAATTCATTTAATAAGATAAGCATAACTTTGATTCAAAAATCTAACATGTAAGAAAAAATATTATAGACTAATACCTCACATAGATGCATTCCTAAAACATTAGCAAAGTATATATATCATTATATATTGCTATATATAATAGGTAACATAATAATAATATTAGATGTTAGATATATAAAAATGTATACATAGCATATATAATATAAAATCATATATTGCAAATATATTTATATATTACATATGCTGCGTATGTTAGTATGGCATATATTTAGTTATATAATTATGTTATATATTATATCGCTAATAACACAACTATATATTATAGAATATATTTATATATTACATATGCTGCATATGTTAGTATGGCATATATTTAGTTATATAATTATGTTATATATTATATCGCTAATAACACAACTATATATTATATTATGTGTTTATATGGTAAAATATTACATATAATGCAATACTATTTGGCAATAAAAAAGAACCAACTACTGATATCAAACAATGTGGATGAATCTAACATACATTATGCTGAGAGAAAGAAGACTGATACAAAAGAGTACATATGTGAGTCCATTTTAATTAAGTTCCAGAACAGGCAAAAGTAATCTAAGGTGAGAAATAAATCAGAAAAACAATTGCTTGGTGGGGGTGGGGGGGGGGGATTCACTGGGAAGGGGCCTAAGGGAATCTTCTGGGGGAAATGGACATACTCTGCATCATGATAGGGATGTATTATTGGTTTATCCCTTTGTCAAACTTATAGCTAAGATTTGTATGCTCCACTGTTTGTAAATACTACCTCAAAAAACAGTAAAATGTAATTGAGTGTGTGGAGAGCAAGTGAAGATACCAATTTTTTAAATTATGACTGAATGTTCCTAATTGTTGAAACTGGGTGATGAGTACTAGAAGGTTCACTATAACATTGTATTTATTCTGTATATGTCTTAATCCACTCTGGCAGCTGTAACAAAAATACCATAAATGGAGTGGCATATAAACAACAAATATTTATTTCTCACAGTTCTGGAGGCTTGGGAAGTCCAAGATCAAGGTGACAGGAGATTCAGTGTCTGGTAAAGGCACAACTCTCAGCACCTAATCATTTTCCAAAGGCCCCACCTCCTCACACCATCACCTTGGAGGTTAGAATTTCTATTTTATTGTTATTATTATCATTATTATTATTATTGTGAGACAGGGTCTCACTGTGTTACTCAGGCTGGACTACAGTGGTGCAATCATGGCTCACTGTAACCTCAACCTCCCAGGCTCAATCGATTCTCCTGCCTCAGCCTCCTGGGTAGCTGAGACTACAGGCATGCATCACCATGCCCAGCTTATTTTTTGTAGAGACTGAGTCTTGCCATGTTCCCCAGGCTGGACTCAAGCGATCCACCCACCTAAACCCCCCAAAGTGCTAGGATTATAGATGTGAGCCACCATGCCTGGCCAGTGGTAGGATTTCAACACATGAATTTCCAGGGAACACAAACATTCTTATCATAGCAGTGTATGTTTAAAATCTGGCTTGATAAAAGCTGAAATATAGGTTTATGTCAGGATGTATGGTCGTTAATGGGTGATTTTTAAACTTTACACACACAAAATATGGCTCCCCTGGCTCTGATAGTAGAAGCACAAGGAATGAATTTCCAGTAAGCAGTGGCACTCACTTGTTGCCTTACTTGTTCTCTATGTCTCCTTAGATCTTCCAACTCTCTAGGCACACCAGACACTTGTCAACAACCACAGAATTGCCCATCTCCCCACACTTTCCTCTCCTCCTCCTTCACATGGTTGAATCCTGCCAAAGCTAATTCAGTCCCACTTCTTTCTGAGGATTTCTCTAACCACTCACCCTTCTCTACCAGGAGAAGGTGTTGCACAATACTTTCCAAGACACTCACCAGATATCTAAAACATGTTGTCTAGTAAAGCTACATTTCTTTCATTAAGTTTAATAGTTCAAAAATCTGACACTAACTTTAAAAATTATCAGAATCTCAGACCAATATCCTGAAGTATTTCCCCATGTTTTCTTCTAGTAGTTTCACAGCTTCAAGTCTTACATTTAAGTCTTAATTTATTTGAGTCGATTTTTATATATGGTGAGAGATGGGTCTAGCTTCATTCTTCTGCACATAGATATTCAGATTTCCCTGCATCATTATTGAAGACACTGTCTTTTCCTCACTGTGTGTTCTAGATAAGACCTCAAAAGCACAGGCAACAAAAGCAAAATAGACAAATGGGACTATATTAAACTAAAAACCTTCTGGCCAGCAAAGGAAACAATCAACAGAGTGAAGAGACAACCTGGGAGAAAATGTTTGCAAACTATTCATCTAACACGGATTAATATC
The DNA here is from genome assembly GCF_049350105.2 of Macaca mulatta. Classification (NCBI taxonomy): domain Eukaryota; kingdom Metazoa; phylum Chordata; class Mammalia; order Primates; family Cercopithecidae; genus Macaca; species Macaca mulatta. The sequence continues at coordinate 138,872,270 of NC_133414.1, forward strand.
CAGAGTATACAAGAGACTCAAACAACTCAAAAGTTAAGATAATAATAATAATACAATTTAAAAATGGGCAAATGGTACCGGGTATGGTGGCTCATGCCTGTAATCCTAGCACTTTGGGAGGCTGAGGTGGGCAGATCACCTGAGGTCAGTAGTTTGAGACTAGCCTGGCCAACATGGTGAAACCCTGTCTCTACTACAAAAAAAAAAAAAAAAAAAAAAAAATATATATATATATATATATATATATATACACACACACACACACACACACACACATATATATACAAACACACACCACACACACACACACACACACACACACATTAGCCAGGCTTGGTGGTGGGCACCTGTAATTCCAGCTACTCAGGAGGCTGAGGCACAAGAATTGCTTGAACCCAGGAGGCAGGGGTTGCAGTGAGCCAAGATCACACCACTGCACTCCATCCTGGGCAACAGAGTGAGACTCTGTCTCAAAAAAATGAATAAATAGGCCAGGTGCGGTGGCTCACACCTGTAATCCTTGCACTTTGAGAGGCCCAGGCGGGTGGATCACCTGAGGTCAGGGGTTTGAGACCAGCCTGGCCAACATGATGAAACCCCATCTCTACTAAAAATACAAAAAATTAGCAGGGTATGGTGGCGCGTGCCTGTAATCCCAGCTACTCAGGAGGCTGAGGCAGGAGAACTGCTTGAACCCAGGAGGCAGAGGCTACAGTGATTGCACCACTGCACTCCAGCCTGGGCAACAAGAGCAAAACTCCATCTCAAAAATAAATAAAAAATTAAAATAAAATAAATACCTAAATAAAAATTAGAAAATAAAAATGGACAAATGAATTGAACTGACATGTCTCCAAAGACAACATACAAATGGCCAAATATATGAAAAAATGTTCAACGTCACTAATCATCATGGAAATGCTAATCAAAATCACAAGATACCATCTCACCTCAGTTAGAATGGCTACTATCAAAAATACAAAAAATAACAAACACTGGCAAGGATGCAGAGAAAAGGAAACTCTTATACACCATTAGTAGGAATGAAAATTAGGATGGCTGTTATGGAGAACAGTATGGAAGCACCTCATAAAACTACAAGTAGAAAACTACCCTACAATCCAGCAATCCCACTACTGGGCATTTATCCAAAGGAAAACAAAAATCACCATAGAACGGAATACTATTTGGGCATAAAAAAGAATGAAAGCTTGTCATTCACAGCAACATGGATGAACTTGGAGGACATTATGTTAAGTAAATTAAGCCAGGCAAAGAAAGATAAATACTGCAAGTTCTCACTCATATGTAGCAACTTAAAAAGTTGATCTCACAAAGCTAGAGAGTAGAATAGGGGTTCTTAGAGGCTGGGAAGAGTAGCAGGTGGGGGGACAGGGAGATGGTGGTTAAAGGATACAAAATTACAGCTAGATGGGAGGAATAAGTTCTAGTGTTCTATAGCACTATAGGGTGATTACAGTTAACAAGAATTTATTGTATGTTTTTAAATAGCTGGAAGAGATGATTTTGAACACATGAAAATGATAAATATGTGAGGTAACAGGTATGTCAATCACCCTGATTTGATCATTATGCATTGTATGTATTGAAATATCACTCTGTGCCCCCATAAGCATATACAATTACTATGTGTCAATTAAAACTTAAAAAAATCAAAAAAAATGTCAGAATCTTCATATTCAGGGTAGAAAATTGCCAATTTGCTTTTGACAAACACACTGGTAATTTCTCTCCTTAAGCAAAGATAGCTGCCTTTAACCTGTGCTGGAGAGGAAAGATCATAACACAGGAGGTTTTAACCAGTAACAAGAATCTCCTACCTTCCCCTTGGTTCACCTTAATGCTACAGTAAAAATCCACACACAACAGCAGGGAGTGGAGGAGCTGGGTCTGTGTCCACCCTCATAGCACAGGTTGCGGGGGAGAGAAGAGCAGGAAAAATGGAACCTAGATGGCGAGAGTCAATCAAGATGAATCTCTGAATTCTGCTCCTCCTCAGGGTTTCATTTCTTTTCCATGATAGATAAGCTTTGGCTAAAACAGCTTATAAAGTCTCCAGTTATTTTCTGATAATATGAAGTGTTCCACATTGGAATATAAAATATTAATCACTCCCACTTCTAAAGCTGACGCACGCATCAAACCTTTCTAAACATGCTTGGAAAGCACCCTTAGCTCCTGCATTGTCCTCAGCCTACACTCAGCTTTTGAAACAAAAAACAAAAAGTACCAAGAGAAAGAAAAGCTTTTATTGTGCTCCCATCAGGCCTCAAAAATATATAGACTTTTTAGAGAAACTATGAAATACATTCCCATTTTCATTTTTTAAAACTTCCTGCAACATTATGCAGATAGGCAGTCCTCATTTTGTCTATGTCATGATCTAAATGTGTCCCCCAAAATTCATGTGTTGGAACTTAATCCCCATTGCAACAGTGTTCAGAGGTGGGGCTTAATGGGAGGTATTTTGGTCATGGGGCTCTACCCTCATGAATGGATTAATGCTGCTTTAAAAAAGGATTGCCGGAGTGGCTTTGCTTTTTTTCACTCGTCTGCCATGTGAGGATACAGTGTTGGTCCCTGTTTGCCCTTCCACCTTCTACCATGTGAAGACATGGCCCCAACAGATACCAGATGATGCTACCACCTTGATCTTGGACTTCTTAGCCTCCAAAATTTTGAGAAATTAATTTCTTTTCATTATAAATTGCCTAGTCTGTGCTATTCTGTTATAGCAGCACAAAACAGACAAAGACAGCATAGTACTGTGTAACTGAAATTTGTGCATATCAGGACCATGCAAAAGCAAGGACTGCCTGTGCCCTTACTTAGTAATTTATGACTGCCTAAAATGAGAAGCAAAGGGACTATGTGATTAAAGGCAGTTGTGTAAAGCTACTTCTCTCATCCCTTTCAAAGCCATCTCAAACAACACCAAGAAAAAAAAATAGAGGGAAAACATCTTCTTAAAAGGAACAAGGAAAGAGCCACAACACCAAAGTACGAAATGATGCATACCTGAAAAATACCACAAAATCTGCCTAAAAAGGGGAAGATGGACAAGAGATAATGCTTGTTTTCAACTTTAAGCTACTCACAAATGTCCACGAAAGTTAGTGTTGCAGTCCTGAGAGGCTACTCCATTCATTAACCTTTGATTGGATCTTTCGAATAGGGTAGGGCATGAGAAAAGCAAACTGATCAATAGTCAAAAGAGGTCAATGTCAAGGAGAAACCATGGTGAGATACAACTTTCATTATCGAGGACATGGCATCTGAATTGAAGTATATTGCCAGGGAAAAAGAGGAAAGAGATACAGCCATTATAGATGATAAAACAGAGAGGCTATGACTAAGGACTTTATAAGAGCTCCACTAATGTTTTGGTTGCTGAAAATTGAGAGATTACTTCTTCATCTCAAAGATACCACAGGCAACCTGATTCTCTGATAAAGGAGATCAAAGAGATATAAATATTCAAAATAATATTACAAGAAATCAGAAGAAGATAAGCAAGTTGGAAGAACTAAGAAAAACATGGAAGAGAAAAATAAAAACATTTATGAATTCAAAATCATATTGGAAACAACCAAAATTAGTATTCAGAAACATAGCAGGGACAAAACAAAATGCAAAAAATAAAGCTATCCACTGATGAGACTGCTGTCTTCTAGTAATACAACATAGCTTATGTCAGATTGACCTTTTTGTTTATAGAGTAATTATAAACATTGGACAAAATATTTTTACAATGTTTGAAGGCATTGGAGAACAACCAAAATTAGGTAGAAACTTTAGGTAATTCAACCCTTGAAAGAAAGGAATTACACTGCTGTAACCCCTGTTTATATTGCCTTTCCTGCAAGAGCATTTCCACTTTCCATAATGATAGTCTGGTAGATTTCAAGCAGAAAGCTGTAAGACTATCGGTAAGAAGAGGTAGAGGAGAAATTTGGGGTTGCTAGGGTCACTAAAAATTAAAGAGGAAACCCAACTAAGAAGGGAGGCACAGAAAAGGGAACCCCTGTATCTAGGAACAAACTCCCCTCCAAGTCATTGGCTGGCCTTGGGTTGCATTAGCAAGAAGTGAGACTCTCAGTAGCAAAAAGGAAGCAACAACAAGAAGGCAAAAGGAGCTTAAGCAGAGATTTCAGCAGCCGCCTCTCTCAAAGGAAATGGAGTTTGGAATTTGGGTCTCACTAGTTAGAAAGACGTGGTAATCACTTCAGGATATCTGTTAAAGACCAGAAAGACAACACCCTGAAAGTAAAGTTCGTGTCCCAAGACTAAAAGATTTGTCCTAAGACTAGGAGCAAAACTGAAATGAATCACTCTAACAGTATCTGAAATCTAGTCTATACAAAGCCTAAGTCAAGCCTATGAAATTCAAAGTGATTTGTCAGTAATGTACTTACTGTAATAAAAGCCAGCACTCTTTAGAGAAAGAGAGCAGAATACAGATTCTCTAAAACATATTAATAAAAATGCCAATATCCAATGTTAATAAAAATAAGAAATGTAATTCATACTCAAAAGAAATAAATCAGTAAATAGAAACAGAACTACAAAATCTCAGATGTTAGATTAGCAGAAAATGACTTCAAAATAGCTATGATAAATACATTAAAGAATCTATAAAAGAATTTCTTACCCTTGGCACTATTGATATTTTGGACTTAATAATTCTTTAACATGTAAGAGGTGGTTGTGTGCCTGGTAGATATTTAACAGCATCCCTGGTCTCTACCCCCTTGATAGAGTTTGGCTCTGTGTCCCCACCCAAATCTCACCTTGAATTGTAATAATCCCCACATATCAAGGACAGGACCAGATGGAGGTAATTGAATCGTGGGAGTGTTTCCCCCATGCTGTTCTCATGATAGTGAGTGAGTTCTCACAGATCTGATGGTTTTATAAGCATCTGGCATGTACCCTGCTGGCACTCATTCTCTCTCCTGCCGCCCTGTGAAGAGGTGCCTTTCTGCATGATTGTAAGTTTCCTGTGGCCTCCCCAGCCATGCAGAACTGTGAGTCAATTAAACTTTTTTCCTTTATAAATTACCCAGTCTCAGGTATTTCTTCACAGCAACGCGAGAACAGACTAATACATCCCTAGTTAGTACTCTCTTAGATATGATAACCATAAAATGTCTGCAGACATTACTAAATATTCCTTTGGGGAGGAAATTGCCCCTGGATGGGTCCCACTGGTTATATAGGAAAAGAACTCCGTAACAGATGAACAGGTAGCGAATTTTAGGAATGACATGGAAGGTATAAAAAAGAAAGAAAGAAATTCTGGAATTAAAAATACAGTATCTAAAATTTTTCAATTGGATAATACTATTGAAAAAATGTTGGATGGAATAAGTACATCTGCCTGAAGACAAAAAATTATCAGTAACATAAAGCAGGTCAATAAAATCATCTAACCTGAAGCACAAAGAGGGAACAAAATTGCAAAACGTGACCAAAGCTTTAGTGACTTTGAGGTCTGTACCATGCTGTTTAACATACCTGTAATTGACATCTCTAAAGAAAAGAAGCAGAGAAAGCAGCTGAAAAAATGTTTTGGAAAAATATTAACTGAAAATGTTCCAGATTTTGGTTTATAAAAATAGCAATTTGCTAATCTAGGAAGTTCAGTAACCCCCAAACAGGATGAATACAGAAAAAACTACACTTAGACAAAATTGCAGTCAAACTGCTGAAAATCATAAGTAAAATTTTTAAATCTTGAAAGAAGAAAAAAAGAGACATACTACACACAGGGAAATAATGATAAGAATGACAGCTGAATTCTCACCAGAAATAATGGAGGCCGGAATAAAGATGTCATTGAAATGACATCTTTAAAGATCTGAAAGAAAAAAAACTCTCAAACTGGAATTCTGTATCCAATGGAAATACCCTTCTAAAATGAAAGTGAAATAAAGACTTTTTCAGATGAATGAAAAATGAGAATGTCATTTTTGTCAACAGCATACCCACAATACAAAAAATACTTAACTGAAGGAAAATGAAACTAGATAGAAAATCATATCTATAGGCAGAAATGAAGACTACTATCAGGAAGTGTTGATTATGTGTGTTGGCATAAAGGACTTATTTTTCCTAAATTATTTAAAAGTTAATTTATTGTTTATAACAAAATTTAAAATACTGTAGTATGAGATTTATAACATAAATAGAAATAAAATATATTACCACACTGTCACAAAGGATAAGAGGAGATAAATTGAATTACTCAGTTTTATGTTTTTATATAACATCAGTTTATATAAAAACATAAAACATTTTATAATCAGCTTGTATATGAAGCTGTGTGATAAATTAAGATTGCATATGTTATTTCCTAGAACAACCATGAAAAACACATTTCTAGATAGAAGTATCAGCCAGTAAAGGAGATAGAATGAAATAAACAAAATACTAAGTTAATGCCATAGAAAAGTTGAAAAAAAATACAAAAATTAGTTGGGTGTGGTGGTGCACACCTGTAGTCCCAGCTACTCGGGAGACTGAGGCAAGAGAATCACTTGAACCCAGGAGGTGGAGGTTGTAGTGAGCCGAGATTGCACCACTGCACTCCAGAAAGAAAGAAAAGAAAAGAAGAAGAAGAGCCAAAGTACAAAGAAGAGTCAACAAATAGCAAATAAATGGAGGTTGTGAATTATAAACTCAACAGTATCAATAAGTACATTAAACATATATGAACTAAATACCCTAATTAAAAGGCAGGGATTGTCAGACTGGATTAGAAAGCAAGATTCAACAATAAACCATTTATAAGAAAACAGCTTTAAATATGAAGACATATACAGATTGAAAGTAAAAATATGGCAGGGAAATTTCCATGCACACTTTAAGCATAAGAAAGATGGTATAGCTATATTAATATCAGACAAAATAGACTTCAAATCAAGGATAATCAGAGACAAAGGGGGACCTATGTTTTTTCAGTAAAGGTGTCACACATGTCACCCTGGATAGGGTGGAGTGGTAGGATCATAGTTTACTGTAATCTCAAAATCCTGGGCTCAATCTACCCTCCTGAAAGAGGGATATTTTAAAATGATACAGGAGAAAATTCATCAAGAAAAATAACAATCCTTAAAAATACATGCACTTATAAACAAAGCTTTAAAACATATGAAGCAAAAATTGAAAGATATAAACAGAGAAAAGAGAAATCCACTCCTACATTACTTTTTTCCCAGACCATCACTTAACCCACATCCTATAATAAGCAATAGGGAACTGTATTAAAAGCATTCATTGTGCCAAAGATCTTATATGCATTATTTCCTCTTCCTTGCTGGAGTGCTTATTGGGCAGTAATCCCGTGCCACCTTCTAACAATCCTTATATTGTTACTCAATTCAGTTCATTTGCTAATTTGCCAACATATTTATTGGCTAACACTATGTGTGGTCATCATTATGTAATTTCTCACTTACATGGTTTTCTTATCTCCCCTTCTAGTACAGGAGTCAAGATTCTTGAGAACAAGGACCTGTCTTCCCCACCTCCCAAATTATTTCTCTTTTTATTTATCACAGAGTTTAATGCACCATCTGGAGCATATTAAGCTCTCGAGGGTGTTTGATTCACCATTTATTGCTGTCTCCTACTAGCCTCCTCCAGGAAATAATCTAATTCCAGTCCAACTTGAAGAAGGGAGTCTCATTAGCTTTTGGATTATAAATTATCACTCGGTCTGTTTGGCCTGAACACAGCAATGGATACTATATATATATGTCATTGATGACAGGATGTCTTTGGTGGCAAGGGATGGAGAAAGGACAGAGAGGAACTTGGGTAAGCCAGTCTGAAGTAAGCTGGAGTGGGGAGAAGAGACATAAGTGAGTGGGGAGGACTTTTTTGATATGGACTCTCACCCACCATCCCTCCCTAAACATTGCCTCTTCTCATTGTACAGCTTTTATGGAGCCCTGACAAGCAATAAGCAGTGTCCAAAAGTACTACCATGGGGGTGCATTGAGCCCTGCCAAGTGCCATGGAGATGGCAATGAGGACAGACTATTCAAGCACAATCAACTTTATCAACCCCTAAAGTTATTCTACAGATACACCAACAGCTGCAAAGATGACTGTAGAAGGATAGTCACTGAAACACTGAAGTAATTATGACAAAACTAGAAACTTTCATTCCCATCAATAAAAGAAAGATTAAATAAATTATAAAACAGACATATAATGGAGTACTATACATTCATCAAAAAGAATAAGTGACTGAAATAAAAGGAGTTCCAAAGTATTATTAATTGAAGAAAAGCAAAGTGGAGGTCAGTTTTAGAATATGGTCATCCTGAAATAAAAATTTAAGATATACACATGTAAGACTAAAATATATATTTTGGAATACATAAAATCTATTATTTTTAGTATACTATGGAATGTGTATGTGTGCATATATAATAATAACTTACAACATTCCAGAAGGATATGTAGTAAAGCGTACATATAACAAAATGGTGACTTCTGGGACATGGGGATGGGATCAGAGATTAAATGAAGATGTGTTTTTCATCATTAACCCTTATTTAATTTTTTATTCAATTTATGTGCTATTTTAATAATTTTTGAAAAATTGAATAATTTTTTTTTGTTGCAAACAGCTTAGCTGGAAGACTTTACAGAAAAATTCTACTACAAACACACTGATTTAACATAAAAGAATAAGGCTACTGGAACTCAGGGACTTCTGTAATCCGTTCCAAGTCCTGGAGGCAGTTAGAGCAGAACTGGGCAAAGAACCCAGATCTTGCTCCACTATACCATATTTCAGCCTTTAAATATCAGTATCACCTGCCAGCATATTGCTCTTAAGGTCAACATTCATGAAGCGTATACAGTACCCACAGGAATTTCTTTTTAAAAAAATTTGGGTGGGAATGGGAAATGGAAAACAGTTTGGCAAGTTAAACATAGGACGCCTCTGTGTTCCAGCAGTTCCACCTCTGGGCATATACTAAAGAGCAATCAAACCATAGGACCACCCAAGAACTACAGGAAGGTTCAAAGCAGCATTATTACTAATAGCCAAAAAGTAAAAATGACCCAAACATCTAGTGTATCGGACAATAAAAAAGAAGTACTGATACATGGCACAATGTGGATGAACCTTGAACACATGCTAAGTGAAAGAGGTCAAAACAAAGGGCAACATATTATATGATTCTATTTATATGAAATGTCCAGAACAGACAAAGCTCTAGTGAGAGAAAGCAGATTCACGGCTGCCTAGGGACTAGGGATAGGACAGTATGGCTAGCGGGCATAGGTTTTTAGTTATATTCTAAAATTAGCAATGAACTCATTACTAATATCAGAATATTAGTAATAAAAATATTCTGAGATTGTGGTGATGGTTGCACAAACTGTGAATATACTGAAAGGTATTGAATTGTCCATGTTAAATGGCTGAATTGTGTGGTATGTGAATATTTTAATAGACCGTTAAAATTAAAATCTTGGTTCTGTAACTTTCCATAGGCCTGAGAGAAAGGGCTAGAAAAGGGGATTCCACCAAGAATGAAAAGGATGGCTGGCTCAGACCAAGGCCCTGAGACTTAAATGAGCAGCTCTTCTTTACCCCTTTCTGCCCTGGGAGATGGAAAAAGGGAGCCAGAGAGAAGGGATGGGAAGAGTCCTGAGAAGACCAGCAGGTCACACTAAGAAGCTGGACCGTGAGGGGCTGAAGATTGCAGTTGCAGTTGTCAAAAAGCAACAAGGAGACCAGGCCAGAAGATGGATGGCCACCTGATTCTATATTGTGGGTCCCACCTCTTAATACTGTTAAAATGGCAAGTAAATTTTAGCATGAGTTTTGGAGGGGACATGCAAACCATAGCATGAAGTCATGACAAATTGTGTTACATAATGGATGGATCTGCTCTCCACAGGAGACTTGTTAAAATTCTTATTTCCTCTCACATACATGTCTTTCCCATTAAATACAAATCAACTAGGGATTTTTTCCACGAATTTTAACACTCTTCTAAATATCTATTTCTGTGATGAGTTCAAAGAGTAGAAAGATATTTTGGAGCTTTCTGAAATCCAACACATCTAATGACTTTTAAATGTGTCTTTATGGCTTTACTTTTAAGAATCAGAAAAACACATGTTTCTGGAATGACCTTTATTTATTTATTAATTCAAATGTCCATGCCCTGTTTGCAACAGATTGATTCCAAATTCATACAAGACAAATGCTAACAATGTGCTTAGCTGTGTAACCCTGGACAAGCTATTTATTGCTCGAAGTCCTCGCTATTCTATAAAATGGAAATGAAAATGCCACATACTTGATAAAGGTGTTTCATAAATAAGGGATGTATGGAAGCATTTAACCTACAGCTGGCACAGTGGATTATGCAGTAAAAGTCACTTGTCATATCCGTTTATCTCTATAGAAAAGAGTTAGTGGAAGAAGGAGCAGGGATTTGAACTCGTGGTGCCTAACTTCAGCTCTCTAGCTCCAACCTTTGTTACACTTTCTATAGAGAAAATAAAGCCCTCAGCACAATGCCTAGCAATTGGGAAATATGCAATTAATCATAGTGACATAGTGACTGTGTTCATGAACCTGGCCCTACTCTAGGCAGGGATTTACAACTGTACCAAAATAAATGTGCAAATGTACAAAGACCCCAAAACAAAAACAATGCTTCAGATTATAAATTAGGGAAGTAAAATGGCTAACTGGAGACACCTGGAATTCACTACCCCAAACAAGAACCAATGCAATTAATAAACAGCTAAGGTAGAGTGCTGACATATAGCAGAGGAGTAGAGATGCACCCGTGGTGATTGGAAGTCCAGGAGGGCAACACGGAGCCCCATATCCTCTGCCTGGATCAGATCTGCCTGGGGTCAGGAGGGCCTTCCCATTGTGAAGAAAAGTAAGTAGAAAACTCTCACCAACCCTCCTTGCCACCACAAACACCTATGGTGCTTACAAGAATCTCCATGGTCCTCACAATCCTTAAACCCAGTTTGGAGAACTGCTGGGAATTCACACAGCCACACTGCCCTAGATTAGGAGCACAAGGTATGCATTCCCCATTCCAACCCACTCCTGTGAACCAAGCTACTATAGCATAGCACCACCTTGAGACCAGAGTCACTTTTAGGGCACACCCTACTCTGGAGGCCAGTGCACCTCTGGAGTACTAGGGCTCTGTCTTCATTCCACCAAGCCCACACAAGTAGCTGGATGCTACAATCCTAGCTGCACAGAGCTTGGGCCCAGGATTGGCTATGACTCTGGTTTTGCAAAGCAGGGGAACTAACCTCCACCACCACACTACCAGCCAGATGAACAGTCTGCCAGTCCTACCTAGAGAGAACATGCTCTTGAGCCAGCCAAGCCACTGCATGCTCTCTCCCAAGCAAGAGAGGCCCCTGAGCCTCTGAGCAGCTGACATGCCCCAGAGCCAGGAGGATAGTTATATTCCCATGCTCAGGATTTTCAAAACAACCCCAAAGTGCTCCAACACCACAGACAAGACATGGCCTGCCCAATGGCCCTGTTCCCCCAATAAGGACCTGAGAGATAGCCCCCATGGCCCACCCCTGGTGGACATGCTGCAGGCTGGCCAAGCAGCCCTGCACCTGCATACTGAGCCTGAGAAATCGCTCTGTGCCTATCACTGGCCTGAGGAATCATTCTGTGCCTGCCATGAGCAGACATGCCCCCAGGCCAGCCAAGCAGCCATGTGTCCATGTCCCAAACCTGAGAATAGCCCCATGGGCCACCTGCAGCAGACACACCCTTAGGCTGGCCAAGAAGCTGTGTGCTTGCATCCAAGACCTGAGAAACAGCCCATGGGCCACTCCTGGCACACACCCACACCTGAGACATCCAAGCAACTCTGTGCCTGTGCTTCCTGCCACAGTAACAGGTCTGTGTCCCCACCCTAAGTGAACCAGATCCTAAGTTGGCCAACCCATCATGTGCACACATGTACTCTTGACCTGTTGACCTGAGAAATAGCCTGGTGAGCCCATCTCTGGCAAAACCACACCACCATCACTACAAACTCTATCAGCCTAAGCCACTGAGAAACTTGCAAACACCATTAATGTGTATTACAATCGAAGAAACTATACAGAGACAACACTATTGTGTACACCTAGAACAAAGGTGAATGCACCACTGCAAACTAACACCCCAAGACCCATTCAGATAAATAAATCTTTTCCTATAAAACCCACTTATAAAATTGGAAGAGGTGACTCTTCCACTAGAAGCATAGAAGTCAACACAGGGACACATTAACCATGAAAAAGCAACAACAAAAAAGCCACCTTCAAAGGAAAACAATAATTCTCCAGCAATGGACCCTAATCACAAGGAAATACATGAAATGCCAGAGAAAGAATTCAAAATAATAATCTTAGGGACACATAGTAAGATAAAGAGAACATAGACAATTCAATGAAATCACAAAAACAATCCATGATTTGAATGAGAAATTCAACAAAGCAATAGATATAAAAACAGAAATCCTAGAACTGAAGAATTCAATGAGTAAAATTAAAAATACAATCAACAGCTTCAACAACAGATGAGACCAAGCAGAAGAATTTCTGAACTTAAAGACAAGTCTTGTGAAATAGCACAGGCAGACAAAAAGAAAAGAATAAAAAATTATAAAGAAAGCTGACAATTTATGGGACATCATTATGCAAACAAATATTCATATTATGGTCATTGCAGAACGAGAAGAAAAAGGAAAAGATAAGAAAAAACACATTTAATGAAATAATAGCAGAAAGCTTCCCAAGTCTTGAGAGATACATGGATATCCAGGTCTAGGAAACATAAAGAATTCCAAATAGATACAACCCAAACAGAGTCTGTCTGAGGCACATTATAGTCAAATTGTCAAAAGTCAAAAAGAAAGAAAGAGTTCTAAAAGCAGCAAGGAAAACATGTCAATTACGTATAAGAGAATCCCATTAGACTAACATCAGATTTATCAGTAAAACCCTTACTGGCCAGGATAGAATGGGATTATATATGTAGAATACTAAATGAAAAAAAAAAAAAAAAACCTGCCAGCCAAGAATATTATACTCAAGAAATCTATCCTCCAAAAATGAAGGACAAATAAAATATTCCACAGAGAAGCAAAAACCAAAGAAATTCTTCAAGGAAATGTTGAAGGGAGTCCTACATCTGGAATTGAAAAGACAATGATGATCATCATGAAAACATGCAAAACTAAAAAACTGACTAGTAGAGCCAATATACAAAGGAGGAAGAAAAAGAAATCAAACCTGTCACTGCAGAAAGTCAGTCAGCCACAAAAATAAACAATAGGAGGTCAGGAGCCCGAGACACAAGAATCACTTAAACCCAGGAGGCAGAGGTTGCAGTGAGCTCAGATCACACCACTGCATTCAGCCTGAGCAACAGAGTGAAACTGTGTCTCAAAAAAAATTAATTTTAATTTTAATTTAAAATAAAAATAGAAAAGGAAGTAAGAAACAAGGGATATACAAAACAACCACAGAACGATCAATAAAATGACAGGAGTAAGTTCTCACCTATCAATAATAACCTTGAATGTAAATGGATTAAATTGCTTATTTAAATGACATAGATTGGCTGAATGGATTTTTAAAGGACCCAACTATATGCTGCCTGCAAGAAATTCACATCACCTGTAAAGACACATATAGACTGAAAGTGAAGGTTGGAAAAAGATATTCCATGCAAACAAAAATCGAAAGTAAGCAGAAATAGCTCTACTTATATTGAAAAAAACAGACTTCAAGTTAAAAGCTATTTAAAAGAGACAAAGAAGGATACTATATAATAATAAAAAGATCAATTCAGCAAGAGATTATAACAATTATAAATACATATGCATCCAACAATGAAGCACCCACATATATAAAGCAAACATTATTAGATCTACAGGGAGAGATAGACTCCAATACAGTAAGAATTAGGGACTTTAACACCCCACTCTCAGCATTAGACAGATCGCCTAGACAGAAAACCAACAAAAAACATTGAATTTAAACTTCACCATAGACCAAATGGACTTAAAAGACATTTATGAACATTTCACCCAACAGTTGTAGAATATACATTTTTTAAATCGGTACGTGTAACATTCTCCAGAATTGACCATATGTTAGAACACAAAACAAGTGTCAAAATATTTTTAAAAATTAAATCACATCAGGTATCTTATCTGACCCCAATGGAATAAAACTAGACATTAGTAACAAGAGAAGTTTTAAAACTACACAAATTCATGGAAATTAAACAACAGGCTCCTGACTGACTAATGGATGAAGAACAAAATTAAGAATGAAATTTTAAAATTCCTCAAGACAAAATAGAAACACAATATACAAAAACCTACAGGACAGAGCAAAACAGTATTAAGAGGCAAGTTTACAGCAACCTACATTTAAAAAAAAAAAAAAAATAGAAAGATTTCAAATAAACAATCTAATGATGCACCTCAAGGACCTAGATAGAAAAGGAAGAACCATCCAAACTCAAAATTAATAAACACTAGAAAGCAAGAACAAACGAAATTCAAAATTAACAAAAGGAAAGAAATAATACAAATCAGAGCAGAAACAAATGAATTGAGACTCAAAAATACAACAGATCAACCAAACAAAAAGTTGATTTTTAAAAAAGATAAGCAAAATTGACAAATCATTATCTAGATTAAGATTACTGGAGGAAATCCAAATAAATGAAATCAGAAATGAAAAAGGAGTTATCACAATGGATACCACAGAAATAGAAAGGATCATTAGCAATTACTGTGAACAACCATATGCCAATAAATTTGAAAACCTAGAGGAAATAAATAAATTCCTGGACACATACAACCTACCAAGATTGAACCAAGGAGAAATAGAAAACCTGAAAAGACCAACAACAAGTAATGAAATTGAATCAGTAACAAAAAGTCTTACAACAAAGAAAAGTCCAGGATCAACAGATTCATCACTGATTTCTATCAAACCCTTTAAGAAGAATTAATACCAATTATTTTCAAACAATTCCAAAATATTGAAATAGAGGGAATTCTTCCTAACTCATTCTATGAGGTCAGTATAATACCAAAATCAGACAAGGGCATAACAAATAAAGAAAACTACAGGTCAATATCCCTAATGAATATAAATGCAAAAATCCTAAACAAAATACTAGAAAACCAAATCCAACAACACATCAAAAAGATAACACACCAGGACAACATGGTATTTATCCCAGGAATGCAAGAATGGTTCAACATATGCAAATCATTAATGGAATATATAGATCACATTAATGGAATAAAGAAAAAAACCATATGATCATCTCAATAGATACAGAAAATATTTTCTTAAAATTCAACATCCTTTCATGATAAAAAAAAAAAAAAGAAACTTGATAAATTAGGTTTAGAAGAAAAGTGACTCAACATAGTAAAATCCAAGTATGACAAACGCACAGCTAACATCTTACTGATGGAGAAAAGCTTTTATAAGAACTGGAATAAGTCAAGGATGCCCACTCTCATCACTATTATTCAACATAGTACTGGATGTTCTAGCCAGAGCAATTAGGCAAGAGAAGGAAATAAACAACATCCAAAATGGCAAGGAGGAAATCGAATTGTCCCTGTTTGCCAAGAATACAATACAATATTATACATTAAAAAAACTGAAGACTCTACCAAGAAAACACTTAGAAATGATAAACAAATTCAATAAAGCTGCAGGATGCAAAATTAACAAAATCAGTAGCATTTCTATACATGAACAACAAACTAGCTGAAAAAAGAAATCAAGAAAGCAATCCCATTTACAATAGCTACAAAAAGTAATATAAAATACCTAGGAATAAATTTAACCAAGGAGGTGAATAACCTCTACAAGAAAGATGACAAAACACTGATTTTAAAAATTGAAGAGGACACAAACAGATGGAAAGACATCCAATACTCACGGATTGGAAGAATGAATAGTGTTAAAATGGCAATACTACCCAAAGCAATCTACAGATTCAATGCAAATCCTATCAAAATATCAACGCTATTCCTTACAGAAATAGAAGAAAAAAGTCCTAAAATGTGTATGGAACCACAAAGACCCCAAATAGCCAAACCAATCCTGAACAAAAAGAAAAAAGCTAGAGGTATCACACTCCCAGACCTCAAAATACACTACAAAACTATAGTAGTAACAAGCACAGCATAGTACTGGCATAAAAACATATACCTAGACAAATGGAAAAGAATAAAGAACCCAGAAATTAATCCACATATCCACAGCCAACAGATTTTTGGCAAAGTTTCCAAGAACACTCACTGGAGAAAGGACAGCTTCTTCAACAAATTATACTGTGAAAACTAGATCCATATGCAGAAGAATTAAACTAGATGCCCACCTCTTACGCTGTACAAAAATCAACTCAAAGTTGATCAAAGACCTAGATGTAAGACCCAAAATGATAAAACTACTAGAATGAAACATAGGAGAAATGCTTCAAGACATTGGTCTGAGAAAAGATATTATAAATAAGACCTTAAAAACACAGGCAACAAAAGCAAACATAAATAAATGGGAATATATCAAACTAAAAGGCTTCGGAGCAGCAAAGGAATCAATCAACAGAGTGAAAAGACAACCTACAGAATAGAAAAACTATTTGAAAACTATTCATCCAATAGGGGATTAATATTCAAAAAATACAAGGAACTTAAACATCTTAACAGCATAAAACCAAACAATCTGATTTAAAAATGGGCAAACGATCTGAACAGGCATTTCTCAAAAGAAGACATACAAATGGCTAACAAATACATGAAAATATGTTCAATGCCACTAATCATCAGGGAAATCCAAAACAAAACCACAATCAGGTATCATCTCACCCCGGTTAGGATGGCAATTATCCAAAAACAAAAAATAAATATTCATGAGGATGTGGAGAAAAAGGAACTCTCATACACTGTTAGTGCAACTGTAAACTAGTATAGCAACTATGGAGAACAGTATGGAGTTTCCTCAAAAAACTACAAATGGAACTGCCACATAATCCAGCAATTTCACTACTGGGAATTTATTCAAAGGAAAGGCAATCACTGTATGAGTGACACATCTGCACTCCCATATTTATTACAGCACTATTCACAATAGCCAAGATATGAGATCAACCTAGGTGTCTAACAACACATGAATGGATAAAATAATTGTGGTATATATACATAATGAATTACTGTTCATTCATTTTTAAAAAACGAAATCCTATTATTTGCAGCAACATGGATGGAACTGGAGGACATTACGTTAAGTGAAATAAGCCAGGAACAGAAAGTTAAACACTGCCTGTTTTCACTCATACGTGGAACCTTTAAAAAGTTGATCTCATAGAAGTAAAAAGTAGAACAGAGGATACTGGAGGCTTAAAAGAGTAGGAAGGAAGGGGTATAGAGAGAGACATATATTGAAGGACATAAAATTGCAGCTAGATAGGAGGAATAAGTTCTAGTGTTCTCTACTACTGCAATGTCACAATAACATATTTTATAGTTAGCAACAATATATCTTATAGTTCCAAATGGTTAAAAGGATTTTGAACATTCCTAAGACAAAGAAACGATAAATGTTTGACATGATAGATATGCTAATTACCCTGATCTGATCACTATGCATTAGATTTATCAAAATATCACTATGTACCCCATGAATATGCGTAATTATTATTTGTCCATTAAAAAGATAAATTTTTGAAAGAATTATGAATTATGGCCCTTTTCCTCCCCCTTTCTCTTAGTTTTATAAAATCAAATAAGAACTTGGGAGGAAGGAAACAGTTGTTCTAATTATTAGTTATAATCATGCTAAGTGGAGAGAGATGTAGAACATTCTGGAGAATGTGAGCATTCTTAGTTACAAGAACAGAACTGCTACTCCCCAAAGGAAGCTAAGGGGAGTCTGCAACCATTATGATTCTAATATGTCAGCCCTCTTTAAATAAGTTGACATTCAAAACCATTTTTTTAACTCAGCAATTTCTGCCTGCTTTTTATTTTGAAATGTTGACAAAACACCAATTTGGAGATAGGCAACAATCACAAAACAAATTAAACATCATGTACCACTTTTGCACTATGCTATGGCCATCTCTCAATGACTGTGAACAAGAATGAAGCTTTTTAAGAAAAAAATAGACTAATAGCGCTATAGTTTGAATGAATCCCCCAAAGTTCATGTGCTGGAAACTTGATCCCCAATGTGTGGGGAGGTAAGTCCTAATGAAACTTGATCCCCAGCATGTGGGGAGATAGGTTCTAATGTTTGGGTTATGGGGACACTGCCCTAGTGAATGGATTAATGTTGTAATTGCAGCAGTGGGTTCCTTATAAAAGGATGAGTCTGGCCCCTTCTTTGTCTTTTGCCCTCTCTTTGCCCTTCTGCCATGCTGTGAGGCAGCTAGAAGACACTCACCAGATGCTAGCCCCTTGAACTTGGACTTCCCAGCCTTCAGAAACATAAGCCAATGAATTTCTATTCATAACAAATTACTCATCTGTGGGATTCTGTTATAGCAGCACTAAACAAACCAAGACAAATAGCATTTTTTTAAAAGAAGAGTTAGCTCTCTCAAGGGTAAGACCACATAGATTTCTGAAACCTGGAAGCCTAGTAGCATACATCAAGTCCTTTCCTGCTCCCAGAACGCTGAAATGTTCCCCTTTACTTGACAAGTGTCTAGTACCACGTGGCTACTGTTTACTGAGCACTTACTATGTGCTAGGTAGTACTGTAATAAATGCTTTCCTGACATGGTTCTTACCACCCAGTCACAGTGTTAACTAAAGTCAGGACCAGGATGCAGACTCATGCTGGTCTGATTCCAGTATGCGTGTCCTTAGGGGTCCACCCCAGGACATAGAGCTACCTGTTCTGCCTCATTTCCTATTATTAGGTATCACTTCCTAGCAGCATCCCAGGCTTTCCTGTCGCTACCTTCTTGCTTCTGCTTTTCTCTCTGCAAAAATGCCACCTCACCAGGGAGTCTGTTGAAAGCTGATCATCCTTCAAAATGCGGAGACCACGTGACTCCCTTCAGAGAGACATTTTTGCAATCCCCCCATTCTCCCTGTGTCCACACCTGATTTTCTACATGTGTTAACACCTGGTAGCTTCTTGACAAAATCATAGAAGTATCTGGAGGTTTATGGTGTCCTGGAAAGTGCGGGGACCTTCCCAGAAGAGTCTGAATCCTAGTCGTGATTTGTGTTCACTATGTGAGCTCCGGTCAGTTCCTTAGATTTCCTGTATATAAAGCAGGCCCACCTGGAAGGGTTCCCATGAGTTCTAATGAGAGACGATCTATGTGGCCCTCGCTTCCTTCCCCTTCCCCACGGAGAGCACTTCTCATTACCCGCCTCACCTAGTAGTGAGTTGGGTATTTCTCTTGCTATCTGTGTTAAATTGTGTAAGATACATAGATAGGCCATAGATCAGTCATTGTGTGTTTCCTGCTTAGCTCCATATGTTGCAGGGCCTCTATTACTACCTATCAAATTGAACTAAATGCACATCTCCCCCAGCACATGGAGTAAAACACTTAGATCTCCCTCATTCATTCAATCTGGATCTCAGAATATACATTCTTAACGTGGTAAGAATGATTCAGAGTTGCTAACTTTCAGAAATAGTCTTCACACGGAACCTATAAATCTTTAGCAGGAAGCTGCATTTATGTAAACATGGTGAATTTAAGGATTTCAGTGTATTTTTTTATTTTATTATTTTTACTTTTTTCTTTCTTCTCCACCCCATGGTTCTGTAGCAGTATATATTTTAAACAATGTTTCCAGGCATAGTTCCTATGATAGCTCAGAATAGATTGGATTTAATTTTTAAGATTCTGTTCTTAGTTATTAAGGACACCCCACTCTGCCCCAGTGTCTCTGGAGCTCCCAGCATAGAGAAGCCAAGTAGAGAAAGGAAGAGAGCATGATTCCCAGATTCTTGGTCAATGTTAACTCTCATCAGCTGTGGAATATTTTACACATGAATAAATTCACCTAAGCCTTTACTTCCCATCTGTAAAATGGGGATAATAATAGCATTGTTCTTGCAGCAATGCTGTAAGGATTCAATTAGAAGCCATATGCAAAATCACTTGCTAATATGTCAGAAATAGGATGCTAATGATAATTATTGGTGCTGCACTATTGCAGTTCACCAAATATAGTTTTGAGCTTCCTGAATATCTAGTAAATATGGAAATTCATAGTTTATATAGTTTTTAGTGTTTAGTGAGAGGAAGTTTAATGGTTCTCTGAAAAAGAAACTTTAACCCTCTATGCACAGAGAAATTTGCCCTGTGGATACACACAGGAGACTGGGAATTTCCTAATGAATGATGGATTGGGGGCCATTTTGGAAGGAATAAAGACCTTCTTCCTGGGAATGTTTTTCACAGTGATACCTGGTAAAAGTTGAGGGTACGATATTGGATTGCCGTTCAGTAAAGGAGTTCCTTGGCAGCCAGACTTTTTGTTTCTTGCAAAGCCCTTTCTTGGGCTTGAGAATTTCTCAGTATCAGAGAATGGCTTCATTATCTATAGATCCTCCACATGGTAGAAGAGGGTGGGGGAGAGAAAAAAAAGAGAGTGAGAGCTCATTTCTCTTCTGGTGTCAGCCTCACCTATCATAGGGCAGTTTCTTCCCCCTGGGGATGAAGAAACCATTCCCCTTATTCCCACCAGGCCATAGAGGGAAGGGGTCCTGGTATCTGCCCTTGCAAAGGGAGCAAGGAGATGCTGCTGGCTGAGATGGTAACCTTGAGAAGATAAGGATGTGTCTTGTAGCCCTAAGGCTGGCATATATAAACTATGGCTTTCCTTATTTACTAGGTATTCAGGAAGCTCAGAACTGTTTGGTGAACTGCAATAGTGCAGCACCAATAATATCAAGTATCCATGATTCTCTATGACTATCTTATTTGAAAGGCTGGAAGAAGATTAAAATCTTTACTAGAATATAGCACTTCACCAAGAGAAAAATCCCTCACTAAAATGCTTTCTTGCTCCAAAGTAAACTATTAAGTCACAAATTTATATCAATGAGCACAAGTCTCCTTTGCCTAATGCTCAAATATTTAGCAAATATGTGTCGGGCATCTATTATGGGCCTAACAGTATTACTATTGATAAGAATCATATAATAAAAATAATAACAAACACTTACTGGATGCTTTCTATGGGCCAAAAAACAATTCTGGATATTCTTGGTCTTAAAACAAAATATTGACATATCACACCACACACACACACACACACACACATACACACACGCAAACACACACCTCTGAGCTGTGGAATCCACTCTGGACCCAGGAACAGCCTCTTCTCCAGGCACTCAGTCCCAACAGTGGCTCTCTCCTGGATTGTGGGCAGTGAGTCCTTCCCCTTGCAGTTTTCTCTCACGTGATGAGGCAACACCGAGTGGATGCAGTGTTCTTCCCCCAGAGAAAAAGCTGTTCCCTTGTCTAAACACAGTGACTTCAGACTTGAAGAACCAGACCGGAGGCAGCCTCCCAACAGACGAGGTGCTGTTCTGGGCCATCAGCAGGCTCCGGGGTGCCCACGGAGCGAGGCTTACTCACCTGGTTGACCATACAGGTCCAGGGCAGACAGAAGTGTGTGAGGTCCTGAAGGGAAAGACGGACACCCTGTTGGAACCATACCCTGGGCATGAAGAACCCTTTCCCCTTACTCCCCCCAGGCCATACAGGGCAGGGGTCCTGGTGTCTGCCCTTGCAAAGGGAACAAGGAGATGCTGCTGGCTGAGATGGTAACCTTGAGAAGATAAGGATGTGTCTTGTAGCCCCAAGGCTGGCATGGCAGTCAGCACCATCCGAAATCACTGCAGGAAAGGAGGACACGTTCAGGAAGGAAAGGTGAAGGACTGCCCATGTTGGGAAAACAGAGATTCCAGCATTGGCTCCACATCCTTTCTTTTTTTTTTTTTTTTTTTTTGAGATGGAGTCTTGCTCTGTCGCCCAGGCTGGAATGCAGTGGCACGATCTCAGCTCACTGCAAGCTCTACCTCCCAGGTTCACGCCATTCTCCTACCTCAGCCTCCCGAGTAGCTGGGACTACAGGTGCCCGCCACCATGCCCGGCTAATTTTTTTGTTTTTTGTTTTTTGGGTTTTTTTTTGAGATGGGGTTTCACCGTGTTAGCCAGGATGGTCTCTATCTCCTGACCTCGTGATCCACCCGCCTCGGCCTCCCAAAGTGCTGGGATTACAGGCGTGAGTCACTGCGCCCCAGTCTGGCCCCACATCCCTTCAAAGAGCACGTCTATGCTTGAGAATCTCATTTAAGTCAAATATCACAAACATGCACCCACATGTCTGGAATCTTCCTTTCTATTGGAACTGCCTGTTGAACTCATCAGCCTCTCTCTGGCAGTGATGGTGATGGCTACTTTCTAAGTGCTCCTCCACCCCACCCATTCTCTGCACTGCAGCTAAAGGGAGAATTCTAGATTGCAAACCTGACTTCATTGCTGCTGCACTTGAAATAAACCCATAGAGGTTCCACAGCATCTCAGGATAAAGGTGGACTCCCATAAGGATTTCTAAGGCCCTACCTGATCTCTTTCTGCCAACATCCCAGGCTTTGATTCCAGGGTCCTTCTTTTCACCCTCCGACACTCAATCTTCCACAGTTTCCTTCTGAACTCTCAATTCAAGGCCTGGCATAAGCCTCATCCACTCCTTCCCCTACTTGCCTGACTCCTGTCTTCTCATCCCTCAAGCCTCTGGCTCACATCAGTGGAGAATCTCTGCATCCTCATGGGGTCTCTTACCGTGAACTTGCCCACTGTTTCTAATGTCTGGCCAGCTGTTGACAATGACAGCCCTGTGGTAAGCCCAGCGTGGGCTCTTACTGGAGGCTCAGGAAGTTGGCGGAATGAACATATTAAAGATGGGAGGCAGAAGACCAGCCAAGAAGCCAGCTCCCAACTGAATCTAGAGCAACACTATAGTGGCTTCAAGGGCTATTAAATGGCCATCCCAGATCAACCAGCTCCTCACCTCTTCCTGAGGCCAAATGAACCACAGGCTGAGCTTCTGAGAGAGGGCAAGATGAGAAGGAACTCACCAGAGTTCTTGCACCCCGTCGCAGTCACATTCTTCTCCGTTTGTGCTCACCAGAAACATCTGTCTCCCCCTTGGTATTGCCTCTTCCTTTGAGATAAGGGCTGTGATTGTGTTTTACTTTATTTATTTATTTTTGAGATGGAGTTTCACTCTTGTCACCCAGGCTGAAATGCAGTGGCATGATCTCAGTTCACTACAACCTCTGCCTCCCGGCTTCAAGCAAGTCTCCTGTCTCAGCCTCCTGAGTAGCTGGGAATACAGGTGTGCACCACCACACCTGGCTAATTTTTGTATTTTTAGTAGAGACGGGGTTTCACCGTGTTGGCCAGGCTGGTCCTCCTGGTGATCTGCCTGCGTCAGCCTCCCAGAGTCCTGGGATTACAGGCATGAGCCACTGCGCCTGGCCTGTGATTGTGTTTTAAATGCAGGCACACTGTAGACACAGAGTATCTTCCCTCATAAACACTGATAGACATCCACAGGATGATACAATGCATATTCTAGGCTTCCACGGTCTGGGTTTTACTGGGGGTATTTTCCCCATATTTTCTGAAATACAGTCATTTTTTCTTTAGGGACATACAGCTCAGTGCATCTTTCACTGCTGGGTTTAGGTCATAATCCCAAATAACTGTGTAGCATAGGTTGCAAAATACCAGCTTCTCAGCATTTTGATGTTGAGGGTGTACTAAAGTGAAAATCATGGAATTGAAAAGCTGTAGCTTTAATTGTAATCAGCCGAATCCACCTCCCTTCTCCAGACACCCACTGGTCTGAAACCTCCAGGGCAACACTTTACACCACATTCAGCAAGCCTCACGAAGCTCACTGGGGAGCCCGGGGAAAATGGATCGACTCCCACTATGAATATGATCGAAAAAATCTAAGCAGAAAATACAAACAACGCTTTGTTTCCATACAAAACTTAGCCCCTTGGGAAATTACACTTAGATGATTTATGGAATGTGGGTCTTTAGCTGTATTACACTTTGCAGTGCCGACAAAGACAACAATAATGTATAATTGATTCCACTTGGATCTCAGAGAGTCAATAAAGAACTTTGTTTATCCATAATTTTGTTGGGCAAATCTCCCAGATGGTACTGAAATGTTGCATTTTTAAGATGTTGAGTTTGGTCCAGGAGGATCATAAATTATAAAGATAATGTGTCTCTCATATCGTTACAGTCATCTAATCGTAATCACAATTATAGTCACTGTGAAATCTAACCACATTCTATTTTAGTATTACTCTGGACATTTTTAAAGCTTCATTTATTTAAGAGGCAGAAGTCAAAATACGGGCTTCCGTAATCCCAAAGCTCCACCTGCTAATACAAGGTCAAATTTATAAATTAAAACCTTTCATGAAAATAAAAATGTAATATTCTTATATTAGGAATCAGCAGTACAAATACACACTCCTCAGTAGGTTTGAGGTTCACTTTCTCACTCCATAGTAAGAGGCTTTAGCTATGTTCCTAGGAAACCAACATTTTATCTCTGCCATAATTTTCTACTATCCAAAACATGTAATTAGTGCTTTCATTAAAGATAAAATTGTTTCTCTCTTATTGTTGCATCACACAAAAATATTTAAATAGAGAATCACAAAATTGGGAAGGGCAGGTTTGGAATGGCGTGACTTAAATATAAGATTCTGGCTTATGAGACGTCTCTGGAGGCCCCTGGTGGGTGCAGCTCCCCCGGCCAGGCAGGCTTGCCAGTGCCACTGAGACGGGTGCACCAGCATGGCCCACGTGACTCCCTCCCGCGGGAGCAACAGGGCCTGCATACTAAGACACTGTGGACAGAGAAAGCAAACAGTTCTTTCAAAAACAAGCCCCTGAGTGGAAAATTACCCTGGCAGAAGTTCCAGATTGCAGGCATCAGCTTATAATTGAGCTGCTTCTCCTGAGGGCAACCCCCCTCACCTGCTCCAGGTGAGAGGCCTCAGGGATTTAGGTATCAAAGAATGGTTAATGATTCTCTCAAGTAATGGCAGGAAGCCCGGCTGGCTTCTGAACGGAGGGAAAGAGATGGGGGCAAGGGAAGGACATAGAAGAGACTAGGGCAGCAGTTCTGAAACTCCAGATGCCTCCGAATCACCTGCAGGGTTTGCTGAAACCCAGTTGCAGGGCTCCACCCCCAGAGTCTGCTCCATGGGTCTGCGATGGGGCCTGAGTATTTGCATTTCTAATAAGTCCCCACAAGCTGCAGCTGCTGCTGGCTTTAAACCCACACTTAGGGAAGCACAGTGCTAGGGCCTGCTTACTCCAACTGTGGTCCTTGGACCAGTGGCGTCAGGATCACCTGGAGGCTTGCTGGAAATGCACAATCTCAGGCCCACCCCACACCTATCATTCAGAAGCCACAGCTTAACCAGATTCTCCAGGTGGTTCGTGCACACATTAAAGTTTGTTAAGTGCCATACTACATAATTTAACGTCCTTCCCACTCCTGGATTCAATGACAGTATTGCACTGCATAATGACATTTCAGTCAATGACAGACCTTATACAGGATGGTGCTCCCATGAGATTCTCACAGAGCTGAAAAATTGCTGTTGCACAAATACTCGCCATTGTGTTACAGTTCGCACAGTATTCAGTACAGTAACCTGCCGTATGGGTTTGTAGCTGTGAAAGGAAAATATCTCCAGCTCCCAAAATCACTCCGGAAAACCCCAGCCAGGAACTGCTCAGGGCAAACCTGCCTCCCATTCTACCCCCAGTCACTCCTCTGCTCACTGAGGTAGACGCATATCTGATTCGCCTCCTTTGGAAAGGCGAATCAGAAACTCAAAAGAATGTAACCATTTGTGTATCACCTGTCTGAGACCTGGAAGCTCCCTCCACGCTTCCAGTCTTCCTGCCTTTGCCTCAAGTTGTCCCACCTTTCCAGACACACCAATGTACTTCTTACATATATTAATTGATGTCTCATGGCTCCCGAAATGTATAAAACCAAGCTGTGCCCTGACCACCATGGGCACGTGTCGTCAGGACGTCCTGAGGCTGTGTCACGGGCACATCCTCAACCCTGGCAAAATAAACTTTCTAAACTAACTGAGACGTGTCTCAAATTTTCGAATTTCACAGAGCGTAGGAGCACGAGGCTGTACCGTCTGGCCTAGGTGCGGAGTAGGCTGTACACGTCTGTATAAGCACACTTGATGATGTTCACACAATGTCAACATTTTGCCTAATGATGCATTTCTCAGGATATATCCCCGTTGTTAAGCAACACATGACTGTAATTCCATGTCCACATGACTCCTGGTGGTGTTTGTGTGTACATGTGTTTGCAGGTGAAGAAAAGAGGGTGTGGTTTCCCTTTAACCTCTGATTTACTTCTCTCTCTCCCTCTCCCCCTAATAATGTACTAAAATAAGGGTTTGCATTCCATGTAAGCACAAAGCATGCAAATTAGTGCTGAGCTGGCTGTACCATCAGAACAACCTGGCCATCTGAGATACACCCTGACCCTGTGCCTCAGAGCAAGATGGCGACTGTCTTGACTCATTGATCTTTTTGCCACAGCGTGGTCTAGGTCAAGGCCTTGTACCCAGTTGGCGGTCAGTAAGTGTTTTGGGGTCGATTGAGAGACTGCTGGCCAAGGACAAGTGGTGAAACACACAGCACCTGCTTGTGCTGTAATGCGTTCCACGTTCTCATCTCCACACCCAATCCTGCTCTTCCCCAGGGACCAGGCAGATCCCAGCCCAGCCTCCCCAGGCTTAGTCTGCTCCAGGATTTCAGGCCAGTCTCTGGAGAGCCTCTGGTTCTATGAGCCCCACAGCCTGGATGCTGGGGCCCCAGCCTGTCTAGAGCAGGGGTGGGCAAGGTTTTTCTACAAAGAGTTAAATGGTTAATAGTTCAGTCTTGGTGGACCATGCAGTCTCAGTTGTGCGCCTACTCCACCCAGCTGATTTTGCTCAAAATCATCCAAAGACAATATGTAAACAAGTAGGCATCGCTGTATTCTAAGAAAACGTTCTTTACGGACACTGAAATGTGAATGTCATATAATTGTCATGTATTGTGCGATATTCTTCTTCTGCCTTTTTCCCCACTATATAAAAAGGTAAAAGCCATTCTTACCTTACTGGCTGCACAAAAAAACAGACCTGATTTAGCACCTGGGGCGTACTTTGCCCTCCTCTGGAGGCTAAGGGCAAGGTTGAGATGACGTCCTGGCTCTGCCTCTGATTCACCAAGGAATTAGATCACCTGCCTAACTTCTGCCTAGTGCCCACCTCAGAGGGCTGCTGTCAAGGTCAACTGGGAGGGAGGGTGCTTATGAAGTCTGTGGCCTGTAGTGAACGTCCCATCAATGGTGGGGTAGTTGTTGTGGCCAAACTCTAGAATAAATCAATGGAAACAAGGATCAGGAAAAGACCAGGATGTGCCAGTCAAGGAACAGAACCCTTCTGATAAACACCAAGCGGGGTGTGGACCCTTCAGAGGAGCGTGAGGTCTCCCCAAAGCGCCCCACTTGAAGGGGCTTTAAGGACAGTGAGATACCTGCCCAGTGGGCACCAGGAAGATGCCAAAAAAGCACCCAACAGTTACATGGGCAAAACCAGCACTGCAATGTGTCAGAGAGCATGAGCACGTACGGAAGGCGCTACCGTGGGCAGGACAAGCCCCATTCCCAACCTTGACCTGGAGGTGAGAAAGAGCCATAGAGTCCATAGGAGGTTGGGACGTGAGCCTGACTCTCCCACTTACAAGCCTTATGACAAGCTGGGAATGGGGCGTGAGTTTCATCATCTGTAACATATTTGCTAGTTGGTCTAACAGATACTTAACTGAATACCTACTCTGTGCCAGGTAATGTGTCAAGCACTATAAACACAAATGTATCTTTTAAAAAGACAGATGAGCTAGAAAGATAGAATAGGTGGGTAGATAGATCAATCAATTGATTGATCAGCCACTGATCGATACTAACAGCTGTCATCAGCAACTTTGCTTAGGAGAATACTTTCATTAGCCTCTTGAGTTGGGCAAGGTGAGGCCCAAACACCACGGGGCCAGCCAGAAGAGGGGATCTCCAGCTGGCTGCTGTGAGGCGGCGGGCAGACACAGACCCCTATCTGCGGGAATCATTCTGCCGCTTCGAAGGGGCCCACTCTTGCCAACTGGACCACAGAGTCAGACCATATAAGGAGGTCACAAGTGTGGAAGACAGGTCACAAGTGGACAGAGTGGGCCACTTCAAAAGGGCAGATTGATTCCTGCAGGAAGGTGTCCCTGTTGCCAGATTGTCCAAGTTTAAAAAAAAAACAACAGAATTCCAGGTTTTCATGTGCAGTGAACCAAATGTTAGATATTGGCCTCTATTTCAAAAATGTTCAAATGCTATGGGCCAAAGAAAGCACACCTGTGAGGCTCACGTCTCTTTCCTGGAGCCCACCAGTTTGTGATCTCCAATTAGAAACAGGCAGCAAAACAAAGAAATCGCTGCACAGGAAACACTGAAGGGAGAACAGCCTGAGGGTGAGTGGAAGGGGAGGGAGAAATGGGAGAGACAAGGAGGCTAATGAGGCGTGTCCAGGGCGGGCTCTGAAGGACAAAGATGGCTCCTGTTTCCCATGACATCAACCTCCTCATCCCCAGCCAGACTTAGAGTAGACTGGCCTTGTGTGAGTGGTCTGGAGAGAGACCCAGCAATGGGGCCGAGTACAACCCCTGAGGCAGGGAGGGCTGGGAGCTGAGGGGAGAGGATGGCCATGCGGTGACTCCCAGAGGGGCAACACTCAGACCCCTGAAGCCCCTTGGGAGTGGAAAACAGCCTGGGCAGGAAATAGGGAGCTCATGTCCATTTAATCTCAAAGCACAGGGTCACTCCAGCCTATGGCCAGTTAAACAGAGGACAGCAAAGTCCAACCCAGTCCTCAAGGAATCTTTTAAGGGAGACAGATGAGGCCTAAGACAAGAGGATCACTCCTACCCCAGGAGTTCAAGGCCAGCCTGGGAAAAACAAGATCCTTATCTTAAAAAAAAAAAAAAAAAATCACATAAGGAAGCATTTTACTGAGCTGCTCCTATGTGCCAGGTATTTGCACAACAGAACTTTGACCCTCATGGCACTACGGGGTGGAGATGTTAATCTTGTGTATCCACAAAGAAATCCAGGAACAGATGCTTGAATAAGGAGTCATAACGAGCCTTATAAAAAGCAGACGCAGGAATCCTAGCTGGGTGTCGGAGGTCCAAGTCCACCTTGTTACTTAGCCTCCTGCAAGGTGTGATTTGGTGGGAGGAGTGGTTGTTGCTGTTGTTGTTGTGTTGTCATTGTCTCAATCTAGCCCTATCTAGAGAAGAGGGACAGTGTCTGGTCACCAGCGAAGTGTACCTAAAAGTGGAGACAGTGCAAGAGCTGCTGCCTAATGGCTCACGTGCCAAGGTCTCCAGAAAAAGAAAGACCTACATCAAAGATGCTTTGTGCTTCTGTTGGGTTTTGTCGCTGCGGCTACTGGTGATAACATGTGCGGTCCCCCACAGACTTAGGCATCAGGGAAGGAAGCCCTGACTCTCTTCCACTGTTGGGACCTCCTCATGTGGTCTGACTCTGAGTCATTGCATCGAGTCATCTGCCCCCCGCCGGATGAGCTAATCACTGGTCTTTCAGGTGACCCCACCATGGAGCAGAGGCTGTTGGGATCTCAAGGAACTGGAGCCACTTGAAGGACTGAGCAGCCTTCTCTGACATTCGGGGCACTGCATTCCCTCTGATGCTGAACTCTCTGTTTCGTTCCACCTGGACTCCAGGGTAGGCCCCTGCTCTCTGCTGCCCCACTGACATGCACCTGCCCAGTGTTCCAATTCCCCACGACCTGCTGGAGCACACACATGACTATGGGGAACTCTGCACTGGCTAGAATTTGCCTGCAAGAAGACATGGGCCATTCACCTGGGCAGTGCCTCTGGCATCTTAATTCAAACAGTACCCGACACCGGAGTTGGAGAGCAAAGAATGAGGATAACAGGACTTGGTCTTTGCTGTGCCTGTGGGTAAGATTCTGCCCATTACCATGGTGTCAACTTTGAGTGGGAATCCCACATACCACTCCTGGAAGACACCCCTCACACACCCACATGCCGTCATCCTCATGGCTCTCAGCAACAACGTCACATGCACTGACGGCAAACATATCTAGTGTTTAAATTTCTCACTTTTTAAATTTATTTATTTTCATTTATTTATTTATTTATTTTTGAGACGGAGTCTTGCTCTGTGGCCCAGGCTGGAGTGAGATGGTGCGGTATCGGCTCACTGCAACCTCTGCTTCCCGGGCTCAAGCAATTCTCCTGCCTCAGCCTCCTGAATAACTGGGATTACAGGTGCCTGCCACCACGCCCAGCTAATTTTTGTACTTTTAGTAGAGATGAGGTTTCACTATGTTGGCCAGGCTGGTCTTGAACTCCTGACCTCAAATGATCCACCCACCTCGGCCTCCCAAAGTACTGGGATTACAGCCATGGGCCACCATCCCTGGCCTAAATTTCTCACTTTTTTAACATAAGTACATCCACTGGTCCCGTATTTTATGACATCTTGTGATCCTACCCACTCTGAACCATGTTCTGGACAGCAGAGGGGTGGCAGGTGCCAAGCACCTAGTGACTCTAGTGTCGGGAATTTCTATCAAGCCCCAAAACTATGAGGAGAAGGGACTACAAGGGTACAGTTGCAGGAATGTGTGGGGTGCCTGGGTATTGCCCACCTTGTTCACAGTCTCTCTGCCCTGTCAGGGCCAACCAGCTACCTGCACACATATGCTGCAGCCGCTGACATTAAAATAAAAGGTATTTGTCTTCACACCACCTTGAATCATCGCTCATAGTACATGTGCCACACTGGGAATCACTGGCCCACACTAAGGAGTGTATAATTCATCAGTGGCACTCGCTTCTTTTACTAATTTTGCAACTTAATTTAAAAAAATTAACTTTCCTTGATATGACCCATCCTTTATATACCTAAGGAATAGGCATTACTGCTTTAAATTAAATATAATTTTGAAACATGCCACCTGGATGCCACCATCCCTTATGTCCTTTAAGCTATCTTCTCTTAGAAACAACGTGACATTGTAGCTGAACATAAGTGTCTTTTTTTTCCAACTGTAAATGAGCATTTTATGCCCTCCAAAAATCAAAACGATATTTTTACTGTTATGATTTTATTATGCTCCTTTATAGGGTAGTTTGCTTTTGTGAAGTTAAAGAACGCAGTGAAGTGGAAACTTGTAACAAATAGGGCATATTGGAATTGGGCTGTGTGGTTTAAATATTCCATTCATTTAATTGGGGAGAAAAGTGTGTGTGTGTTTGGATATCTAATTATTGGGAAAGGAGAGGTTCATTTGTCTGAGTTAATATCCCTTAACCAAGTTAAAAATTAGCATACATCTCTTTAATTATACCTCGAAGTGATAGCATCATGCATCAGCCACTCACTCAGGCCTATTTTCCGCGGTTCTCATCCACCTGATCCTGGAATAGGGACAGGAGGGAGTGTCCTGCCCACCTGCCCCCCACCAACCCTTCCCACACACACACTGCCCTGTTGCTGGAGGGACATCCCCGCCCCATCGCTGACTCGAGGCTCCCGTGGCCTTGTGTGACCAACTCCCCTAGTGTGCTTGGCCTCTCTGACTTCCTGGTGGCCTAAGGAGGCACAGGCATTGCTCCCAAGTCAGACCCTGCCCCTGCCCCTGCTCTGCCTGGGTAGATCCCACTCCTGCTCCCCCTGTAGGCTTCTGCTAATCCCACGGACTAGTTAAGACCCCTCTAGTCCACCCCATCCCCATCCTGACTCCCACTCCTCATCATTCACTTCCACAGCCTCGCCTCTCTCCTAATTACACAATCAATGACAACCAGGTGGTGTACTCCATGAAAGCAGAGGACTTTTCTTCATTCTCTCTCCAATTCATGGCATATCCTTAGTGCTTGTGTGTTCTTGGAGCGTAGCTGTGTTCAATAATTGTCTACTGAATGAATGAATGAATGAATGAATGAACAGAAAATGGCAAATTTGTGAATGCTTGCGAGCTCTCCCCTGTGACATTACTGGGCCCATATTTGATCTCAGAAGCCGAGCCACATGGAAACTACTGTGGACCCGGTGAGTGCACCCCCTGGAGGTTGAGGAGAGAGGGGATCTCTCTGGCTGTAGGAGTACATGTTAACTTCTAAGCACATCATCTGAAGGTTTCATTCATTCACTGCTTCTTATTATTGCCAAAATCAAATGTTCTGTAGCTTAAATGTCCGACAATTGAGAAATGGCTGAGGAAACAGTACAGTTGCAATGCGCTAAGTTGCTATTTAAAATTATGTTTATACAGAGCTTATAATAACATGAGAAATTGCTTATGATATAATATTAACAAGAAACCAAATAGTCTGTGCTGTACAATGTTATATGAAGACTATGATGGCAAATGCATTTTTTAAAACTCACAGAATTCTAATCTAATGCAAGAAGAAAACGGCAAGAAGGCTGATTGTTTCTGGGTGATGAGTTTAGGATGCTTGTTTCTTCTTTCTGCCTCTCTGTATTTACCAGATTTTCTACAGTGAGCATTTATGACTTCCTATTACGTAGAAAGAAATCATGATGCTTTTTCTTCCCAAAGAGAAGAGGATCTATAGTTGCCTCTACTCCCACAGCCAGCTTAGAATTGCCAGTTTTTGTTTTGCAAAGGATGGCCTCCTGGTGACATCTGTGTCCTGGAGGCTTTCTCATTCCTGGGGGGCGTGGCAGCGGTGGATTTGCACCACAGAGGAGTCCAGCAAGCTCACACAGACTGGCTGGAGGCCCCACACCTCACTATAGTCACTCCCTTTCTTTTCTTTTCCTTTTTTGAGACAGGTCTCACTGTGTTGCCCAGGCTGGAGTGCAGTGATGTGATCATGGCTCACTGCAGCCTCGACCTCCTGGGCTTAATCGGTCCTCCCACCTCAGCCTCCCAAGTAGCTGGGACCACAGGTGTGCACCACCACGCCCAGCTAATTTTTTTATTTTTTCTAGAGATGAGGTTTCACCATGTTGCCCATGCTGGTTTCGAACTCCTGAGCTCAAGCGATCCACCCGCCTCAGCCTCCCAAATTGCTGGGATTACAGGTGTGAGCCATCACGGCTGGCTAACCCCTTTTCCAACATGCACATGTGCTTGAGTGTGGGGACTGAGTTTCCCCATCACCTGAGTCAGGGGCGGCACCAGCAACAACTAGTACCTACGTTTTGCCTGTCAATTATTCAGGCCCTGGTGTGGCACTGCAGCCCACATTTCACTTCCAAAGTGTTTGGAAATCAATAACTAATTTATATAGAGTT
The DNA here is from genome assembly GCF_049350105.2 of Macaca mulatta. Classification (NCBI taxonomy): domain Eukaryota; kingdom Metazoa; phylum Chordata; class Mammalia; order Primates; family Cercopithecidae; genus Macaca; species Macaca mulatta. Next base: position 138,905,833 of record NC_133414.1, read on the forward strand.
CTCATAGAAATAGGTGCTATTTTCCATCTCATTAAAATGCAACTTGAAATGAAGCCATGCCTGCCACTGGGATTCGACTCTGGTTGGCCTCTCTCACCCGTGGGATAGAGTGTCCAATGGGAGAGGATGAAGAGGGTCTCCAGGCCGCAATCACAGGTGGGAAATGAAAGGCAAATGGGCAGAAAGTCCTACATGCTTGGCCCAATAGCAAAGCCCCTGAGGTCACAGCTGAGGGACCATTCTGAGTCTAGCATGGTGGCTCTCACTTAGGAATTTTTCAGTGTGCCTTGGTGTGAATTCATTTCAGGAATTAGAGTAACCAGTGATAATTGTGTGTGTGGGTGTGTGTGTGTAGAAAGGATTTTTCAAGATCCTACTGGAGGTCCTCTGATAGCCAGAAACACCCAATGCTATGTGGTTCTTACTGTTCATGTGCTCCCTAATGCACCTGCTGGATTGGATGCCCAAGGAAACCAGCATATATTCATACACTTCCTGCAGTGTTTCATTTTTAAAGAAAAATCTTTAAGGTTTTAATAGGTTTTATTTAACAGCATGTAAAACACTGGCGTCATGGGTGCAAGATCTCTCTTTAAATGGCTTATTCAAACATCAATCATTTGAGTTCACAAAGATAGGATTAAACATTTATTAAAAGACCATCTAGTTAGAAAAGCACTGGACTGCATCTACCCCAAAACTCCCAGTGCACATTTTCTTTGATTTATTGATATTTCTGAAACCCAGCAACTAACTTGCTTTGACAAGGGGCCAGGTAATGTTCTCAACCTGGTCCCAGCATCTCTCTCGCTAGGTCTCACCCGGCCAGTAACTCAGATCCACTGTCACCTCCTCCCGTGCTCCAATTGGAACCAGGGGCTTTGTTCTCTGAACTTCTTTGTTCTCCATCTTCACCTTTAACCCTCTGACTCTCCTGAGGGGTGCTGTGTGGACCCTCCACCACATCACCCCTTCTGCTAACATTACGCAGTGGGGCAAGGGGTCTCATCTCCAGGGGCCATCCTACTGCTAGTTTCTGGGAGGAGGACAGGAAGGAAAAAATCAATGTTCAGAAAAGAGATGGTGAGACCATCAAGTTGAAGTTTACATTGAAGGAGGGGGAGGCTGTGAGGTCTTCCTGGAAAGGCAGCATGGAGTCACTCTTGAGAGTCCTTGAATGCAACACCAAGGCATCTGTACTTCATTCTGCAGGTAACAGGGAGCCACTGATGGTTTCCCACCAGCACAGTGAGGTGATCAGAGCTTTACTCTCAGAAGATCTTGCAATAAAGATTGGAACTGGAAGAAACCACCCCTTCCCTCCAGTTGGAAATTGAGTCACCTTATTTTAGATCCTCCTCGTTTCTTCTACCCTTTCTGTTTACGGAGACTTCTCTCTCCCTGTGGCATGGCTTTTTTCTCCTAATGGGTCTCACCATTCTGCTGGCCTGCCAGCTCCTTGCAGGCAGGGTTTGGCGCCGAACATACTTCCCCCACAAGCACCTAGGGCAGCATCTGGGGCCACTGGTATTGCCTGTCTCTCTACTTTATTTCATAAAGGATTCAAGGTACACTGTTCGTGGTCAAGAAATTAGATGAATGCACGGACAAAGAACAAATGAAGGAACAAATGAAGTCTTGAGGGAACGGCAACACTAACTGTCCCAGAGGTCTCTGCCTCTCCGGCAGCCTACAGGGGCCACAGCTGGACATGCCCTGGAACCTCTGGGTGAGAGAGAGAGGGGATTGTAGGCCCAAAGAGGAGCAGATTCCTGGACTGCTGGAAATGAGGGGTCCCTTTTAAAACAGAATGTGACGACCGGGCACGGTGGCTCACGCCTGTAATCCCAGCACTTTGGGAGGCTGAGATGGGTGGATCACCTGAGGCCAGGAGTTCGAGACCAGCCTGGCCAACATGGTGAAACCCCATCTCTATTAAAAGCACAAAAAATTAGCAGGCATGGTGGTAGGCACCTGTAATCCCAGCTACTCAGTGGGCTGAGGCAGGAGAATCGCTTGAACCCAGGAGGCGAAGGTTGCAGTGAGCTGAGACCATGCCACTGCACTCTAGTCTGGGCAATAAGAGCTAGACTCCATCTCAAAAAACAAAACAAAAAAAAAGAAAGAAAGAAAGAAAGAAAGAAAATAAATAAATAAAACAGAATGTCCCCACTTGTCACTGGGCACCAAATGAGTCTGTCCCACCCACCCTGGTGGCCTGTATTCTCACTGCGTCCCTCGACACCGTGGTCATCCTCCCCACCTCTTCCCTTAAGAGCAGCTTATGCAAAGAACATTACAGCAGAAGGGTGGCACCCCAGTCAGGCCAAACCTCCCTGGATCACACCTCCTAGGACCACACTCCCTTAGAAAAACAGGAGCAGATTTTGCTTAGACTCAGCCAAAGTCCACGGAGGTCCACTGAGTGGATTCTTTTCCAGCTAAGCCTTTGAACACCAGTCTATCGCACATCCAATACTGAGGCAGTGTTTTTTCTGCTCCTCAAACAACAGTCTATCCCACGTCCAATACCAACATAGTATTTTTTCTGCTCTGTTGAACACCAGTCTATCCCATGTCCAATACTGACATAGTGTTTTTGCTGCTCCTTCAAACACCAGTCTATCCCACACCCAATACCGAGGATAATGTTTTTTCTGCTTACGGTACTTATTCCAGGTAAACTGGACCCTTTGGGTGAAAGAGCATTTTTAGAAATTCCACCTCCATACAAATATTACTGAAGAAACTGGACTGAGAAGAAATACGATGTGTATTAGAAAGATAAGTAGGTAACGGGTCTCCAAGTTAAGTCTATTTTTACAAATAGCCTGTACCCAAGGCTCTTTATTTATGATACTGAAAAGCACACTGTTTGGAGAGCTGTAAAAACTTTAACTATAGCGTAAAGGATGGTAATATGTAGCATGATTTCTCTGCCATTACGTTATTTGTACTGTATAAATGCAAAATTTCAGAATCAGATGTTTTATGGGGAATCATTACAATTCTGAAAATGTGACTGAACTTTCCCCAAATATATTAAAAATGGAATCACCGAGTGTACATAATTGAAAACAAAGTTTATGACGCAGTAGGTGTCTACAAATATCAACAGAAATTTAAAAGAACTGTGTCAAAATTTGTATTTAGTATATTATGCTCAGAAAGCAGCTCTGCTGTGTATGCCTGTTGTTCATGTGCTGGGTGGTACTGAGCCCATTTGCAGATGGATAAAATTGGTTGACAGGAAGATCTATAGGGTTGGAGATGGACGGGGTCACCATGTACAGTAATGCAGGTTGTGCACTGAACAACTACAGGAGGACCCTTTTTCATTGAGAATGATGTGGAAGGCACCTGCTGGAGCTGCGTAGTGAACAACCCACACAACTGTCAGGAGTGAGTTGTCACCTTGAGAGAGAAGTAGAGTCTGCCTGTGTCCCCCCAGAGAACACAGCCAAGAATGAAAACAAATTTCAAATCTTAGAAAGAATTGCCTACCCATCAGAAGCGTCTTCAGTTCATTCATTCTTTCTTTCACTTATTTCACTCACAAGTTGTGAATTTCCCCCATGGAACTCTCACAGGGGCTGCCAGGAGATTCCTGCATCCAATGAGTGAACACGGCTCCCCCGTCTGCTGCCACTCCGGGGTCTGGGATGTCGCCAGCAAGCCAGAAAGTGTTTCTTGTGCCTCATTGCTCCTGGGCATATCTTTCTTTGACTCCAAGGTTTGTAGGTTGGAACCCTTGCTGCCTCCTGATGAACAATCAAGAGAGTTATTTTTCCAGCCAGGTTTGGATTTACATTTGAGAAAAGGCTCCTCCACCTCTTCCCCTGCCATAAGTGATGGGTTCCCAGCTCTAACTAGCAGAACACTAAATGGTTTCTTGAGAGCTGCCTGTGCTAATAACCTAGAACAACTCAATGAGATGTGTTCCTATTTTAGGCTCAGTAAAAACAATTCACCTCTAACAAATGATTTAGAACTGCCAAAAAAAATCTCGAAAATAAAACAGAAATGAATAAGCAATGAATTGACACTTTTTGCTTTAAAAATTGTCCAACTGGGCTAGGCTCTGGGGCTCCCAACCTTAATACAACAAAGAATATCTCTTTGGGAGTCCCCCAGTCTGGAGCTGGGTTAATTTATCATTGGGGATATCTTTGCTGATTCTTTCCTGCCTAACTAGTATTTAATACCATCACACACAGCAAATAATTGCAAGAACTTGAGTCTTTTCCAGAGAAAAGAAGCTCAGACAATTTAGACATTAGAAAACAAGACCTAAGAGAAAAGTTTGATGGAATTAAGACTATTTCACCCACAGAAGAAAAAGACTGTGTGATGGTTCACTAATTCTGGCAAGTTTTTTAAAAGCTATTTTACATAGGATACTGACCATCTGGTCTCCCTTTCCTGAGCACAGAGAGAAAATGATTTTCAACTGCATCGAGAAGAATTTAAGTTGGAAAATAAGGAAGAATTTCCAGATGATTAAGGTTATTAAATGCTGATTATGGAGAGAGGTTATAGCTTCACCTTTTTGGAAATAATTCAAGGGACAACTACTCGTCCATCCAGGCTGTTTTGGGAACAGTCTGAGCGGGAAGTAAGATAAGTGAAATTATCTCTTTGAAGTGCCTTCCAGCTCTATTTGTTGTGCTAAAAGTGCCTCTTGCAAGAGTTTACATAATTTCTAGACTTCCAAACATTCTTACTGTCTATCTTCTACGCACTCTTCCCAGGGCCAGAAAGGAGGAGATAAAAAGATATAAACTTCCCAAGCAAAGATCTGGTTCTGGCCTTGCCTCTGTTGAAGGTGAATAATGGGGCCTGCAACATGTCATGGGCTGTCTAAGCCCCAGGCTCCTATCCAGAACTCACCATATGCACCAGCGGTGATTTTTATTCCTCCAGCCATCTTTTTTATTTTATTTTATTTTATTTTATTTTATTTTATTTTATTTTTATTTTTATTTTGAGATGGAGTCTCACTCTGTCGCCCAGGCTGGAGTGCAGTGGCACGATTTCAGCTCACTGCAAGCTCCACCTCCCGGGTTCACGCCATTCTCCTGCCTCAGCCTCCCAAGTAGCTGGGACTGCAGGTGCCTGCCAACATACCTGGCTAACTTTTTTTTGTATTTTTAGTAGAGATGGGGTTTCACCGTGTTGGCCAGGATGGTCTCGATCTCCTGACCTCGTGATCTGCCCGCCTCAGCCTCCCAAAGTGCTGGGATTACAGGCGTGAGCCACTGCGCCCGGACTCCTCTAGCCTTGTTTTCCCTTTTATCGGGATATGAAAACTGCTTCACTAATTACAGGGAAGGATGCATGGCTCAGGTTGGACAAGTCATAACACCCTGTTCCTCTGTCTACCATGGCTGGTCCAGAAGTGGGCATGTAACTCAAGGTGCCAAGAAGAGCTCTTTCCCCAGAGTGCTGTACCGGAAAGTGTTTGCCGTCTTTCTGGAGGCAGGTCAGCCAGGATGGGAGTCCATGGCTTCCTGAAGCCACAGCCCCATTATCTGGAGACAGTTGTGAGCCTATGAACCCAAAAACCTGTGATAGACTGGAAGAATAAATGCGCAAAAAGAACTCTCAGGCCTTCAAGTCAACCCTCCAGCCAGCCCTCCCTTGCCAACCCTGCATATCCTTCAGTTTTATGAGTAGGTAGAATACTGTATTCCCTTTTTTTTTTTTTCCTTAAGCTAATATAAGTTGGGTTTCTGTCATTTGCAATCAAAGGTCCTGATTAATATGGGATGGGAATGAGGTCCCAAGGATACAGGTGCTAGCAAGAACCAAGGCATAGGAATACAGAGCTAAGCTGTTCTGCATTAGAAAATGATGGCAATATCTACTCATCCCTCAGAAGAAGAGAAGAGAGAAAGGGGGCAGGAAAAGGAGGGAGAAGAGGAGCTTGGAAGATGGCAGGAGGCAGGGTACTGCCCCTCGTGAACCAGCAGAGGGGCCAAGAGGGCTCTGAAGATCGACAACACAGAATGTATGATTGTAGAATATGCTCGCTGCACACCATGCTTGTGACTATTCCCCAGGAGGACCTGTAATCTTGCAGAAAAGCTCTGCTCCATGGAACCAGCTTGTAATCTCGGTAGCTGGAAGGTAGATGATGAATCAAGGAAAAGGGCCCAGGGTCACAATTGGCCTCTCTGTAGGTAGAGATAAGGAACAACCACAAGAGGCACAGAGTGTAGAATTTTGAGGCAGGACCCACCCCAGTCACTACAGAATTCAAAACCCCTCCCTTTGAGTCTTGCAAATGGCATGGCTTATCTACTCATGAGGAAGTCAGACTCAAAGGGAGGGGTTTTGATTTCCACAGGGCCTGGAATGGGTATCTGAGTTGCTGTTCGCTAGATGCCATGGGACCTGGAGATCTCAGGAGACAACTGGATTACAAAGGAATAAGTCTCATGATCAGACAAGACATCAAAATGTGGACCAGATCACCTCTTCGGGTGTTATGACTGAGTCTACTCTTAGAAAGGTCTGTGTAGGCAAGTAGACAACATGTTTTCCTTGATGAAATACTGCTGCAGAGTGATCCAGGATCTAGACATGAGGATCCATTAACAGTGGTTAAGCCAGGCCTTTCCCATTTTGCATGGGGTGTTTTATAAACAGTGGATGTGCAACAACAGGGAAAGGCTTTCCCCAGGTCTCTCCGGGAGCTGATCAGGAGTCAGGGATCAAACAGGGATGGTGAACAGGACAGCGTCAGGAAAGCAGACACAGTAATTGCACTTAAGTTGTGGGATGGAAGGAAGTAGCTTCCAGAATGGAATTGATCTGGACTAGAATTACCCAGAGCACTGTTTCAAGGCAGAAGCTACCTTTTTAACATGCTAAGCTTATTCTGAAACTCCTTTACCGTTACACTTTAACAAAAAAGATTTAATGTGGGAGAAGCTAAACTTCCATTAAGTCTTCCAAACACTCCTGATTCATATTTACTAATAATGATGATTTCCAAAAGCTCATTTCTGCAATCAAGAGCAGGCGGCACAGCAGGCGAGATGCTGTGCACGGAGCAATCTCCGTGAATAATTGCCTGTCTGCATGGCTTCTTAAAGAGAAACAGCAAGCTTACCAGATGATGCTTGGGCTTGTTGTTTAACCTGAACTTAGAAAGCAGAAAACTAAGCTTGAGCAAAATGTTTTTAGACTTTCAAGTTTACATGAAACTTGGGAGCTTTAACCTCTAGAGAGGGGCTTAAATGGATCAATGGACGCCCTGAAACTTTGCATCAGACGTTTCTGCACGTCTCTTCTATGTGCTTTTTTCTAGGAAGAGGATGCATGGGGGAATATGACCCCCTAAACATTTAACAACCGCTAAATGAATGTTCTTTCACTAGCACTGTACGACAGAACTTTCTGGAATGATGAAAACACTTTATATCTGCATTGTTTAAAATGGTAGCCATTAACTAAATGTGGCTATTGAGCTTATGAAAGTTGAGTTTATTGAGCTTATGACTAGTGCAACTGATGAATCAAATTTTTTATTTTATTCATTTTAATTAATTTACATTTTAAAAAGCAAAGCTATAAAGAGTAATGAGTGGTTGCCAGGGGTTGGGATTTGGAAGAAGGCTGACTATATAGGAATGAGGGGATATTTTGGTGGGATGGAACTTTTTTGCATCTCTAGTATGGTGCTGGGTACTTGACTTCATGCATGTGTCAAAGTCAATGGAAATGTACACCAAGAAGAGTGATTATTCTAATCTGCAAATTGAAAATTAAAATATTTTTTCAGACAGGGTCTCACTGTGCTGTCTGTCTTGAATTTCTGGGCTCAAGTAATCCTCCCACCTCAGCCTCCCAAGTAGCTAGGATTACAGGCATGTGTCACCACACCTGGCTGAAAGCTAAATTTTAAAAGATTGAGTTGGCTACATGTGGTTAGTGGCTTCTGTATTGGATGTGCAGCTCAAGACCATCACTTTAAAAGACTTACATTATATGTACCAGCAGCCATTTAGCTGGACTTTCCTATCAGATTCATTAGCTTACAAACTGTTTCCCAAACCATCACCTTAATCAAATGCATTCCTAACTCACTAATAAGTGCAACACACTAAGTGCAGGATGTTGACTCTGCCCATTCCCTGCATCCCTACTAAGTGCAGCACTCCTTGGTTACTGTGAAGTCAGGCACAGCAATCTCATGAGAAGTCTAATGACAGCATCCCAAGTTCCAAATTCCAATCTTGGGACCAAGCCGCTGCCTTCGCACTGTCCAGAGACTCCTCCAGGCAGCGGGGCAGGCAAGGTGACCTGAGTGTGCAAGGACGGTCCCTACTCAGAAGCAATCCCAAGCTCACAGGCTCATGTTAACCCTTTCAAACACAAGTCCACGCCTTTTCTTTATGACCCTTTATTAGTTTCCTAGGGCTTCCCTAACAAAGTTCTGAGAACCGGGTGGCTTCAAACAACAAAAATTGATTCTCTCATGGTTCCGGAGGCCAGAAGTCTGAAAGCAAGAGGCCAGCAGGTTGGTTCCTTCTTGGGGACTCAGAGGGAGAATCTATTCTATACTGTCCTTCTAGCTGTGGTTGCTGGCAGTCCTTGGCATTCCTTGGCTTGTGGCTGCATCCCTTCTACTCTGCCTTTGTCTTCATGTGGCCTTCTCCTCTCTGTGTCTCTCTGAGTCTCTGTCTCCAAGTTTCCCTCTTCTTTTTTTTTTTTTTTAATTATTTTTTATTATTATACTTTAAGTTCTAGGGTACATGTGCATAACGTGCAGGTTTGTTACATATGTATACTTGTGCCATGTTGCTGTGCTGTACCCATCAACTCGTCAGCACCCATCAACTCGTCATTTACATCAGGTATAACTCCCAATGCAATCCCTCCCCCCTCCCCCCTCCCCCCTCCCCCCTCCCCATGATAGGCCCCGGTGTGTGACGTTCCCCTTCCCGAGTCCAAGTGATCTCATTGTTCAGTTCCCACCTATGAGTGAGAACATGCGGTGTTTGGTTTTCTGTTCTTGTGATAGTTTGCTAAGAATGATGGTTTCCAGCTGCATCCATGTCCCTACAAAGGACACAAACTCATCCTTTTTTATGGCTGCATAGTATTCCATGGTGTATATGTGCCACATTTTCTTAATCCAGTCTGTCACTGATGGACATTTGGGTTGATTCCAAGTCTTTGCTATTGTGAATAGTGCCACAATAAACATACGTGTGCATGTGTCTTTATAGCAGCATGATTTATAATCCTTTGGGTATATACCCAGTAATGGGATGGCTGGGTCATATGGTACATCTAGTTCTAGATCCTTGAGGAATCGCCATACTGTTTTCCATAATGGTTGAACTAGTTTACAATCCCACTAACAGTGTAAAAGTGTTCCTATTTCTCCACATCCTCTCCAGCACCTGTTGTTTCCTGACTTTTTAACGATCGCCATTCTAACTGGTGTGAGATGGTATCTCATTGTGGTTTTGATTTGCATTTCTCTGATGGCCAGTGATGATGAGCATTTTTTCATGTGTCTGTTGGCTGTATGAATGTCTTCTTTTGAGAAATGTCTGTTCATATCCTTTGCCCACTTTTTGATGGGGTTGTTTGTTTTTTTCTTGTAAATTTGTTTGAGTTCTTTGTAGGTTCTGGATATTAGCCCTTTGTCAGATGAGTAGATTGCAAAAATTTTCTCCCATTCTGTAGGTTGCCTGTTCACTCTGATGGTAGTTTCTTTTGCTGTGCAGAAGCTCTTTAGTTTAATGAGATCCCATTTGTCAATTTTGGCTTTTGTTGCCGTTGCTTTTGGTGTTTTAGACATGAAGTCTTTGCCCATGCCTATGTCCTGAATGGTACTACCTAGGTTTTCCTCTAGGGTTTTTATGGTTTTAGGTCTAACATTTAAGTCTCTAATCCATCTTGAATTAATTTTTGTATAAGGAGTAAGGAAAGGATCCAGTTTCAGCTTTCTACTTATGGCTAGCCAATTTTCCCAGCACCATTTATTAAATAGGGAATCCTTTCCCCATTTCTTGTTTCTCTCAGGTTTGTCAAAGATCAGATGGCTGTAGATGTGTGGTATTATTTCTGAGGACTCTGTTCTGTTCCATTGGTCTATATCTCTGTTTTGGTACCAGTACCATGCTGTTTTGGTTACTGTAGCCCAGTCACTGGGTCATTGGGTTAAGGCAGGGGTCCCCAACCCCCGGGCTATGGACCAGTATTGGTCTGTGGCCTGTTAGAAACCGGGCCCTGCAGCAGGAGGTGAGTGGCGGGCAAGAGAGCAAAGCTTCATCTGTATTTACAGCTGCTCTCTATCACTCGAATTACCGTCTGAGCTTCGCCTTCTGTCACATCAGCATCAGCACTGGATTCTCATAGGTGTGCGAACCTTATTGTGAACTGCACATGCCAAGGTAAATCTAGGCCGCCCACTCCTTATGAGAATCTAATGCCTGATGACCTGTCGCCTCCCATCACCCCCAGATGGGACCATCTAGTTGCAGGAAAACAAGCTCAGGGCTCCCACTGATTCTACATTATGATGAGTTGTTTAATTATTTCATTATATAGTATAATGTAATAATAATAGAAATAAAGTGCAAATAAATGCAATGTGCTCCAATCATCCCAAACCATGCCCCTGACCCCCATTCCATGGAAAAATTACCTTCCAAGAAACTGGTCCCTGGTGCCAAAAAGCTGGAGACCACTGAGGTAGGTAGGGCCCATCCTAATACGGTATGACTGCATCTTAATGACATCTACAAAGGCCCTATTTCTAAAACAAGCTCATTTTGATGGGTCATTTGATGGGTACTTGAACCTATACTTTTGGGGGCCGCAATTCAATCCACAAGAGACTCCAACCATCACTGGGGCAGAATTATTTCCCTTAAAGAGTGGTGCAAACAAGACCAGGTGTGGCTTCATCTCTGACCATCTTTAATCTCATCTCTGTATGTGTGTGAGTGTGAGTGTGAGTGTGTGTGTGTGTGTTTTCCTCTGCAGCATTTTTACCAGTGTGAGTGTCCTGTTCATGGCAACAGGAGTGGGATGTGGCCAGTGTTCACCTTCACTGAGCCCTTAAGGAGGCACAGGGGTGTGGTATCCCTCATGTCTGTGGCCCTGGAGTTTGTTAGCAGAGCACTGGGCACGTCGAAACATGTGACATGATGGTGGAAGAGAAACTGGATTTGATTCTTATTACAGGTTACATTAAAGGAGTAACTTAGGTTTTTGAGTCTTAATTTCCTCCTTAGTCACGTGTAAATGTCCTGCCCCCTTCACAGGGTTGTTTTGCTCATTAAATAATCTACATACAGAGCACTGAGTAGCTAATTGATCAACGTTACTTTCCAAATCCATCCTTTTCTATTTTCGTTTTTCCACACACATAGAAGCCTTTAATATAAAAAGAATTTCTATTTAATATAAAAATGCAGACAAGTAAGAAGAGTAAATTAAAATATCTGCAATTCCCTCACCCAAAGATAATTATTATTTAAATTTGGGCATGTTTCCTTAGTCTTTTTAAATGCACATATTTACACACACTACTTCTGCAAAATTGGTTTCATTCTGTACATATTTGTTTTGTAGCCATGTTCCCTTAACAAGATCGTACATTTTCATGTTTAATTAAATGGTCTTCTAAAGCATGGTTTATATTGGCTGCAGTGTGATTCATCATGGATATAACATAATTTCTTCAATGAGAACCCTCTTGTCTGCTGTTTTGCCTGTTCCCAATTTTTCACAATTAAAAACAATATGGTAAGACACATTCTCATGGATACAACTTTGGGTATCTCCCTGACTATTCCTTTTGGAAAAGTTACAGGAAGTACAATTACTTAACTGCATTTTTTGTTTTTTTGTTTGTTTGTTTGTTTGTTTGAGACACAGTCTCGCTCTGTCGCCCAGGCTGGAGTGCAGTGGCACAATCTTGACTCACTGCAACCTCCACCTCCCGGGTTCAAGCTATTCTCATGCCTCAGCCTCCCGGGAGCAGCTGGGCTTACAGACACCCACCACCACACCTGGCTAATTCTTGTATTTTTAGTAGAGATGGGGTTTCACCATGTTGGCCGGTCTGGTCTCAAACTCCTGACCTCAGGTGATCCACCCACCTCGGCCTCCCAAAGTGTTGGGATTGCAGGTGTGAGCCACCATGCCCAGCCTTAACTCCACTTTTGAACTGAGCCTTTTATAACTTGGCCTTCTCTCCTTCCCTTCTCCTCTTCACCTCCACTAATAACCTTCCCCATTTATTTCACGGAGGGCACCAAAGCAGTCTGAAGGGGACTTCCTTATCACCTTTGACCAACTAACCCCACAACCTACCTTCCTCTGGACCCAAACATTGTTCCGCCTACCGCCTTGCACCAGGGCAACCCCTCCACCTGGGTCCCAAGTCTCCACCTCTCTTGCCGACTCCAGGAGGCAGCTCCTCCAATTCTCCCCTTTCTCTCCTGCATCTTCAGTGTTTTTTCTCTTTGCTGGATCTAGATGGTCCCCAGCACCACGCAAACATGCCGATTTATCTCCCAGATTCCTTCCCTAGTGCTGCCACAGCAAATCGCCACACACCTAATTGTTTCAAACAGCATAAACAACATTCATTACCTTACAGTTCCGGAGGTCAGAGGTCCAAAATGGGTTTTACTGGGGTAAAATCAAGGCAAGGGCAGGGCGGCACGCCTCCTGGAGGCTCCAGGAAGCAGCTGTCTTCCAGCCGCTTGCACCTCTGCAGGCTGCCCACATTGCCATCACCTCTACATAGCCCCTGGTTCGTGGCCACATCTCACAGCCAACAATGGGTCACCTTCTAGTCTCTCTCCGACTCTGACTTTCCTGCCTCTCTTGTAAAGGTTCTTGTAATTACCTTGGGCTCACCTGGATAACCCAGGAAACATCCCCATCACAAGGTCCTGAACTTCAGCACATGTGCAATGACCCTTTTTGCCATGTAAGCTAAAAGATGGGCCGTGGGGATTTGGATGTGAACATTTTTGGAGGGCCATTATCCTGCTGATCAATCTGGCTTCTTTTCTCTCTGTGCCCTCTCTGGTGATAGACTTTATCCCACGAGAGTCCTGCACTTTCTGAGGTCACCAGTGATCTCCATGGTGCCACACTCAACAGGCAAGTCTTGGAACAGCTGTTGCTCAACATCTGCTCCACTGGGTCAGCTGGTCACTGTCTTCTTCACGAACCTCTTCAGCGCTGGGGATGCCAGAATTCCCTGGTTTCCCCTTTACTCACTGGCTGCTCCTTCTCCGTCTCTCTTACTCAACCCTCCCCTCCTTCTTGACCATTAAACAAATACCCTAGGACATACTTCTTCATCTGCATGTCTCCCTGGACGACCTCATCTGGTTCTAAGACATCATATATTTATTGAACACATCCAAATCCATATTTCCAGTCTCAACCTCTCCTCCGGGCTTCCAGATTCATTTGCACAATTGCCCATTTGACATGTTCTCTTGGATTCTACTAGGCCTCTCCAATTTGATACATCCAATGCTGAATCCAAGGTTTTTCTACCTCCACCTGCTCAGCATGCTATTCACACCTCAGTAAAGGGCGCAGCACACCCAGATGCTCCGGCAAAAAGCATGAATTCATCTTGACTCTGCTCTCTCTAAACTAAGCTGCATTAGCAAGTCCTGAAAGTGCATCCCTACACTGACCTCTTCCCCCGCTGTGGTTCTCCTCCCACTATCCCCTCTTTCCTGGGCTACTGCAGGTACTTCCAGGTTACCTGGATTATTGGTCTCCCTGCTTAAATCCTGCTCCACAGTCTGTTTTCCATGCAGAAGGCAGAATAATCTTTAACTTTTAAAATCAGATCATGTCACTCCTGTGCTCAAAACCCTCCAATGGGAGCATGTGCGAGATAGGGACAGTGGCTTGTGGATTTCAGGCAGGGATTAAAGGACTTTCTGGATGAACAATGAATGCATAGAAGGTTCAGTGCAGTGTTAGTCCAGGTGGGGCACTGGAAGTCTTGCAGGAAGTAAGCTGGAAAGTAGGTGGTGCCAGTCCGAAACTAAAATAAAGACTTAGGAGAATCCCAGAAATGGGGCCAGACAGTGACTCAGAGCCCCGGCTGGGCATTAGAAACAGCCCAGGATGGTTTTGACAGTACTGAAGGCCTGGGACCACCTGAGATTCTTTAAGTCAGAATCTATCTCTGGGTATCAGTACGTTTTAAATCTCTCAAAGCTAAGCATGATGGTACACACCTGTAGCCCAAGATACTCATGAGGCTGAGGCAGGAGGATCGCTTGAGCCCAGCAGTTCAAGGCTGCTATGCGCTATGACCCTGCCTGTGAATAGCCACTGCACTCTAGCATGGACAACACAGTGAGACCCTGCCTCAATAAACAAAGCTAAAATCAACTCTTCACGTGATTCTATAATGAAAACTGAGAATATGGGAGGATGTGGATGAGGAGAGTAGAAGGAAAAGATGGAGATGGCTGGATGTGAAAAGATGAAGCAGCTGAGAGGCCTTGGTGTCAGAGGTCATTTATGTGGACACTGAGGTCTTCATGATGCTGCAGGGCAGAGAAATCCAGTTCTAATTACAGACTCCGTCTTGAACTGATCTCCTAGGCATTTTGTAGAGATAAGGAGGGCAGGTTGTGATGACAGCTGGGAGTGTGGTCTTACCAGGAGTACATGGGCCTCTTAGGGTCTCCCTCAAATTCTTCCGTGGGCAATGCAGCAGCCCAGCAGTGGGGTGACCTAAATTGGATCACTCTGAGCTCTGAAGCCTTTTTTATGTCTGTGTTAGACAGAATAATGCCCCCTCTCCACCCAATGATGTCCACATCTAAACCGCACATATGGTGAATATATTACGTGGCAAGGGGGAATTGAAGTTGTAAATTACATGAAGATTGCTCAGATAGTTTGGATGTATGTCCCTTACAAATCGCGTTAAAATGTGATCCCCAATGTTGAAGATGGGCTTAGTGGAAGCTGTTTGGGTCATGGGGACAGATCCCTCATGAATGGCTTCGTGCTATCCTTGCAGTAATTAGTGAATTATTGCTCTATTAGTTCACACAAGAGCTGGTTGTTTGAAAGAGCATCAAGGCACTCCTCCCTCCCACTCTTGCTCCTTTCCTCGGCATGTGACACGCCTGCTCCTCCACCTTCCATCATGACTGGAAGCTTCCTGAGGCCCTCATCAGAAGCAGAGGCAAGCACCATGCTTCTTGTACAGGCTACAGAAATGTGAGCCAGATAAACCTCTTTTCTTTATAAATGACCCAGCCTCAGGTATGTATTTATAGCAACACAAAATGGACTAATACAGTTGATAATCAGCTGACTTAAAAAATAGGGAGATTATCCTGGATTCTCCAGTGGGGCACCAAGGTAATCACAAGTGCACTGGGTTAAATAGTGTCCCCCCAGAATGCATGCCCACTGGAGCCTCAGAATGTGACCCTATGTGGAAATAGGATCATTGCAAATGTAATTAGTTAAATTAAGATGAGGCAATGTGCATTAGGGTGGGCCCTAATCCAACGACTGCTGTCTTTATCAGAAGAGGAAACAGGAGACACAGACACATATAGGGAGAACATCATGCAACAACACAGCTGAGATTCAATTTATGCTGCTACAAGACAAGGGCTGCCAAGGATTGCTGGAGGCCACCAGAAGCTAGGAGAAGGCCACCCAAACCGCTAGTAGGACCACTCCTGCTGACACCCAGATTTCAGGATTCCATCCTCTAGAGCTATGAGAGAATCAACTTGTTTTAAGCCACTTAGTTTGTGGTACTTTTTTTTTTTTGAGACAGAGTCTTGCTCTTGTCACCCAGGCTGGAGTGCAGTGGTGCGATCTCGGCTCACTGCAACCTCCGTCTCTCAGGTTCAAGTGATTCTCCTGCCTCAGCCTCCTGAATAGCTGGGATTACAGGCACACACCACCATACCTGGCTAATTTTTGTATTCTTAGTAGAGATAGGGTTTCACCACGTTGGCCAGGCTGGTCTTGAACTCCTGACCTCAAGTGATCCACCTGCCTCGGCCTCCCAAAGTGCCGGGATTACAGGTGTGAGCCACCGTGCCTGGCCAGTTTGTGGTACTTTATTAATATGGTTGCCCTTGGAAACTAAAGGGTCCCTACATGTGGAAGAGGGAGCAGAAACGTCATGGGCAGAATGATGTGGTATGACAAAGACCCCGCTGAGTGCTGCTAGCTTTGGAAATGGAGGGAGGGCCCAAGAGTCAAGAAATGCAAGGAGCTTCTAGAAACAGAAACCTGGAAAAGGGAAGAAGGCAGATTCTCTGGAACTTACGGAAGATTTGCAATCTTGCCAACGCCTTGATTTGGGTCTACTGAGAACCATTTTGGACTTCTGTCTTACAAAACTGTCAGATAATACATTTGTGTTGTTTAAGCCACTAATTTTGTAGTAGTTTGTAATAACAGTAGTGGAAAACTAATACAATATCAAAAAGAAAATTTACCTTGTTCTATCAATTTTTGGTTTAACTTGGCTATTTATTTAAGATACAACAATTTTTTTTGGAAAGCCAACTCTCTTTTCTTTTATGTTTTCTTCCTTTCCTATTATGCTTAGAGCTCCTCACCATGGAGCTGAGATAAAAGTTGTGTTTTCTTTGTTTTTGCTGATTTCTTTTTTTTTTCTTTTTTTCTTTTTGAGATGGAGCCTTGCTCTGTCACCAGGTTGGAGTGCAATGGTGCAATCTCAACTCACTGCAACCTCCGCCTCCCAGGTTCAAGCAATTCTCCTGCCTCAGCCTCCCAAGTAGCTGGGCTGCTAGTGTGTGCCACCACGTTAGGCTAATTTTTTGTATTTTTAGTAGAGACAGGGTTTTACCGTGTCAGCCAGGATGGTCTCGACCTCCTGACCTCGTGATCCACCCACCTCGGTCCTGATTTCAGTTTTTACATTTAATTTTATAATTCAGTAGCCCTTAACATTCACTTCTTGTTGCAGATACTTTGGGAATCTGATGAAATCCACAGATGCCCCACCTATAGAACACAGATACATACATGTGTAATCTGTCTACTAATATTTGTGAGGGGAGGAGGATGTTAAATCATAAGCAGATCTCAATTAGAGTGCGAAGAAGTGTTCTATCTGGGTGAGAATAGGTGATTTCAGTCAGCTGGCAAGGGGGTGGGACATTTGACAGGAACCTTGAAGGATGGAAGGACTCTGGTGGCCACAGGTGGGAAGGAGCTCCCCAAGAAGAGAAAGGGATGAGCCAAGGCAGGAAGGGTATATATGTCCCACCCACTGTGACTGGGCCAGGGTACCTGAAGGCAGGCTACAGAGGCAAAGGGGATCTCATGCACCTGCTTCTGATCTGACCTTGGTCCAGCCCAACACATGGATGACCAAGAAGACATTATTCTGCAAAAAAGTCAAGAGAGAAGCTAGGCCCTAAGGAAGATCAGGAACTCTGGAGGAAAGAGCTCAGGAAGAGAAGCACTGAGTGTTGATATTGGAGAGGTGGAGAAAATGATCTGATACGATGAAGTGTTAAAGGAACAGTAACACCTTGCCCAGAATGCTTTCTTCCATAAGTTCCATACAGATACATACAGTGACCTGCAGGGGAAAAAAGTGGGAAAATATTATTTCTAACAGTGCTTTTTTATAGATAATGATTCAGACGAAGGCACAGAGAGAGGTTAAGCAATTTGTCTAAGGTCAACGATTTGTAGAAGTATATTCCCACAGAGTAACGGGGGAGAATAGCAGCATATTTAACACCAGCATTGATAGAATTTATAAGTGCATGGACTTTGGGGAAGCTTTAAGGATTCTTAAAAGTGATTCATATCATTCACATGTCAAATAAAAACACAGAGATTCAGGAGGTGTAAGTAACTCATCTAAGACCACAAAGCTATTAGAACCAGACTCAGTCCCAATTCTCAAGAATTCTTAGCATTGCAAAGGGCACGTTACCCTAAGCAGTTATGGCAAAGTTTTGCCAATGACATAGTAGAATCTGGTGCTGAATCCTGCTTTGGGTTCAGACCAGCTTTATAAGCAGCCCCACAGAACTATGCTTGACTGGGTCTCTCTGACTGGTGAGCAAATCATTTCCTTTGGTGTGCTCCATTGAGATTCAGGAAAATTTTAATGTGGTCCACTCCTGGGCAATATGGCATCTAATTACCACCTTCACATAAAGGCGTCTTGTGGCTTGGGACCCTCTCTATGGCACACAGGACTGTTGTGGTCCCAGCTCAATCCGCGGTCCAGCCTCATCTCCCTTCACTCCGAACCACACGCCTGAGCCCCAGCGACATAGAACCCCCATGCCATGCCCATGCCCACCAAGTCGGCATGACCCAGGGCCTTTGCACATGCTGTGTGTGTTCCCTGGTCTCTGCTTTCCCCTGCCGTGCCAGTGAAATCCTACCTCTTCAAGATTCATCATTTAAAAACCTATCTTCTACACCCATGTTCATAGCAGCATATTCATAAGAGGTGGAAACTACTCAAGTGTCCGTCAACGGATAAATGAGTATGTACAATGTGGTCTATCCATGCAACGGAATATTATTCAGCTGTAGAAAGGAAGGAAATGCTGAGGGTGGCTACAACACAGATGAACCCTGAAGACATGATGCTAAGTGAAATAAGCCAGTCCCAACAGGACAAATCCTGTGTGATTCCACTGATAGGAAATCCCGAGAGGAGTCAAATTCATAAAGGCAGAAAGCAGAATGACGGCTGCCAGTGGCTGGGGCGGGGGGAGAATGTTGTTTACTGGGTATAGAATTGCAGTTTTGCAAGATGAAAAAGTTCTGGAGATAGACTACATCGCAATATGAATGTACTCAATGGTACTGGGATGTGCACTTCAAATGGTACATTTTGGTGTATTTTACCACCACTTTTTCAAAACTATTTTTATTTTATTTTATTTTTATTTTATTTTATTTGAGATGGAGTCTCGCTTTGTCGCCCAGGCTGGAGTGCAGTGGCACGATCTCGGCTCACTGCAAGCTCCGCCTCCCGGGTTCACACCATTCTCCTGCCTCAGCCTCCTGAGTAGCTGGGACTACAGGCGCCCACTGCCACGCCCGGCTAATTTTGTGTATTTTTAGTAGAGACGGGGTTTCACCGTGTTAGCTAGGATGGTCTCGATCTCCTGAACTTGTGATCCGCCTGCCTTGGCCTCCCAAAGTGCTGGGATTACAGGTGTGAGCCACCACACCCAGCCTTTAAAAACTATTTTTCAAAACCCTATCCTTTATAAAGGCTTTCTTGAGTCCCCACAAGGAGTGAGCTACATCCCACTTTGGTGTCTGACCACAGTCCTCTGGGCACACTGACCATGGACACCAAGTAACTACTTACTGAGGTGCTTCCTTCTTCTGCAAGCGGCAGGCCTCTTGAGGGAGTATGGCCTGACACCGACTAGTCTGTATAGCCGCACACTCTGGCATGGCTCCTGGTTAATGGCTGGGGCTCCACACATCTTTGCTTACCAATGAGGACTGTAAGTAGGACGTTACCATGAGGCATCCAGCCTTCCCCGGCTCTTTGATAGAATCACAGATCCATGAAGATACCACCTGATGCCTTGACAACTGACAGGTCATTTATAAAGAACGGGCTTTGATAGATTAAACACTTTCCCCTTGAAAAATGGAGATAAATATGAAAACATTGCACATCCTGAAGCAATCGCATGATTTACAGGGACATTAACGAGAGCTGCGCCCTGCCCAGCTCAACTTTGCATTGTCGGCATCTAATTCCCCTCCATAGCCTTCCTCCCCTTATCGGGATCTGCAACCCAGGAGCCTATAAATATCGTGGTAGCATATGACCAGGGGTGTCAGAGATGTCAGCTGTGGGGATAAAAGTGTCTGTCTAAGAGGCTTGAGGATGAGTCACAGTGAAGGATGGACTGGAGACAGGAGGGTGAGTGGTAATTACAGGCCTGGGGTTTGGGATGCAGGAGCAGAGGTAGCCTTGGAGGAAAGGAGGAAGGAAAAGGCTGAAGAGTTGCTGAGACCTGGCCTCGTCCCTGGGCCTTCCTCCTCCTCCAGAATATCTGGCAGCTGTTTGCTGTTCTCAGCGCTTGTGCATTGGGCCTGGTATCTAGGATGTCATTGACTCTCAACCCAAGTCTTAGCACATGTTCATAGTTCCCTAACCCTATGCCACATCCCTCCCACTCCCATGGTCAACTATCTGGCCTCAGCTTGGGATATGAAGAGGGGCAAGTACTCCAAAGAGGGGTGAGTAGTAACCCAGAAATGTGTGTGGAGGGGGCTAATCAGTGGAAAGTGGGTGAAGGGTTTGGAGTTCAATGTCAATGAGAATCTCAGAACCAAGGTTTCACAGAAAGTCTGGCAGGATTCATAGGGAACCTTTCGGGGGAATGAGACTTAAAAAAGGTCCAGGGCTGGGCACAGTGGCTCACACCTGTAATCCCAGCACTTTGGGAGGCCAAGACGACAGGATCACTTGAGGCCAGGAGTTTGAGACCAACCTGGGCAACATAGCAAGACCTCATCTCTACAAAAAATGAAAAACATAGTTGGGCATGGTGGTGCGCACCTGTAGCCCCAACCACTCAGAAGGCTAAGGCAGGAGGATCATTTGAGCCCATGAGGTTGAGGCTGCAATGAGCTATATTGGCATATCAGCGCCACTGCACCCCAGCCTGGATGACAGAGTACCAATAGTAACTCATGTTGATTAAACACTTATTCATTGTCAAGCACTGTACTAAGCACTTTTAAATGGACTATCTCGCTTATTCCTCCAGTGACTCTACACAGTATATTCCATGATCTCCACTTTCCTATTAAGGACATTAACGCATGGAGAGGTCAGGTGACCTGCTCAAGGACCTGTGTGATGTCAAGATAAGGATAAATGTGGAAAGGCTGCATGGCCGCCATCATAAACCAAGATAAAGAGCCTCAACCCTGTGCCAAGTCACTGTGAAAACATGCTAGTGGTCACCAGACACAGGCCAGCGATTGTAGTCATCACCAGGAGGTAGATGGTCAGAAGCCAGAACTAAAATGTCATCTAGGTATCGAGCACTCACGATACCTTGGTAAAGGGGGCAGGGGAGGAAGTGGGAGCAAAGTAGGTTGGCTGCTTTGGTCCCTGCCCCAAGACGACAGCTTCCAGCAGTGAGGCTGAGCACACTGCGTGCAGGATGCCAAGGGACACTGAGCAGCTGCTGCCGCCAGGGAAGGTTGACTCCTACCCCAGGTCCATTCCCACACACTCCAGAAAAATGTGGGCCACACAGAGACAGTGTCCTGACCTGGTAGCTCAGATACCCATGCCCTTTTAGAAAGGGAGAAGACAGTACCTTGGCAGGAATCCTCTACCTGCCTCTTCTCCAGGATCTGTGATGAAATCCACCTGAATTTATAGGCTCAATTTTTAATGATCGCTCATTAAACTTGCAATGAAAAAAGATCAAGTGCATTGTAAAGTAGATACTGGAGAAAATATACTCACTTTGATTATTTTCACCCTGGAGATATGCCACATGGGTGAAGCCCACACTGCATTCAGCACTCGGCAGATTTTCCATAGGGCCCGCTTCAGGTCAGGCACTGTGCTTGGCACTGGGGCGGCTTTCATGTCAAAGAAGACATGGGCTTGGCGCTCAGTTTCAGGAGGGAGGCAAACAGGTCAATCAGTCTGCAATAAGACTGCCGGAAGCCCCATGGTAGGAATGTACCTGGGGCTCTGCAGGAGCACAGCCCAGCATTGCTGTCTGGCTTGGGTGTACCCAGAAGCCAATCCTAAGACTGGAATTAGGTCGGGCGCGGTGGCTCATGCCTGTAATCCCAGCACATTGGGAGGCCAAGGAAAGTGGATCACCTGAGATCAGAAGTTTGAGACTAGCCTGGCCAACATGGTGAAGCCCCTTCTCTACCAAAAATACAAAAATTAGCCAGGTGTGGTAGCACATGCCTGTAAATCTCAGCTATTCAGAATGCTGAGGCACAAGAATCACTTGAAGAGGTGGAGGTTGCAGTGAGCTGAGATTGCGCCACTGCACGCTACCCTGGGCAACACAGCGAGACTCTGTCTCAAAAAAAAAAAAAGACAAAAAGACTGGAATTGACATACAAGAAGCTACCCAGGAGGCTCCAGGTATGCTGTAGGAGAGTGAAGAAATGAGACAAGGAAGGGCACATTATCAGCCAGCTCCCCCATGAGATGGAGTGTCATTTTGCTGGGAACTCCAGGAGCCAGCTAGAATACCTACCTCTGAGTTACCCACTGGAGAACTAGGGAGCTGGGGTATTTATGTGCCAGCTCTCACCAGTTGCCAGATGAACCTGCTCCCAAAGACCTTTAATTCCGTGGCACTTCTGACCTGCTGTGCAGGTGGCAAGCAGAATCCCTCAGGCCAACAAAAGCTCATGCAGACCCTGGGCGGCGGCCGGGGAGCACTGGAGTGCTAAACGTGGGTGGGTTCGCGGGGCCCCCATGGGGTCTGGCCAAGGGCCACACACCTCCCAGCATTTATTTTTAAGGGGTTCGTCTTGCCTCTCAAACAAGACAATAAACCTGACCAAAGATAAAGGCCACTCGTATGCCTCTCGGCATCCAGCCACACAGCATGGCCACGTGCTTGACCAATACCCTATGCCAAGATCAGGAGGTTTACATGGATAACAATTTCCCCAATAGTTCTCATGGTGTGAGATCAACTCAGTTTTACAGAGAAGGAAACAGACTCAGAATCAAGCCTGCTGCATGTGAGCTGTCGGTGTTATGCGCGGCACATCCACAGGGCATTCTATTCATGTGGACTTCTACGTGGATAGAGCCCTCTAGGGTTGTGCAGTGCGCGGCCTGTGCAACCATACACAGGGGCCCTATGTGAGAAAGGTTATGACACTTGCCAAACATCCCACTACTAAGAAGGGCAGAGTGGAATCCTCACCTGTCTGCTCCAAAGCCTGACTCCTCGTCCTCAGCCTCTTTGCAACCAAAGCCTGGGGAAAGCACTTCATAAATGCTTAAAGACAGCACAATGCTCCAAAAAACACCATCTTAACTCTTCAGTCCCTGGATGCCACTGAGTCATTTAGCTTCATGGCTTAAAGGAGCTGCTCATAAAACCAAGAAGAAACCAGACCCAGCCAGGGGGAGGCATGAGTCATGCCAGGCAGAGGGAAAGAAACAAGCAAGAATCAGAGATGCGGAAGTGGGCCCGAGAAAAATGCAGAGCTCTTTAGAAGACAACAAAAAAGCCAAAGCCACTGGAAGGCAAATGGATACAGACAGAATGAGGGAGGCTTAGAAAAACAAACCCCACAGCATCGCAAGGAACTCGGGGCCCCATGAATGCGAGGGATTCCTTTTGGACTCTGGCTCCCTGTAAATAAACCTCCCTTGAGACCATCGCTGGGGAGGAGGTCCTGGTCAGAGGTGCGCAGGGTGATCCTGGGGACCCGGCCACGATTCCACATTAATGTCTCTCTGGCAAGAACTTGAAGCACAATCTAGCCCAATTCCGATGGAGGATCTGAGGCCCTCGGCCGCAGGGTAGGTGCCCAGTGCTGTTGGTCAAACAGGAACACTGTTGCCAAGAACAGAGGCTTGTCTGAGCCCAAACCAACACCCCCTCCTGCTCCCTGGGGGAAGACTCCCACTCTTGGCTTCTAGGGACCCTGCTGTGGGGATTCCTCTCAATTCAGTGAGGGTCCCTGAGACTCCACACCCCACCCCTCCGCTTATCTCAAGAGCTGCACTCCCCTTCTCTTTCCCACTTTATCAAGTTCTTCTCCATCAGCACGCAGGCCCTGCACTTGCAATTCATTCCTATGCTCTGTCTCCATCTCTGGCCTCCTCCAGACAAGCTTGGAGCCCCAGGACCCCAGCGAAGTCATTCTTATCAGGCCACACTTGAGCTCCATGTGACCAGGTCAGTGGTCCCTGCTGTGTGCTTGCCTTACCTTCTTAGCCCCCTTCCCCATGGTGAACCACTCCTCCCTGCTGAAACACTTCTCCCCTGGCTTCTAGGACCGTATATCCTTTCCGGGGCTCCCTCCTGGTCCTTTGGGTGTGCCTCCTCAGCTCCCTGTGCTGGTTCCCCCAGTCCTTTTCTGACTCTAATTGATGGTGCATGTGAGCTCTGCTTGTGGCCACCTTCTTTTCCTCTCCACACATTTCTCCCGGATAATCTCATCCTGTCTCCAGGCTCCAAATGCCATTGACTGAACTCTGTCATCCCTCTCTCCTGCCCCCATCTCCTCCTGGAATTCTAGACTCCTTGATCCAACTGCCCATTGACATGGCCTAAGAATGATCTCAGACTGAACAGGGTCAAAGAGAATTTTTTATTTCCCACCCTTGCCCAGTCTGTGCCTTCCTTCATCTTGGTGACTTCTACTACCAACCACCAGCTTCTTAAACTGAGCATCTTAGAGGCTTCGTGGAATTCCCTCTTTGCCTGCCTCCCCACTTGCAGCTCGTTACTGAGTCCTGTTATGTCCCTGGCCTACCACTGTGGGCAAAGCTATCCTACTCTCTGGAGATCTCCAGCCTAATGGGTTCCTATGTCGACTCCTGGTCCTCTTCAGTGTACTCTTGATAGAGAAATTTGAGTCTTTTTTTAAAAAACATCAAATATGTTACCCTTAGCCTAAAACCCAAGGCTTGCCACTACATTTAGAATACAACCCAACCCTCTAGATCCCCTATACCTGTCTACCCCTCAGCTCTGATCTGCCCCGCTCTGACCTTGTTCACGTCTCTCCAGCCATCAGCTGTTTTTATCCCTTCAAAACACCGACTTTATTCCTCTCAGTGGGTCTTGGCTCTCCCCAGGACCTGTCCTCAAAATTTACCCCTGCCATCTTATTTTAAATTTCCTCTTCCCAACCTATACTCTCTCTTATCTCCCCTTATTTGAATTCTCTGCAGAACCCTTAATGCTATTTCCTTTGCTTTCTTACCCATTGCTTGTTTATTATCTTTGCTTGGAGCAGTGACTGCACCGAGAAGCATTTCAGTGAATTAAGAATGAATGAATGTTTGAATTGACCCAAACAATGGGCCTTCAAATATCTTTCAGTAATAGGTATCCTCAAAAGTCTTCTGAGAAGTAAATCACCCACAAGGACAATGAGATGACGATTCTTCTATCCTCAAAGACAAATGAGAAAATGAAAGTCATGTCCGGATGTCCAGTCAACAGGGCGCTCCTGCTACTTCTCTTTACATCAACCTCATCATTTCCATGAGAACATTTTACACCAGTGACACCAGCAATGACAGATAAAAATGGTCCCAATTTACAATCCTCAGACTCAAACTTCAAAGAAATGTTTATTTCCATCTTGACCCTTGACTCTCATCGCTGGTCACTAAACGCCATGCAATGAGCAATAGCTTGGCAGTCATGCCACACTTGTCAGCTGCCTAGGTCTTCCTTCACCCGGAATTTGAAATTTGATCAGTCACTTTGCTATAATTATGTGTCAGGATTATATTTTCATAAGACAACCAATTTGAAGTCAAAAGTATAGGTCCTAATGTAGACAGTTTTAAAAAACATACCAACACCATAAGGGTTTGTGAACCTCTATCAGATAATAATCAGAAGTCAGGGTGGCCCAGAGCTGTGCAAAGTCAAAACTTGGTGCTGTTGTTGTTCAAATGGGTAAACTCTATGTGTGTGTAAAGAGCACGGTCTAATAAGGAAAGGACTGGGCTAATGAAAGGGGAATATGCAGGGCTTTCTCTGCTAGAGATAGGTTTTGCCTTTTGGTGTCAACTGACGCTCTCAGACCCCATGTAACCTATAGCTATAGCCTATGGACCTTCTCCCTAAAATTCTGACTTTAAAACTGTAATGCATTTTACAATATGTGTTGGCTTAAAGCCTGATGAAGATAGCATGATTCATGTTACGCTAAATATTAATAACCAGCTTCTCCCCATCATTGTACTTTACATGAGGAGTTTGTGACTTAAGGATGAGCATTTCAATGCAGCCACAAGCCCATTGCTTTATGTGGGAAATCTCTCCTGAGGGTAGGGCCACCCCTGAATGACTGAAAGTTCAGGTGATTTACTGTGCCAACAACAAGAGTCCTGTTTAGAAGGCTCTTAGGCTGGGGGCGGTGGCTCACACCTGTAATCCCAGCACTTTGGGAGCCCAAGGGGGGGCAGATCAGTTAATGTCAGGAGTTCAGGATCAGCCTGGCCAACATGGTGAAACCCCATCTCTACCAAAAATACAAAAATTAGCCAGGCATGGTGTTGCATGCTACTCAGGAGGCTGAGTAAATAAAACGAGAATTGCTTGAAACCGGGAGGGTGGAAGTTGCAGTGAGCTGAGATCATGCCACTGTACTCCAGCCTGGGTGACAGGGTGAGACTCTACTTAAAAGAAAAAAAAAAAAAGGCTCTTAGCTCTTTTGTGTTGTGCTTTATCTTATCTCCCATCTGGTCTGGCATCTCCCATCCTTCTTTGCTGCCCCATGAAGCCCTCGTTGCTTCTTGCCAACTGAGACCTGCCTGCAGATCCATCCCATCACTCCTCACCCTTCCTTCCCACCACCCCACACTGAAGCTGTACTAGCCACAGACTGATTTGTGTCTTCTTAGCTTTCCTCACATCATGTTCTCTCTTCATGTAAGGTGTTTTCTCTCCTGCCTCACCTTCCCCATCAGTGCCCTTCCACTTACTCCACAAAGCATGGCTTCACCACCTCTGGCAGGTCTTCCACAACCCGGGACTTTGCTCCAGGCCCCTTCTCTGCAACCACCACACCCGGTGCATGCTCTGGGTTCCCAATAGACTATTGACTGGTCCACCTTCCCCAGCTGGTTGTGACATCCTCGAGGGCAGGGGCAGGGGCAGAGTGGTTTCTGGCACACAGCAGTCATTCAACAAATGACAATTGAATGAATCCTGAATGAATGAATGAGACAGGGCTTGTTTTACAGTTATTGCCAGAAGCTTCTTTTTTGTTGTTGTTGTTGTTGTTGTTTTTAACAAAGTGCCTGTTCCCATGATGTGAGCCACAGGAACCATAGACAAGAAGTTGGTGTCCAAGCCTGGGTGTAGCGTTAGCAGCGAGGTAGATTAGCTCTCAGAGGCCATTGTGGAGGTGGGCACAGGAATCAGTAGCTCCCGTAACTCCCACGTGTTGTGGGAGGGACCCGGTAAGAGATAATTGAATTATGGGGGTGATTTGCCCCATACTGTTCTCATGGTAGTGAGTAAGTCTCACGAGATCTGATGGTTTCATAAGAGGTTTCCCTTTTCACTTGGCTCTCATTCTCTTTTGTTTGCCACCATGTAGGATGTGCCTTTCCCATTCTGCCATGATTGTGAGGCCTCCCCAGCCACGTGGAACTGTAAGTCCGTTCAACTTCTTTTCTTTTATAAATTACCCAGTCTTGACTATGTCTTTATTACCAGCGTAAGTACAGGCTAATACAGATGCCAAACATGGAAGGCTCTCACTTGAGTTTCAGTGAGGAAAACAAATTTTCTGACATACCTACATTTGTGCAAAGGTGCCACAAGTAGAGACAAAAGAAGGAAAGGATTGGTAAAGGAATTTGAAAACAAAAGGCTAAAGAACTCAGATATTTAAAAATAATAACTGAATTAAAGAAGAGGTGCCAAGATATATGAATAGCATGAGACTGATGAGGAGCCATCCATAGACCCCTCAGTGTGGTTGCATCTGAGCAGGCAGCTGCTGTAGCATGAGCTTCCCTCTAGAGGAGTAACAAGAGGACTCTCCATTTACCTCATTAGCTTTAGGGCTGTACTGAGGCTCAAAAGACAATTGACAGCTTCAAGTTCCTGAAGCTATAAGAAAAAGGCGAGACTTATCTACCACCCAGGGGGCCAATATATATGTCAACAGGCCCTCACAGGGGTATGAGCTAGATACTTCCTAGCTGAGCTTCTCGTGTGCTAGGTACTAGATATCAACTTTGCAGATACAGAAACTGAATCTAGGGTTGACATAAGGAATAAATTTATGTTAACCAAATTTCCAAGAGGTGGATGAATGGATCAAAACAGCATACATGTTCATTTAAGTCAAGAAATAAAATAGGGACCAGGCGCGGTGGTTCATGCTTATAATCCCAGCACTTTGGGAGGTCAAGACAGGTGGATCACTTGAGGTCAGGAGTTCAAGACCAGCCTGGCCAACATGGTGAAACCCCATCTCTCCTGAAAACAAAAAAAAATTAGCTGGGCATGGTGGAACATGCCTGTAATCCCAGCTAGTTGGGAGGCTGAGGCAGGAGAATCGCTTGAATCTGGGAGGCGGAGGTTGTAGTGAGCCAAGATCATGCCACTACACTCCAGCCTGGGTGACAGAGTGAGACTCTGCTCAAACAAATAAATAAAATAAATAAAATAAAATAGGAAGTAGCATCCGTGAATATCCATGATTGTAGATCTGTGCATACTTTCCCCGGAGGGGAATCTGCAAGGGAGGTCATGTCGTCAATTGGAGGGCACTGAGGAGTGCAGAGTCAAGCGGAGGTTGATGTTCCGGCTGCCATAAAGAGAAGGCCTGGGGACTCTACCAGCCAACGCTCCCGTCTCTACTGTAAGGTGGGGTCGAACCCACTCCTCAGAAGCGTGGATTGGAGTGGACCCATCCTTGCTCTCTGTCTGCACCTTCTCTAACCCATCTCCCTTCCTCAGACTGGAAATGCTGGATTAGGTTTAGGACTTTTGGCGATAGCACCCAAATTTGTTGGTGTTACATTTCCAAAAGCCAGCGGTCTCCAACCTTTTGGGCACCAGGGACCAGTTCTGTAGAAGACAATTTTCCCACGGAATTGTAGGGGCAGATGGCTTTGAGATGATTCACGTGTGTTACATTTATCATTAGATTCTCATAAGGAGCACACAACCTAGATCCCTAGAGTGTGCAGTTCGCAACAGGGTTCCTGATCCAATGAGAATCTAATGCTGTGACTGGTGAGAGTGGGAGGAGCCCGGGTGGTAGTGCTCACTCACCTGTCGCTCTCCTCCTTCTGTGCGGCCCAGTTCCTAACAGGCTACAGACCCATAACCAGTCCACGGCCTGGGGGTAGGGGACCCTTGCCAAAAGCAATATTGCAACAAAGACTTGAGTGAAGGCAGCTTTGGGGGAAGGTGATCTCAGGAAGCACAAGAAGAAAGTGAGGAGGGTAGAGCCAATGAAGAAAGAAAAAAAAAAGTCTACGAAGGTTCATTAATGAGCAGGGTGTACCTGTGGTCCGCCGGTCCATCTGAGACACCACACGGAGCATGCCCAGTAGAGCTTTTATCCAGATTCTCTTCCCCACTGGGTGGTTTAGCCCTTGGGGAATTTACTCTCTACTCCACTTCCAAACTGTGCCACGTACGCCTAGGCAAGCTTCAAAATGCCAAAGAAGGCTTTTAAGCAGAGGGAAAGAGAGAAACCAGAGCTCAAGGCTCGAGCTGTCAGGGCACAAGTAGGGCGTCTGCAGAGGCGAGTGAGTTCACGTGAGCCTAGAGCCCATGCCACAGCTGGGAATTCCCAGATCACTTGGGCCACATATTTACAATCAGCTAAATGCTCTAAAAATGGAGAACTGTCTGATAATTGATTCCTTTTTATTCCCAGGAGGAGTCCTCTCCTGATGACCTCTGCTCAGGCCCCAAGCTCACAATCCCTTGGCACTCTATCAAAGAATTCAACCCCAAGAATTAAAATCATATTCTATGAAAAGAGTGTTCTCTTTTCATAATTTTTGCATTCACTGTGGCATATAAATGATTCATAACTTGATTTTCCCCACCTGTCACAAAATATGAATTTTCAGTTCATTTTAAAGATTAAATTTTAAACTTAAATCAGTCCCTAAAAAAAGTAGAATATTATTTAAAATAATCTGTCAATTCTTTTCCATTTTGATATAGAGATTAACAGAGATATCAAAGATTTAAGATTTTATCTTTTTATGCAATATCTTAGCATTAAGTATTTATTATTAATGAAAACCAAAAAATTATTAATTATCCCTAAATTACAATCAAGCCAAAATTTCCCAAATTAAGATGTGATACTAAAACAAACACTTATCACTCTTTTCAGCCGATAATATAATTACAGAGACAGTCAAACTGCTATTTATCTACAGTATTCATTCAACCATACCATAAACCATTAATTTTTAGGGAAAGTTTAGTTGCCAAGTTCCTGGCTTATGCTTGAACATCTAGAATTTTTTTTTTTTTTTAGATGGCATCTCGCTCTGTTGCCCAGGCTGGAGTACAGTGGCGCAGTCTCAGCTCCCTGCAGTCTCTGCCTCCCAGGTTCAAGCAATTCTTCTGTCTCAGACTCCCAAGTAGCTGCAACTACAGGCGCACGTCACCAGGCCTGGCTAATAGAATATATTATTTGCCCCTCTACCCACTGTAGCAACAAACGATGGTGACGAAATTTTGGCATCTGCTACCTCTAACTGGAGCGCAATTATGAATGGACTGCACCATAAGTAAAAGCCATCAAAAAGCAAAGGTCAAGGGGAATTGTGAGAGCAGCTGTTGAAATCAGGAGTGCTTTAGTCCCCTCCAACAACTGGTAACTGCAGGGGGCCTGTGGAAGGAGGGTCAGAAGGGGCCGGAGCAACCCAAGCCCTAAGAACCCTCAAACTGTCCTTCCAAGCTCTCTTTGAGCACAGAGAAGACACTTCAGACAATGAAATAAAAATTGACAAAGGTGGCCGGGCGCGGTGGCTCAAGCCTGTAATCCCAGCACTTTGGGAGGCCAAGATGGGCGGACCACGAGATCAGGAGATCAAGACCATCCTGGCTAACACGGTGAAACCCCGTCTCTACTAAAATATACAAAAAAATTAGCCGGGTTTGGTGGCGGGCGCCTGTAGTCCCAGCTACTCGGGAGGCTGAGGCAGGAGAATGGCATAAACCCGGGAGGCGGAGCTTGCAGTGAGCCGAGATTGCGCCACTGCACTCCAGCCTGGGCGACAGAGCGAGACTCCGTCTCAAAAAATAACTAAATAAATAAAATTGACAAAGGCAGAGATAATCGAGACAAAGAGACGATCCAGACCACAGGGAAGGGGAATGGATCCAGAAAAGCTCCGGAAGCAAGCTGTTTAATACACAAAAACTGCATGACAAAATAACCTGTACAACAAACCCCTGTGAGGTGAGTTTCCCTACATTACAAACCTGCACATGTGCCACCAAACCTAAAAGTTCAAAACAAAACAAAACAAAACACAAAACAATGCACCAAAGCAAGAGAGGTAGAAATTCTGTGGAGTCAAAACAGTTTTCTTAAATGGGAGGTTTGGGCGAACTCACTTCACTTAAAAATAACCAGAGATGAGTATCGAGATCAAATCCTGTACAAAATGACTATAAGAAAAGCAGAACGAGGGTCACCATAAACATTCCTACAGACCATCAAAGCATGCCAGGAAGATGTGACCATAAAACAGAACCAAACCAACAAAATTAACCTACTCATTCAAAACGAGTTACAATGACACAACAGATGAGTGAAACAACATTTGGGAAAAGTTGAAAATGAGAGAACAGAACTCCTAAAAGAATTCGAAGTCAAAGAGAAGTTTATAGCAAAATTGAAGACTAAATTAGAAGGAACACAAGAATTAACGAACAAAAGATAATACCTGAAAAGAAAGAGTAGATTTAAAAAAGATAATGTTACATTTAAAAAAATGAAAAAATATAAAAAGATTTGAGAAAAAGAAACAAATATTAAAGATAGGCAAAGAAGATTAAACATGTAGATAGTTGGAGTCCCTTAAGATAATCATCAAAGCAAAGGAAGAAAACAAATATTAAAAACATAATTCAAGAAAAATTCCCTGAAATTAAAAAAGAGGGGAAACTACATATTGAAAAAGCATACTGCACATCTGAGATTACCAACTCAAAATGACCAACATGAAGGCAAAGTCTAGTAGAATTGCTGAGTTAAAAAATAAAAACAAAAGATTTTGTGCATCTAGAAAAAAAGCACATGGGATGTGTAAGGGAAAGAAAATTGGGGCCGAGCGCGGTGGCTCACGCCTATAATCCCAGCACTTTGGGAGGCCAAAGTGGGCAGATCACCTGAGGTCAGGAGTTTGAGACCAGCCTGGTCAACATGGTGAAACCCCATCTCTACTAAAAATAAAAAAAAATAGCCAGGCCAGGTTGAGACAGGAGTATCGCTTGAACCTGGGAGGCGGAGGTTGCAGTGAGCCAAGATCATGCCACTGCACTCCAGCCTGCCTGATAAAGCGAGACTCTGTCTCAAAAACAACAATAACAACAACAAAAAAAATAGATAATCTTCACAATTTTTAACTGCAGTGTTTCATGCCAGAAGAAAATGGAGCACATATTTAAGAAACTGAAGGGGAGGAATAGTAAGACAAGGACCTTATATCCAGCAACGCTGGCTCTCAAATATGAACACAAATTATTCTGAACATGCAAGAACTCAATAAACAATGTTTTTGCTGGGCCCAGTGGCTCTTGCCTGCAATCCCAACACTTGGGGAGACCAAGGCAAAAGGATCACCTGAGGCCAGGAGTTTGAGACCAGCCTGGCCAACATAGTGAGACTCTGTTTAAAGGAATTTTCTTTTTTATTGAAATGGAGTCTCCCACTGTTGCCCATGCTGGATTGCAGTGGTGCGATCTCAGCTCACTGCAGCCTCTGCCTCCCAGGTTCAAGTGATTCTTCTGCCTCAGCCTCCTGAGTAGCTGGAACTACAGGCATGCGCCACTATGCCTGGCTAATTTTTTTTGTATTTTCAGTAGAGATGGGGTTTCACCATGTTGGCCAGTCTGGTCTTGATCTTCTGACCTCAAGTGATCCACCCGGCTCAGCCTCCCAAAGTGCCAGTATTACAAGCATGAGTCACTGGCACCCAGCCTAAAAAATTTTTTTTTAATTAGCCAAGCATGGTGGTACATGCCTGTAGTCCCAGCTACTCACGAAGTTAAGGTGGGAGGATTGCCTGAGCCCAGGAGTCCACGCCTGCAGTGAGCTATGAGTTTGCCACTGCACTCCAGCCTGGGCAACAGAACAAGACTCTGCTCAAAACAACAACAACAACAACAACAACAACAAAACAAGAAAAGCAAGTGTTCCCACAAGCTCTTCCTGAGGAGTCTAAGAGAGATTGAGCCTCAGACCCCTACATGGTCAGAGTCACCAGCACAAGGACTGGTGGTATATGTGACATCTATCGTTACCTATAGAACTATAACAAAGTGAGGGTTCTCTAAGGAAATTAAGGAGATGAAGGAAGAACCTAGAGATTAAAAGAGACTTAAAAGACAAATCAAAAATATTTTAAATGTAAGACTATAGTATGTACAGAGTCTTTCTGGGTGATAAAAAATGGATGTAGAGTCTATTTGGGTGATAAAAAATATTTTTAAAAAGCACAAGAAAGTTATTCCTATAAAAAATCAGGACAGTGGTTGGTTATGGGGCTGGAGACAGGGCTGTGAGGAGGACAGGTTCATGGATGAAGGGGCTTCTGGGCTGGCTAGCAGAGTTCTATTTGTTTCTTAGCTTGAAGGTGTCTGCCTTGTAATAATTCACTAAGCCATACATTTGATTTCTGAAGTTTGCTGGATTTGTCATTTCTTTTACAATAAAAAGATTTAAAAGAAAAACAAAAGCAAAGATTTACTCCAAAGATTTGTTCTTGAAAACCAAAACCTAATTTGTCTTATGTTCTCTTCTAGAGTTTGTAACATAACTATCTCTATGAAATGAAGATGGAAACAAAACCTGTTTAGAAACTTGTATCCCCTAGCAGAATGAACACACAATTTTCTACTCGCTGAGTTTCACAGGGCTCTGTGTGGCTGTTCCAGTCTGCGGAATAGAGAAATTGACCCACACACCTCCTTCTCTCAGAACAGGATGAAGTCACGTTTCTTCAACAGAACAAAAATGTACGTCTCCATTTTCTGCTTGAGACTAACGGAGACACAGTGTGAGATTCTTCAATTTCCTTAGAAAAGTATAGCTCAGGGTGGTAACTTAGGGTCATCCATGCTGGGTTGGACTTGAGCTAGCCAAGGGCTCCCTGGCTCAAGTTGATGAATGAGTCTAAGCAGGTTTGAGCACAGCTTTGCACTCGGAGATGTCCTGGCTCTGCCTGAGCTCTCCTGCCATGCCCTCGGGCTGGATACTTCCATTTGCACCTTGTTTAAGAGCTGCCAGTGCCAGTCATTTAGTAAACAGACACCAGGGCCCTCTAAAGATGTTAGACTTGAACTTTGACTTCCCAGACCCACCAGGGAGGTCAAAAACAGCCTCTTGCATTTCTCAAGGACAAGGAAACCAGCAGAAATGTAAGATGTAGGTCTGCTTTTCTGAAGTCAACAGCACTTTCTGCATTTGTGCTAACCTAACCTCATCCAAATGGGCAGTACTGGTGGCATCTGCCTATGTAAATTTCCCTGCCAGTGCGGCTCTTCCCCAGCTGCAGTGAGTCTAACAGTGAACTTGAAAATAACAAGAATCTCTAATCTTGTCACTGGAAAAGGGAACTATACCTTTAAGGCATACCTGAAAAAGGTCAGGATGCTGGGCTCTGGGAGCTCCCGGACTGTGGGTGGAACCCAGGCCTCCTGCCTTCCCAGAGCCCCAGCCTGCAGTACAAGCCTACATAGCAGAGGCCCTCAATACACACTAATGTGCAATAATAAATACTCTGTGGCATGTATTATACATGTATATTTATGTCCACATATCAATGATAATATGTAATGTTAAGGTGTGGGTTCTGCCTTGGAGAGTAAGGGTGTCTACTTGGGTTGATGATCCTCCCACACAGGCAGCAACTAAGAAGCAACTGAACACTGAGCTACCTTACCCGCCCCTTGCCTGCCATTCCACATGCCTCCTGCCGGCCCCGCCATGCTCAGCACTCTCGAGGCCCTTCTGATCCTAGGATCTGCCAGGCTCATTCCTGCCTTTGCACTTACTG
Organism: Macaca mulatta; assembly: GCF_049350105.2. Lineage (NCBI taxonomy): Eukaryota > Metazoa > Chordata > Mammalia > Primates > Cercopithecidae > Macaca > Macaca mulatta. Next base: position 138,940,844 of record NC_133414.1, read on the forward strand.
TTCCCTCAGTTCTAAATGCTCTCACAACACACTACACACACGACACACCACACACGACACACACTACACGCACCACACACATTACACAGACCACCCAGGTTTTGCAATCCTTCTACTTGTCATGATTCAGGGCTCAGCTCCCTGTCATCACTTCCCACAGGCTTTCCTGAAAGCCCCCAGCTAAAGCATGCACACACACACACATGCACACACACATACCACACCAAAACTGCACACATACACCACACACCACACGCCACACAACATTCACACACACACATGCACACCACACATGCCATACACACCACACACTACAACATACACACACACACACCTGCACACACACATACCACACCAAAACCACACACATACACCACACACACCACACCACACAACATTCACACACACACATGCACACCACACATGCCATACACACCACACACTACAACATACATTCACACATACACACCTGCACACACACATACCACACCACACAAACCACATACATACACATGAACATACACCACACACAAAAACGTACACACACTACACATTACACACACATTCATGCCACATACCACATACCTTTCCACAACACATACCACACAACCACCACACACATACATACCACACACTATCACATACCACTCACCACATCACACACAAAAACATACACACACCACACACTCCCATATGCCATAACACACAGACACACCACACATATACACATTCTCACACACACACACCATACACACATACATATCAGGCACACCCCATACCACTCACCATAACACACACACCACACACCAAACACCACATCACACAAGCCACATACACATACACACCACACCACACACACACACACACCACACACCTACACACCACACACATACACACATACTACATACACCACAACACACATACCATATACAACACACACACCACACGCACACATCATATACCACATACCACTCACCCACATGCACATACCACATAGACAAGCTACAACACACAGCACACACACCCCACACATACCACTCAGCACACAAGACACCATAACACACACACACCATATATACACATACCACACACATACATACACACCATGCACACAGCACACCTAACACACACGCACACACACACACACGCACGCGCACACACCCTGAGATTTTCCCTGTAACCCAGTTTCGTTTTCTCTCTGGCACTTACCAGCTGCTGGGATCTGGCTGATCTATTCGTTCACTGGTTTATTTCCTGTCCCCCACTGGAGGACAAGCACCCTCAGAGCAGGCATCCCTCCACTGTCATATCCTGAACCTCTGGAACACCACCAGACTCCAAGAGCTGTTCGGGGAACCAGAAGTTGCAGGGAGGCCCCTAACCTTTGCCATCACCATCCCCACTCCCATCCTCAAGTCTTCACCCCCCTTACAAATCCCAGGGCCGGGGTTTGTGCTGAGCAGCAAAACTCAGGGATGGGATTCCCTTCGCCCAGTTCTCCTGTCAGCCTGGGGACCTCTCTTCCCCTTCCTCATTCAGCACACACCTTCCCTTTGTACCTGCTACCAGACACTGGCCTCTGTCCTTCCAAACATCATAGCTGAGTGTCTTCACATGAGGTGGGGAACCTTGTTGACAGGTACATTGAGGGTGTGTGCTCAAGAAAAGGGCAGGGAGGAAGCAGGGGGCAAGGACATCAGGGCAAGAAGTGGTGTCCTTGGAGACAGAGCAGCTTCCCCTGATCCTGGAGACCCCTGGAGCAGGAAAAGCCCCACAGACCTGTCCCACTTGCAGGCAAGAAGTCAGCATTGAGTGCCTCTGTGCCCACCAGTCAATGGCCTCAGCCTAGGGTGGGTGGAGCCGAGCTCCCAGCCAGCCAGGGCTAGATCTGCCAATGGGGGGCAGCTAGAGCTTGCAGCAGCTGGGGATGCCGCCCTGGCAGGGAAAGTTACCTGGGCAGGCTCCACGGGCTTCCACCTGTAGTGTTTAGGTTCATACAAATGCCCAAAGAGCTGTGGACATCAAGCATCCCTTTGCTTCCTGCTGGGGAAGCCCCTCAGGGAAGGAAATACTGAGTGGGGAGCCCTGCCCGAGTGGAGCCCAAGAGAAATATGCAGCCCAAATCGCTGTCTCACATCTCACGCATTAGAAGCAAGTGTTCAATAAATGTCAGTTCCTAGCTGTCGGCGTGCCCCCTGCAGCAGGGAATAAAGAGGCCTGGGCTCCCCACCTGCTCTCCCAACCCAAAGCCAACCCTGCAGGCTTGGCAGCCTTGTCTGCTCACCTTCCCATGGGGTGCTCAGCTCAGAGAACAAGATCGAGGAGACCCCTTTTCCCTGCGGCGCCTCTGCTCTGCAACACTCTTTTCCAAGCAGCAGGAGAGCCTGGAGCTATCGGGATGATAGCCTTAGGAAGTTCCATTCAGGTGGTGCTGTTCTCACAGAATTTCTTCATTACTATTTTTACTTGTGAAAAGAAAATCAAGCATGCCTAAAATACACTAAGAGCACCTGTTTCAGAAACCTGTTTTATTCCATTGATTAAAAAAGAAAAAGAATGAACTTCAGAAAATGAAGATCCCTTTTTCAATCTCGATTCATCCAGAATAGGAATTCTACATAGAGTGCAATTATTAGATAATTTAAATAGTTTGAAATTTAAATGTTTATAACATTATCACAACCTGGTATGTGTCACGGGTCAACCCTGGAAGACATTCATGGGTCCACCTGGGGGTGGGGTGCGGGGTCCTCATAACTCTGAGTTCAAGTGGAGTGTGGCAGAGGCTGAAAAAATTCCTTCCAAAGCCTGCCCCAGAGGGAGTCTAACCCACCCAGAGGGCCTTGCCTGTTACCTGCACCCAGGTCAGAGGAGCAGCCAGGAGCCACGAGGGCACAGGCACTGTTTTGTTCAAGGTTTATCTCCCTGTATCCAGAATTCCGAGACTGTGCTGGGGCCCAGCATGTTCCTGGCCCTTTCCTGGTCCGTCATGGCCGAACCGCTGGAGGCAGGCAGCCCCCAGCCCTGCTGCCTTGGCCATGTCCTCCTTATCTGATTGGAACCCCTCTATTTATGATCTTGCCCCTCCAATCCAGCAGAATGCACTTTCTAATGCTTGGCTTTGTCAAATGTGCCACTCTCTGCTTAAAACTCTCTCCTGGCTCTGCCTTCTTCTAAGACAGAATCCAGAATGAAGGGTCCCCAGGGTGGATGCATCCACCCTGACCCTGTGAATGGTCCCCACTAGAGACTGCAGGTACCTGTTGTGAACATGTACACGTGCATGCACACACGTGTACACATGCACAGCTTCCCACTGCCAGTCTGCATCTGTGCTGTTCATTGCTGGTGGAGCTCATTTCTTCCTCTCCACAGGTAGGTGCTTTTTTTTTTTCTTTTTCTTTTTTTTGAGACAGAGTCTTGCTCTGTCCCCCAGGCTGGAGTGCAGTGGTATGATCTCGGCTCACTGCAAGCTCCGCCTCCTGGGCTTACACTATTTTCCTGCCTCAGCTTCCCGAGTAGCTGGGACTACAGGTGCCCACCACCAAGTCTGGCTAATTTTTTGTATTTTTAGTAGAGATGGGGTTTCACCGTGTTAGCCAGGATGGTCTCGATCTCCTGACCTCGTGATTCGCCCGCCTCGGCCTCCCAAAGTGCTGGGATTATAGGCGTGAGCCACCGCACCCAGCCCAGGTGCTTTTTCTTCTCCTCTCCTTCATTCATTATTTCTGCAGCCCCATTACTGCTGCAGGGCTGGGCCCCTACAAACCCCTCCTCTGCCAACCCCTCCCATGTCCCCACCCTGCTTCTCAGCCTGCCTCGCCCTCTTTGGGGCGACAGCCCTGCAGAGGGCATAGTGTCCGCGGTGTGGGATGGGAGAGGGTTTGAAGTGTGTACATGAATGAGCACTTCTTTCTTCGGGTAGTCAGGCCTTTTTTTGTTATCTTCTATTTGTGGCAAGTAATACCGGTTCTCCTTCCTAAAAACAACTTATTTCTTTTTCATTTTAAGAAAAATATTGAGCAAATAGTGTAAGTGATGTTGGATGTGCCCAAAGTCCTTCAGGTGGTGGAAGAGTGACTGGTTTGCAGACTCACGGCCCCAGCTGTATCTCCTCTATGTTGCATGTACACCTTTCCACTGTAGCTTTTCCTAGTCTGTTGTTCCCTCTGGACCAGGAGCTCCCAGGGGGAGGCAGAAACATCTCTTGGCCATCATTGTGTCCCCAAGGCCTGCGATGCCCAGCACTCAGTGCACGGCACACTCAGTTCCTGCCTGAGCTGGGCACTGTGTGCTCCACAGCCTCCCGCTAGGCCTGGTTGTGCATCTGACGTGGCCCAAAAGTGACTTCCTCATTGCCTGTGGTCTGGTCCTGGTCCCTGGATGACAGCCAAGCAGGGAACAGTGTGTTTACCTGCCTGCATCTGGCTGTGGTCCGGTCTCAGAAGTTCTCACGACTCCACTGCTGACCTTGGGTCTCCTGGGTGGCTCTGCAGCACCTGGTTCAGGGCGCAGCCAGGGAACCGGAAAGACAGAGCCTAGTAACCGGCTTGTGAACGGATTTGAAGGTCACTGGCATGTTCTCTTCTGGGAAGAGGTCTGGAAGTGGGTGCCCTGTGATGCTTACTTTCAGGTGGCTTGTCCAGGTTTTAAAAAAGGTTAATTGGGATTGCTATGTATTCTCCACTGTCATTCATCTGCTCCCTTACATGGGCCAGATCAGCTGGTGCCCAGGGCAGAGGACTTGGGCTTGTATCTCTTCGTGCCATACACAGCTCCTGCAGCACCCAGAGGAGAGGTTGAGTTGCTCAAGATTCCCCATTCATTCAATCCTTCCTTTCTTTAGTCATTCATTCATTCCACTGTAGCAGGATGAGCTGCAGACAAAACTCCTCAGACACGAGTTAAAGAAGGAAGGCGTTTATTTGGCCAGGGGCGTTGGCAAGACTCCAAGACTCCTGTCTCAAGAGCTGAGCCCCCCAAGTCCTGTCCCTTTTAAGGGCCCACAATTCTAAGGGGGTGCATGTGAGAGGGTCGTGATCGATTGAGCAAGCAGGGGGTACGTGACTGGGGGCTGCATGGACTGGTAATTAGATCGGAACAAAACAGGATAGGGATTTTCACAGTGCATTTCTATACAATGTCTGTAATCTATAGATAACACAACCGATTAGGTCAGGGGTCGATCTTTAACTACCAGGCCCAGGGAGAGGCCCCGGGCTGACTGCCTGTGGATTTCATTTCTGCCTTTTCGTTTTTACTTCTTCTTTCTTTGGAAGCAGAAATTGGGCATAAGACGATATGCGGGGTGGTCTCCTCCCTTACCATAAACACCTTAACCCATTTCCTAAATTCCAGTTTCCTCCCTCCACAGTCTCTCTTCCCTACGGCCATCAGGGTGAGCTTCCTAAGGCATAGTTTCAGATTGCACTACTCCTTGGGCTCAGTGATCTCAGTACCCAACCCTCTGACCCCATATCCTGCCACTCACTGTCCACCTACCCCCATCCTCCAGTCCCAGGCACTGAGTACTTTGCCAGCGAGGACTGTTCCTTCTGCCATGTTTCCATCACGCCCGCCCTTGCCCCAGAGGTCACCTCTTAGTCCACTTTCCCCAGTTCCTCCAGCTAGTAGGAGTTTCTCTTTCTTCTGGACACCTTAAGCCTGCAGTCATGCAGGCTCCTCCCCTGAGGACGGGAAAGGTGTGGGTTTATGTGTTGGAGCCCCTTGAATGACACCTCGGGAGCCTGCCCCTAGTGTGCCTTCTGACGTATCAGCAGAACCATGTGATGAATGGAAGGTCTGGCACACGGTAGGCACTCATCCAACCGTGGGAAGAATGGGAGAGTTGGCACATGGTGGACACTCATCCAACAGTGGGATGAATGGGAGGTCTGGCACATGGTAGGCACTCATCCAACCGTGGGAAGAATGGGAGAGTTGGCACATGGTGGACACTCATCCAACAGTGGGATGAATGGGAGGTCTGGCACATGGTAAGCACTCATCCAAGCGTGGGAAGAAGGGGAGGTCTGGCACACAGTAGGCACTCATCCAACCGTGGGAAGAATGGGAGTTCTGGCACACGGTAGGCACTCATCCAACCGTGGGAAGAATGGGAAGTCTGGCACATGGTAGGCACTCATCCAGACTCTTTGGCGATAACTAGGAAGCTTGGCATGTTCACAAGGACCCTCCTGGATAAAGGAATCAGGGTCCGAAGAGGAAGCTGCAGCAGTGGTGGTTTGAACCTTCAGATGGTGATGGCCAGACCCTGGAGTATGGCCAGCCTCCAGCTCTGCAGCCCCCACACTGTCCTTAGCCTTTGGGATGGCTCTGAGTGAGGATGTATGACAGAGGGCAGCCTTGCAGCTCCTGTGCAGGAGACTGCAAAAAGTCAGCAAAGAGAAATGTCAGCCATGTTTACTGAGCACCTACGATGTGCCAGTGCATTCTTTTTTGTTTAATCTTTCCAACCACCCTACAAGGCAAGGATTAGTTCAGAATTAGAGGCTGAGGCTAAGACAGGTTAACCCATTCATTTAAAGTGTTATGATTAGGAGGTGGCTGAACTTGGAGCCTGCTGACATCTGTTTGACCCAAGCCCTGCAATTTTACATAGTCATGGCTTTTTTCCTATCATTAGTGCATAAACTCAGTTCAAATAGTTTGAAGAAAAAAGGCCGGGTATGGTGACTCACGCCTGTAAACCCAGCACTTTGGGAGGTCGAGGCAGGCGAACCATGAGGTCAGGAATTTGAGACCAGCCTGGCCAATATGGTGAAACCCTGTCTCTACTAAACATACCAAAATCAGCCAGGCATAGTGGCACGCGCCTGTAGTCCCAGCTACTTGGGAGGCTGAGGCAGGAGAACTGCTTGAACCCAGGAGGTGCAGGTTGCAGTGAGCCGAGATCGCACCACTGGACTCCAGCCTGGGTGACAGATTCCATCTCAAAAAAAAAAAAAAAAAAAAAAAAAAAAAGCCATGCGTGTCTCATGTAACTGAAAAGTCCAGGGAAGCGTGTCTCGTTCCTTCAGGTCCATCAGAAACTCTAAACTGAGTCAATAGATGGGTCCTTGAAGTAAGTGCTGGGCTAAGAACAATGGCTTTCACTGATTACCGAAACCTGGGTCATGAGACAACCCCTAGCAGGCAGTGGGGAGGCTCTGTCCCTCCTGAACTTCTTGGACTGAGAATAGGGGAGGGTGGATGTACTAGTTTCCTGGAGCTTCTACAATAGAATATCACAGACTAGAAGGCTTAAATGACAGAAATTATTTTCTCACAGTTCTGGAGGCTGGAGGTCTGAGAAGTTGCAGGCAGATCTGGCTTCCTCCGAGGCCTCTTTTCCTCGGCTTGCAGATGGCCACCTTCTCCTCACATGGTCTGTATGTGTGTGCAGCCCTGGTGTCTCTATGTGAGTACAAATGTCCTCTTTTTCATTTGTAGAGACAGGGTCTCACTATGTTGCTCAGGCTGGTCTCAAACTCCTGGCCTCAAGTGATCCTCCCACCTCGGCCTCCCGACGTGCTGGGATTATAGGTACGAGCCACCTTACCCAGCCCTGAATTTCCTCTGCTTGTAATGACATCAATCAAATTGGATTAGTGCTCACTCATTTTACCTTAGTGACCTCTTTCAAGGCCCTATCTCCAAAATACAGTCACACTCTCAGGTACTGGGCATTAAGACTATAACATATGAATTTTTGGGGGACATCATTCAGCCCATAATTGTGGATCCCCAAAGAACAATCAGGATGGTGTTACCAAAAGAGGAGTGAGTGGGGACACACAGTCCCAGTAGACAGCCACTGTAATTCACAGAGCTCAGAACAGGCAACAGTGAGTGCTCCCAACCAGAGATAGGAAGGATCACTTCTGCCTAAGTTTAAAAGGAAGAAACTGAGAATACCAGAATTTGCTGGCTAGAATAAGTGACCTCAGAGACCATCTACACCAGTCCCACATGACAATCACGGCTCCCATGAATGTACTGGCTCTGGCTTCCTTGGCCTCTGGTTCTTTCCTCATTATGTTCATGGTTTTCTCTATCTCTCTGGTCACATACAGTATATTTATAACACTGTTTTCAGGCCTCTGCTAATTCCATCATCTTTTTCATTTCTGCATTTGTTTCTACTGACTTTTTCCCCTGGTTGGGGGCCATATTTTCTGGCATCTTTGCATGGCTAGTAATTTTTGAATGGATGCTAGACATTGTGATTTTACTTTGTTGTGATTAAACACTGCTGGACTTTGTTCCAGCATGCAGCAAGTAACTTGAGCAGAGTTTTATTCTTTTGAGCTGGCTTTTAAGTTTTATTACTTACCAGAGTAGCCTTTGGTTTAAAGCTGTGATCTTTTGGAGGACTCTGCCTGACACCCTCTAGATTGTGAGGTGTTTCCACACTGGCTGGAGGGAACATTGAGTACTGTGTGAGCTTTCCGAATCATTCCAGGCCTGGTACTCTCTGGTGTTCTTTCTGCTGCCAGCCTCATGGAGCTTCACTCCACAGATGCAGAGATCAGCATTCATTCAGAGACTCAGGGTGGCCCTTCTGCAGAACTCTGGTGTTCTCTCTTTGGGTGAGCAGCTCCCTGATCCTGGGTACTCCGACCTGCAAATCCTAGTGACTTGGCTTCTCTGAACTCCATTATCTGTTTTCACCCAGTGAGACTCAGGGTTCAGCTGACTTCTCCCTCCTATGCGCAGCCCAAAGCTGCCTCCAGGAAGGAAGCTGGGCAACTGCAGGGTGCACCTCATTTGTTTCACTCCTTTCTGGGATCACAGTCCTCCACCACCTGATGTCCAGCATCAGAAAACCATTGTTTCACCTAGAGTCCTTACCTGGGCTAAGTTCTGCTGCCATTATTTCACTCAATCTTTAAAACACCTTAGAAGTCAGACTATCTTAAAAATGAGGAAACCTTGCCAGTCAGAATGGCAATTATTAAAAAGTCAAGAAACAGTAGATGCTGGCAAGGCTGTGGAGAAATAGGAATGCTTTTACACTGTTGGTGGGAATGTAAATTAGTTCAACCATTGTGGAAGACAGTGTGATGATTCCTCAAGGATCTAGAACCAAAACATATCATTTGACCTAGCAATCCCATTACTGGGTATATACCCCAAGGAATAGAAATCATTTTACTATAAAGACACATGCACACATGTTTATTGCAGCACTATTTACAACAGCAAAGACATGAAACCAACCCAAATGTCCACCAATGGAAGACTGGATACAGAAAATGTGGTACATATACAACGCAGAATACTATGCAGCCATGAAAAGGATAAGATCATGTCCTCTGCAGGGACATGGATGAAGCTGGAAACCATCATCCTCAGCAAACCGACACAGGAAGAGAAAGCCAAATACCACATATTCTCACTCATAAGTGGGAGATGAACAATAGGAATGCATGGACACGGCAGGGGCTGGGGGCGGACAACACACACACCAGGACCTGTCAGGGGGTGTGGGCCAAGGGGAGCGAGAGCATTAAGACGAATACCTAATGCATGTGGGGCTTACAACCTAGATGACAGGTGCAGCAAACCACCATGGCACACGTATATCTATGTAACCCGCACGTTCTTCACATGTATCCCGGAACTTAAATTAAAAAAAAAAAAAAAATGAGGAAACTTAAGAGTGGCCAGGTTACTGTCTCAGAGTCAGACAGCTGCCAAGGTCTGAAACACATTTGTTTCTATGAACTCTCCCCGGCACTGTCCTAGACCTTGAGGCCCAGAGGTGGAAGGTCTGAGAGCATCCAGGCTCTAGGGACAAGGCCTTGCAAACAATATCCAGGCCTCCTTTCACTTCAGAATTCTCCTCCTGCAGATGTCCTGGCTCCCAGTTCCAGAGCTCACTTCTTTGTGTACACAGTGTGGGAAGGACTGCTTGGTCTGCATTTATAGTTACCATCACATTTGCCCATAAGGCACTCTGACGCAGCACACAGCATTCTCTGTTTAACAGCATATTTGCTTGATGAAACTGATTGAAATTTAACATGTAGGGTCTGCCTTAATGATCTTGTTGGAGAATGCTGAGCAGTGCACCTGGAGAGTGGAGGCAGCATCCAGGCTATTAGAGTGAAGCCAGTCAAGGTGGCTGCTTCTCAAACGGATTTTGCAATCTCAAGCTCCTCCTTCCCCCACTTTGACTTTATTATACAAAAGATTTCAAATATGGAGAAAAAAGTAGAAAGATGAAACACTCATAGACCCATACCTAGATTGAGCAATTTTGCTTCATCTTGTTTATTCCTATAGTATTTTAAATAACAAATACAATGACGGTTCACTTCTAAATACTCCAGCATGCATCTCTAAAATTTAAGGATCTTTTCCCACCTAACCATGATAACAACTATTATTATACTTAAGAAAATAAAAAAATACATATCTAACCTAATAACAGTCCATAGTTCAAACCACCTCTTGCCTTTAACATTTTTTTAAGTGTTGGATAATTAAAAGCAGTTTCCAATCAAGGATAACACAGTACATTTAAATGTTGTATTTCTTACATCTTTTAAAATCTAGAACAGCTCTTCTCCACTGTCCCCTTCGTGCTCTACAATATTGACTATTGAAAAGACCAGATTACTACCTGAAAGAATATTCTACCCTCCAGCTTTGTTTCAGTGTCTTTTTTTTTTGAGATGTAGTTTCATTCTTGTTGCCCATGTTGGAGGGCAACGGCACGATCTCTGCTCACTGCAACCTCGGCCTCCTGGGTTCCAGCGCTTCTCGTGCCTCAGCCTCCCAAGTAGCTGGGACTACAGGTGCGTGCCACCATGTCCAGATTTTTTTTTAAAGTAGAGACGGGGTTTCACCATGTTGGCCAGACTAGTCTTGAACTCCTGACCTCAGGTGATCCACCCGTCTCAGCCTCCCAAAGTGCTTGGAGTACAGGCATGAGCCGCTGTGCCTGGCCTGTTTCACTGTTTATATTATGGTGTCACTTGTTCCTCAACCTCCTCTATTTCCTGTAAGCAGGAAGTTGGGTCTAAAGTCTTGAATATATACTTTTGGGCACGGTGGCATTGTGCATTGTGACCACATGCCTGGTCATCCAGTATGATGCCCAGATCTGCCACTGGATCCAAGAGGCAGTGGGCATAGGCCTCCCTGCAAGACCTTGTTCCTCCCCTTTCAAAGGGTAAGCAATGTGTGGTCAGGCCCCTTTTCCTGCATAAAATCTCCACATCCCTGCCCCATTCTCATCTCTTCCCACCAACTGAGAAACATGCCCCACTGACTCACTGTGCCTTCTGGTACCTCCACCAGGAAAGATTTTGCTGAGTTTACCTCCTGAATTTGTAGTGCAAATGTGTGAAATTTTTTTGAATTGAAAAAATTAAAACTATAATTTTCAAGATTTAAAACTGTAATATTAATTATGTTCTTCATGGCTCTGAAGCAAGATTCTGTTGTATCTTGGAGACGGGGGGCCACTACTCTGAAATCCCAGTGACAGGCAGCACCAAGCAACTGAGAGCCTCAGCATTCTTGGGCTGGTCACACCCACAAGCATGGCACAGACCCAAGTCCTGCAAGATGTCTGGGAGGGCAACTGAGACCTGTGGTCCAGCCACATTGACTCAGGAGGTAAAAATGTCAACAGGCCACAACCTCTGGGGCTCCTGGAATTGGAGACGAAGCCAGCTCTGAGTTTATGCAACCACAGGACAGTGAGAGAGGGCCATGGACTTGATTTAGAGCCACAAGATGAGACCACTGCCCAAACACCCCAGGGATGCTGACGAATCTTCTCAGAGCTTCCAGGACTATGGCTACAGGTACATCTTGGCCAAACGTGGGCACATGTTGCAATCAAGGGACTGAAGCCACAATCACAAAAACCTGGCCCATGGTCCCCCTGGAGTTGTTCTGCTTTGTTTGTTTTTGAGACAGTCTCGCTCTGTCACACAGGCAGGAATGCAGTGGTGCGATCTTGGTTCACTGCAACCTCTGCCTCCTGGGTTCAAGCAATTCTCTTGCCTCCCTCTCCTGAGCAGCTGGGACTACAAGTGTGTGCCACCACACCCAGCTAATTTTTGTATTTTCAGTACAGACAGGGTTTCTACTAAAACCCTGGTTGGCCAAGCTGGCCTCGAGCTCCTGACTCAAGTGATCTGCCTGCCTCAGCCTCCCAAAATGCTGGGATTACAAGCATGGGCCACTGTGCCCGGCTCCACCTGGAGTTTTAAGATTCTGATTTATAAATGTATTATATGATGGTCTACCAAAAGTATGCAAATCCTGCCTACACTTATTAACGCATTCAGTGAGTCCCCTTTATCTGAGTGCAAGCGGCAACTGTTCTAGAAAATGGGAACCATGAGGTTATCAAAGAACCTGGAAGTAGGGTGAGATGAGGAAGCACATCTTTACGATGTCTTCCACATGCAGTCACGTCTCCTCTTACAATCCTAAGACTGACCTGTGAGGTTCATATTACAACCCCTAGTTTATATGTAGGAATGTCAGAACCCCAAGGTTTAGAAACAGAATAGCCAGAAACAGGAGGGTGGCCATGCAGCTCGGCATGGCAAGGTCAGGCCTCCCAAGTCTACATGACTCTTATTAAGCTCCTGGCCATTCATTACAGCATGCCATCTCCAATGCAGAATCACACCAACAGAATTGAAACTGCGCATTAAAGAGAAGGCGAGTGTCACCAAAATCTATTTCCCAGGCTTCTTTGCAGAATTCCAAATTCCTAGCACGACCAATAAGGCCCTTCTTCTACATCTTGCAGCCTCAATTTACGTCACTTTCCTGTTGTTCCCTGTGCTTCGGCCATCCTGGCCTTTCCGTGCTCTGAAGGAGTGGTGTTCCTTCCTAAACCAGGGCCTTTGCACGTGCTGTTCCCACTCCAGTTCACCTAGCTGGTTTCCACTTATCCTTAAAGTCTGGGTTTATCTTATCTCCTCAAGGGAGCCCTCACTGCTCTGGAGCAGGTCAGGCCACCATGTCCTTTATCATAGAGCACCCTACTTCTCGTGGACAGCACCTTCACAGATGCTTCTCCTTCAGGGGGTCGGAGTCACCAGGCCACCACCACAGCGCCCGAAGCCTGGAGGTTTCTGATTTCCACAGAAAGCTTCAAGTGCATGCTGTGTGTGAGTGAGCCTGGCCACTTCCTCTGTGGGATTTCAGTTCCTTATCAGTAAAACAGAGCCCGTGGCTTTCCATGAATGTGGGGTTGACTTACCAGAACGCTCAGGTCCCACGTTATCCTCTTGAACGCAACAGGTTCCCTCTAAACCCACGAAAATGGAAAAGCTCCGCTGCCATTCCTGAATGTTTATTTAATCTGCATTCTGGGTGGCCCCTAGGGTAGGTGATGGGCATTCGCCACCCAGGATGGTGCCCCACCTGGTCCTCCCCAGGCCCTGTGGCCATTCTGGCCACCTCCCTGTGGGCTCCCGAGCCCTGCTGTTCAGCACTGTCCCTACCCCACAGAGGTAGGGACCTCTTTTTCTTACCTTCTTCTTTTTACCTTCGTTCCTCCAATCCCTGATGGCCCCCTAATCTAGTGCAGTTGTCTCTGTGTCTTTGGAGAGAAGACGCCCCATTAATGTGTCATGAAACCAAATTTACTCCATTTAAAGGGCTGCCTTCATTCGGAGGCTTTGTCCATTTCTTGGTTTTAACCTCTCTTTTCTGAAATTGCAGTAAAAATAAATAGGTGTGTGTTGCTTTAACTTTTCCCTTGGAGAAATCTGAAGCCCCCACCTTTTACTGTCAAGAGAAACACCGGGACCTGAGAACTCCCATCTTGGGCGAGGATGCCGTTCTTGAGCCCCACGCGTGGCCTGGGCTTTCCTTTCCCGGCTTCTCTCTTCCTCAGATCCTGAGTCCCACAACTATTCTAGCATCAGCTTCTGCAAAGCCAAGCCGGGCTGAGGTTTCTGCGACTGCTTCCTCCTGGTCTCTCTGGAAAACTCCACTCATTCAGTACCCAAGCAAGAGGTCATCTGTCGGGAACGCACTCCCTCGGCAGCGCTGTGCCACCTCTTTTCACCCCATTTGAGTGGCCGGCACTTACCTGTGCTGTTACCTGACGCGTCCCTTCCCCCAGCACACTCGGGCAATGGGTGGGCAGGCGCTCAGGTAACACTGGTTGAATCAATGAATGAATGAGCCACGTGCTCAGGAGGGCCCTTCCCAGGGCTTCTGCTGTTTGCTCTGCTCCGGGATTCTCCACCAGGGAGGAATCCGAGTTGGGGATCTCGCACCACCTGGCTCCGGCCTAACCCCGCGCCTTGCAAGTCGCCCGTTTCCTACCCCGCGTAGAAACCCCCCGCCCGTCCCGCCCCACCAAGGGCGCACCCCTCTCACGGTGTGAGCGCCAGCCCCGGGAGCTCCAGGAACTCAGGAGAAACCCGCGGGGGTGCCCGGGTGCGGGGCGCGGGGCTGGGCGCACGGGGACCGAGGAAGGGGCGCCCGGCGGCCGCGGGGTCCCGGCCCAGGGTCCGCGCCGAGGGCGGGCGCAGAGCCCGCTGCCGTCCCGCCTCCCGCCGGCGCTCCCGGCCTTTCCCATCCGGCCCGCGACGCTCCGCCCGCCCCGTCCCACATGACGCCGCCTCCGCCGCAAACTTTTTCCTCCCCATCCTGTCGCGGCTCGAAAGGAATGGAAAATGGCGGCCTAGACGCGGAGTTTCCTGCCCGACCCGCGGCGGCTCCGGCGGCGCCATGACGCGCTGGGTGCCCACCAAGCGCGAGGAGAAGTACGGCGTGGGTGAGCAGCGCTGCCGCCGCGCCTCTCGCCCCAAGCCCGGGCTCCAGCGGGGCGGGTGTGCCGGGAGCCTGTTGCTGCCGCCCCGAGCGGCCGCCGGGCCAGGGAGAGGCGCTTCCGCCCGCGCCGCCGCCCCGCGCGCAGTGTCCAGCGCCCCCCGCCGCCCCGCGCCCCCGCAGCGTCCGCTCCAGCCCGGGGAATCCGGGTCGGGAACAGGAGGGGGTAGGGTGGGAATGGGGGCGGGTGCGTCCCTCCCCAGGGCGTCCCTCCCCAGGGTGTCCCCTCCGACGCCCGCTCCTCGGGACCCCTGCAGCGGAGCCCCCTGAGCTGCTCTCTGCACGGCTGGGCCCGTCAGGGAAGCTCAGGGGTCACTGTCTCGCGGTGGCTTCTGCTGTTTGGACGAACTTGCGTCCCGCGTCCGGGCTCTGGGTGGGCGGGCTCAGGTCGGCGCGGTCAGAGCGGAGAATTCCGCCCTTTCCCGGCGGGGAGGAGCGGGCGCGACCCGGGTGGCCGGCGCCCCTTGCCCCTCGGCGGTCTCGCTGGGGACCGTGTGGGACCTTGGAGAGAAGGCGAGAGGCCGAGCGCCCCTGTGGGCCCGGACCTGGAGACCCGTCCGGGAGAGCGGGGGCCTGTTTTTGCTCCACGGCTCTTTGTCGCTTCCGAGGGGGGATGGAAGGAGTCGGGTTGCAAGTTTACATTTCGGACCCGAGTGCGCATTCCAGAGAGGGAGGCGTTCCCTTGGGGCACAACAGACGGGTCCGTCCGCTGGGGACCCGCAGCCCGCCGCCGAGGCCTGCGGACCCCCACCTCCTCCTGACCTGTGCGCCTGGTCTCGGGACCTTGCCGTGGCTGCTCTCCTGCTCTCCGGGGTCCGGGATCTTCCCATTTGGTTTTCGGGCTTGCTTTTCCCCGTCCCACCATCCACAGACATCCTTGACCGCCTGCCTTCTCCAGGCCAGTCGGCCCGACTGGAAAGACCTTTGGTGGCCTCCCATAGCCCACGCTGTGTCCTCCGAGGGCACCGTCTCAGCAGCAGCCCCGCGCCCATTCTGTGCCTGGCCCGTGCTGGGCCTGCACTGGCAGTGACTTGCCTGCGCCTCTGCTGGTGTGATTCGAATCCTGGCCCTCTGACTTTTGGGAAGCGCCCTTGTTCCCGGAGCGCTCTCCTTTCTGTGAACAGTTGCTTCTCTGTGCTGTTAATGACTTACAGTGGGCCCTGACCACGGAGCCAGCTGAACAGTGGTCGTGGGGACAGTGCTGGGACAGCCCTGGGTCCTACCGGGCCTGCACTTAGCTTGTTCCACATGCTGGGAGGCATAGGGGGGGGCCTCCTTGCTTCAAGACCGTTATGGCTGAGCTTCCTCCCCATCTCCCCATTTTGCAGATGAGGAAACCGAGGCTCAGATACATTCACAAAAGTGCAGGAGAGCTCGTCTGTGTGCAGACTCTAACCTGCACCCTATGCACCACCTAATGGATTCAGTCTGGGGCACTTGGCACGTGCCTTCAGTCTGCATCGGAGGAGGGAGGTTCAAGGTGGAGATTCCAGCTGAGAATACTTGGGGTGTGGCGACAGTGGGGGTCCTTTGGGGGGTAATGTGTAAAGGAGAGAGTTGAGGACTGACTTCCAGGGAACTAGCACTAGCCCGCAGAGAGAGAGAGAGAGAGAGAGAGAGAGAGAGAGAGAGAGCGGAGGAGGTGGATAGTTGGGAGAGGCAGGAGGCTGGCAGAGGAGCAGGCATCCCATAGCCCTGGCCCTGCTGAGGAAGCAACTCAAGCGCCCATGGCAAGGGTGCAGTAATGGCCATTGGGGATGCAGTGGGGGCCATCACTGCTCCCATTCTACAGAGGCAAGGAAGAGGTGGATTGCTTGCCCGAGCTCACATCACTAGTAAGTGGTGCCTCCTGGATGTGAAGTGTGGCCCCCTCAGGTTCAGCTGCTACAGTGTCCTGTGACTGCCTGCAGATGGGCAGGGCTTCTCTTTGGGACACCACATTTTAAGAGACCTTGTTACCCTTCATCTGCTCCCAAAGAGACCTGGGTGGTGTCAGTGAGGATCCTATAGCGTAGCTGGATGGTCTGGAGAAGACTGAAAAGAATGTTCATAGATGGGAGAACGGGGTCTCCTTGCTGAGGAGGAGGCTATGGGCCAGAATGGGGCGGTGCCTTTGAGTCTCACACCTTGCAGAAACTTCACCAGCGCTCATGGTGGTGACTTCTAACATCACACCTCTTGCTAATACTTTGGTTTTAAGAAAACTCCATGTTTGATTAAGAAAAAATACATTTAAAAAAGTTAAGAAAACACAGATAACAGTGTTGGAAAATTTTAAAAGGTGAAAAGTATCTGGGATGGTTTTGCCAGGAAATTCCAGGAAAGATGTGAAGGGCTGAAGGTAGAGGAGAGAGTGGCTGCTGTGCTTCCTCTCACTGAGTGCAGATGACATCTCGCTGGGTAGACGATAATGAGACAGCACCACTCCGTCGGCATCCAGTGCACTTTAACCAGAGTCCCCCATCAGGGAGGGTGGGAGAGGAGCTGAGCATGAGCGCTTTGGGGCCGTCCCAGACTCCCCACTTGTCTGGAAGTGTGCAGTGGGAGGATTTTAGTGGTTCTCACGGAGGGTGCTGACTGGGAAGGATGTAGGTGCTGGGATGTAGGGATTTATTTCCAGTAGGTGATTGGCTGTTTCCACCTAAGGGAAAATTACTGGAGGACCCCTCCACCACCCTTACCAACGCCAGCATTTTTCGGAGCTTAACAACAGTGCTGTGTTTCCCTGGAGGCACTCTGGTGGCTCTGTGGGTGGACCACACTTCCACTTTGGCCACTTGGCCCATGAATGAATCACGAGGGGAAAGAAAATGATAAAACTCCATCTCATTTGGAAACATGAATCACAGCTTATTGTTTGCAAGTACTGGGAATCTGTTAGAAGCATTGTTTGTAAATGAGATACTTCAGTTGTTTATTTTGTAAAATTGGGAAAGGAGTAAACAGCTGATCTGGGGTTCCTTCTGCAAAGGCAGGAAATGCTGGTTCCTGCTGATTCATTCCACTGGGGGCTGCCTGTGAAATTTAAGCAGCACGTGTTTCCCCCTTGGCTTTGAGTTGGTGGGTCATATTTACGGGCCTGGCTTATTAACTTAGCTGTCACACTGGCCAGGTGATCTTTTCCTCACAGCCCAGTAGGCAGTCTTATGTCCCAACATCAATAAAATTATGTTCCTATGGATCCTGTTCCTAAGATGAGGTGAAAAGATGCAGTATGTTCTAGAATCACATGTGAAGACCATGTGCTCACTCACATCTCAGCGATGGTGTTGAAGGCAGAATAATGGTCCCCGAAAAGGTCCATGCCCTAATCCCCAGACTCTGTGAATTTGATACGTTACGTGGCAAAAGGGACTTTGCAGATGTGATTCAGGTCACCTGGAGTTGGTCGTCAGGACCATCCACATGGGCACAGGGAACTTTGGCTGTGAAAGTTATGAAACAGGCAGTCAGAAGAGCCTATGTTTGGAGGCACAGTTGCTGGCCCTGAGATGTAGGGACTCACTTGCAAGGACCAGAGGGAGGCCTCAGGGAGCTATGGGAGGCCCCTAGCTGATGACCAGAATGGAAACCTCAGTCCTACAGTCACAAAGAATTGGATCCTGCCAACACCCTGAATGAGCTTGGAAACAGATTTCCTCCCAGGGCCTTCTGCTAAGAGCCCAGCCAGCCAATACCTTGATTTTGAGACCCTGAGCCGCTGGGCATGTGACCTGTGGAACTGAGATAATAAATTTGTGTGGTTTTTAAGCTGCTTAGGTTGTAATTTGTTATGGCAGCAGTGGAAAACTAATACAGATGATGGGAGAGAAGCTTGCAGGGTGAGGCTCTCTGCACCCTTGAGATCTGTTACTAAGTTCATTGAAGGTGGTGAACCCAAGTGTGCTCTTCACTTCGGCCACTTCCAGGGTACAGCTCTCAAACGGGATGGGGCATTGGCACTACTCTTCTTCATAATGGGATGCTGGAGCAAATTACTCATACTTCTTAGCCTTGGTTTTCTCATCTGTGAAGTGGAACTAAGCCTGCTTGCTGCTGAGTTGTGAGGACTCGTGGAGATGATGTTGGCAGAGAATTTAGCACTGTGTTCAAGATATGCCAAGTACTCAGTGAAGCATTGCTTTTATTAACTTTTTATTTAATAAAGCACAAAGTTTAGAAACGTAGCGACAAGTGGCTTCTGTGTGCATTTAACAGGTTGCCGAAAAAATGCCTTTCTTCAAAAGTTGATTTCTTGATGGTATGTTTTACTTTCTAATGGGGTTGGAAGTCACATTTGCTCAGTGTGAGGAACCTGACTTGTATGCGTTCACATTAGCTCTGAGCGGTGATAATTGCTAAGAATTGTGTGATATCCAAATAAATTTGGGAGCGTGGGAGTTGAAAAGAGATCTCTTTTGTTATCTAGAGTAGCAAGCGAGCTGCTACTTTGGGGAAGAAAAATTAGATTTGATCATAAGTAAATAGAAATGCAGGCATTTTCATTCACTGGAGTTGCAGCAAAACCAAATCAGGGCATATTATATTTCTACAAACCTGATTTTACTTTGGAAACATAAAAAATTTAAATTTATTTCTATGCCATTGTTTGCCTAGGATACCAGACATCTGATCAGGATTGTCTTAGCGTGTGTCAGTAGTTCTGTCTCTTGTTCATTTATCACCTCTGTGGATGCAGGTAGTGAAATGGGGAGGAAGAAATAGGCTGTGTGGGTGTCCTTTGCTGGGTGTGGTGCTGGCGCCCCAGGGCCATCGCTGTAGCAAGTGCACGCTTGTACACTGTCCCCACTCTCCTTTCCTCCCTCCCTTTTCCCTTCTTCTCTGTACTTTGTATTTTCAGATGATTGCATTAAACTTTGTATTTTCAGATGATTATAGCCAAATGTGGGTGTAAAATATAATTCAGAGAGATCATGAGTAGCCATTACTAGTTCCCCCTAAGGTTATGTCTTGTAAAACTGTAGTACAGCATCACGACTGGGATATTGACATCGATAGTCAAGGTACAGAACATTTCCAGCACCGCAAGCACCCCTCAGTTGTCCTTATGTACCTCCCTTCACGCCTTTCTCCCCTCAAATCATGGCTACCCTTTGCCTGTTCTGTGTTTTTTTTTTTACCGTCCTTTAAAGAGTGTTTCATTAATGAAATTGCATAGGAGTTAAGCTTTCGGGATTGGCTTCTTTCACTCAGTATCTCTCTCTGGATATTCACCAGGATTTTGCTGCTTTGCTGAGTATCGTTTCATGGTTTGGATATGCCCCAGATGAACTCTTCACCTGTTGAAGGCCATCTGGGTTTGGCTGTGACAAATATAGCTGCTGTCAACATGCACATACAGGTTTTAGTGTGAACCTAAGTCTTCATTTTCTGGGATAAATGCCCAGGAGTGCAGAGGCTGAGTTGTCTGGTAGTTGGATGTTTAGCTTTTTAAGAAACTGCCAAACTTGCCTGGAGTAACTGTGCCAGTTCACATTCCCACCAGCAGCATATATGTGATTGTAGATTTCTCGGAATCCTTGCCATCATTTGTCACTGTCCTTACTGCTTGTGTAGGTGTGTAGTTGTCTTTCATTGTAGTTGGATTTTGCATTTGCCTTGGTTTCATTTGGGAGCCAGCGTGCAGCTTCCTGTGCTGCCGCAGTACAGGAGAAGGTGGCCGATCCAGCGGGTGCTGGTGGGGCGCGGTAGGCGCGGGTCCACTGAGCTGTGAAATTGTCGAGTGTGTTCAGGGGAGGACTTTGATCCAGTTTGAGGAGACATCACGGAGTGGAAGGCTCACTGGGCACATGCAGCAGTGTGGAGACCACGGTTAACACTAGGCGGTCCCTTGTCAAGATGTGGTTGTCAGGATGTTCACTTTTCAGACCCTTCAGTGCATCTGGAAGGCCTTCAGGGAGGAAATGAGGAGGCGACGCCAGGAGGGGTCAGAGTTTGAGTTTTAGCCTTGACAAGGCCACTTTTCATGCATGTGACCCAGGGTGAGTGTTTGAACCTCTTCCAGTCTGGTTTCCCCGTTTTGAAGCAGCGCTGTTCAGGATGGTACTGTGGGCTTTGCCTCACTGAGGCTGGGCTGATGGGAGTTCACAGGAACTAATTAATGCACCTTAAGGCAGTTTGGAAACATTGTTATGCAAATGGATTGTATTCGCCATCAGCCACTGTTCTTCAATTTGCTTTTATTGATGTCCTGGGAAGTGCTTTGGGGCTGATGTTGAAATCAGTGTGGAATTTGTGTGTTGACTGGAGCTACCATAACAAAGGACCACAAGACCTGGTGGCTTAACCAACAGGACTGTGTTTCTTCACCTTTCTGCAATGCTGGAGTCAAGGTGTTTTGGCAGTTGGTTTCTTCTGAGACCTCTCTCCTTGGGTTACCGACAGCTGTCTTCACTGTGTCTTCATATGGTCTTCCTTCTGTGTGTGCCAGTGTCCTCATTTCCTCTTCTTATAAGGCCACTATGGCCAGGCTCGGTGGCTCACGTCTGTAATCCCAGTACTTTGGGAGGCTGAGGTGGGCAGGTCACCTGAGGTCAGGAGTTAGAGACCAGCCTGGCCAATATAATGAAACCCCATCTCTACTAAAAATACAAAAAATTAGCCAGATGTGGTGGCGGGCGCCTGTAATCCCAGCTACTGGGGAGGCTGAGGCAGAAGAGTCGCTGTAACCTGGGAGGCAGAGGTTGCAGTGAGCCGAGATTGTGCCATTGTACTTCAGCCTGGGCAACAAGAGCGAAAATACATCCCCCCCAAAAAGAAACAAAAACCCGGGCACAGTGGCTCATGTCTGTAATTCCAGCACTTTGGGAGGCCAAGGTGGGCAGATCACGAGGTCAGGAGATTGAGACCATCCTGGCTAACACGGTGAAACCCCGTCTCTACTAAAAATACACAAAATTAGCCGGGCATGGTGGCGGCGCCTGTAGTCCCAGCTACTCGGGAGGCTGAGGCAGGAGAATGGCATGAACCCGGGAGGCAGAGCTTGCAGTGAGCTGAGATCATGCCATGGCACTCCAGCTTGGGTGACAGAGTAAGACTCTGTCAAAAAAAAAAAAAAAAAAAAAAAGTCACTACTCATACTGGAAAAGGACCCACCCTAAAGACCACACTTTAACTTAGTCACCTCTTTAAATTCCCTGTCTCCAAATACAGTGACACATCCAGGATGCTGAATTTCTGAGGTTAGAACACTGACATATGGATTTGGAGGGACACAATGTAGCCCATAACGGTGTGAATTTGATAACATAAGACTTTTCATCTACAGTTTCCGGAACTCTGTCTTTAGTGGCCTTTGAATTTTTTTTTTTTCCTGCAAGGCTGTGGGTCCTGGTGCTACTGGACTCCAGGGAGGTTAGGAGCTTTCTAATGGACTCTGATTTGTGTCTGTATTCAGATCTGGAAATTCCTTGTAATCAAATTAGTGACAGAACAACGCAATCAGTTGGTTGGCACCCCAACAGGAACTTCAGAGCAGTTCTTTTTAAGTGTGATCATTCTGTGAGCTTGGCTCAGTCTCTTCGAGCTCAACCTACCTGGGCTTCAGCTGCATTTAGCATTAGGATATTCACACATCCTGCTTGGATTTATTTCCACTTTCTTATCATTTATGTTTTTGTAGCATGAGTAGGGCAACCACCCTCATACTGGCTCTGGAATCCCAGTTGGACAGTGATGGCAAAACCCGGGCTTTGATGCTGGTGTCGCACACTTAGTGACGCAGGGCTGTCCCACACAACTCCAGGGGGCACTGTTCTTCTCCACAGCCCAGGAGGCTGGCTTCTCTCCCCCACTCACACCAATCACAGCCCTCCATGGCCTTGGGCAGTCAGAAAAGCGCTTTAATATCAGGGGCCAATGGGGCAAGGGAGGGGGCTTGGCTTGTGAAATAAATGACACCGGGCTTCTTGATGATGACTTACAAGCTCAGTTTTGGCCTGGCACTCTGCAGGTATCCACATGCTCACATGCACGTGGGAAACCGAGTGTCCACGCAGGCACTCCCCACCTTCAAAAGGCAGATGGTTTCACCCCAGACAGATGCCTGTCAGTTTGTTAAAGTTTCATTTGGGTGCCTTGAGGAGAAAAGGGTCCTTTCTCTTGGCATATAGCATGTGCTTGTCAAAACAGCTCAGGTTAGAGGTGTAGAGATGTGTCTTTGAATATCAGCCTTGTGTTTTATTAGGCGTGTGACCTTGGGGGTTATTTACATTAAGCCTGAGTTTCTCCTTTGTAAAAATGGTGATAACGCCAACCTCTTTGGGCCCTTCTTAGGAGAAAGAGAAAACCTAGCCCAAACCGGCCCGTGGTCTGTGCCTGATAACGTTAGTTTCTTTCATCCTTTATTGATTGCTTTGTAAGTAGAAGGCCGTGTTGCCCGGGACTGAATCTCTAGCTTAATTCAGGCTCTCCCCAGCCCTGCTGCATTGGGCCCCATTGCTTCTGTAGCCCCGGCCTGTTGCAAAGTGCTGGTCAGAATTTTAATGTTAGTTCTGAGGTTAGATCAGGGACTGTAGTTCTTATTGATTGCTGGGGGGCCCTGAAGGGACAGGATGAAGGCAGATCTCTACATCTCTCATCAGAAATGTTACCTTGAGTCTTTATCTAGTTGCAGTTGCTGTTTAGACCTATGATTTCTTGCTGCATCTCCTGAGGAGTGTGATGGAAAATTTATATGCCATCTTGAGTGATTTGTTTCTGTTTTAAATTGTATTTTATTTATTTATTTTTATAGACAGGACCTTGGTCTACTGGCCAGACCGGAGTGCAGTGATGAGATCATAGCTCCCTGCAGCCTTGAACTTCCAGGCTCAAGTGATCCTCCCACCCCGGCCTTCTGAGTAGCTGGGACTACAGGTCTGGCTAATTAAACAAAACTTTTTAAAAGAGATTGGGAAAGGGTCTTTTTATGTTGCCCTGGTCTCAAACTCTTGACCAAAGTGCAGGGACTGGAGATATGAGCCACCACACCCAGGGGAGTGATTTAACTTAATTGATTACACTAGGTAAACTTAGGTATATGTATGTAACAGTCATGATTTCCTTTCTGACTAAGGGTTAGTTGCTGTAACAAACAGCCCCAACATTTTACTGGCTTCATACAGTACAAGTTTGTTTTTCATTTGTGTCATAGCAGGCGGTGGGGAGGGTGAGCAGGAGCTCTGCTCTGCTCTGCCCAGCCATTCAGAGACTCTGCCTCCTTCGACCCTGCCAGTCTGCCCTCCACGAGGCTCCTGGGCCCTTTGCCATTCAGTCTGTAGATGGGGAAAGGAAGAGATGAGGACTGTGCATAGATTTTCTTTCTGGCCCGGGCTGTAGGTGGTATCCATCCCTTCTGCTCACATTTTCTCACCTTGACCTGAGTCTCTGGTCAGACCTGCGGCCAGTGGGGTGGGAAGTGTAATCTGACTGTGTACCTCGCAGGAAGAGGGGAATGTGGATTCGGTGGTCTCCTCCACGTGTTCCTACTAATGCTTATTTTCCATTACCAGGAGGAGTGTTAGTCTGGACTCTTCAGCTTCATTGACGTTGAGCACAGAGATTGTATATCCTCAGGACTTTCACCCTGAAAGTCAGTTGGCAGAACAGATGTTCATGTCCCTATAAAGATGGAAGTGATGCCAAGGACAGATGCCGCCTTTTTCCTTGGGGTGTATTTTGCTACTTATGTCCTATAGATTTCAGGATATTCTTCAGGGTGTACCAAGCCCAAGAGCAGTGCTGCTTTCTCAGTGTGTTTCTTTCTTTTTTGTGGGGGACGGGGTCTTGCTCTGTTGCCCAGGCTGGAGTGCAGTGGCACAATCTTGGCTCACTGCAACCTCCGCCCCTGGGTTCAAGCAATTCTGCTGCCTTAGCCTCCCAAGTATCTGGGATTACAGGCGCGTACCACCACATCCGGTAATTTTTTTGTACTTTTAGTAGAGACAGGGTTTCACCGTGTTAGCCAGGATGGTCTCGATCTCCTGACCTCGTGATCCGCCCACCTTGGCCTCCCAAAGTGCTGGGATTACAGGCGTGAGCCACCGTGCCTGGCCTCAATGTGTCCTTTTCATATCTATCTGGCTGTTCCTATTCCCACCATCCAAAAACACATGCAAACCCCAGGCCCCTTTGCTGTGCTATTTAAAATTCTTTTGGCCTCAGAGGGCTGTGTACTAAAGCTTGCTAATGAGAACTGTGTCTTTGTTTTTAAGTGTTTTTTGTCTTTATAGAATGGAATCTTTGTATTCTGAAATAACACTTGTCTGAGTATGTATGCAATGAAAAAGGCTATAAAATTAAATCAAGGAGAGCAACAGTGACTTAAAAGTTAGGCGTTGGGACACTGTGGTGTGGAGTTTAGAGCACTGGATTGGGAGCCTTAATAATGGGGTCTGGTATTCCTGGGCACAGCACTTACTGCTGCCTCCTCTGCCCTCCCTGAACCCCGGGCCGCTTACCTGGAGTTAGGGCTATCTTAGCACATCTGTGCATCTCAGCTCTGCCCAGGGGAGACAGCAGGATAGTGTGTGTGGAAGAGCTTTGAGAAGAGAAACTACTACTCAGTGTTGGGCTATTCATGTTAAACTGTTACACAGTCAATATTAACTTCTTATAGAGAAAATATACGGTTTCTGGTGATTGTTTTAAATTGGAAAAGGGCAGTGTGGCATTTTGAGTTTCACTTTCCTTAAAGTTTTATAATTTTTATTTTACTTACTAGTAGACAAATTTTCTAGTAATTGATTATGTTGTGAGTAGATGAACATCTTGCATAAGCAGCTAGCCTGGGCTGCTGTGTAACCTATGTATAGAGACGAATGGTGATGAACCCTGTATGTTTCAGCCTCGGTTAGGAACCTCTGTCCTAAGCCACAGAAAAGTTAAAGAAGACTCTGCCTCGAAATAACTCATTTCTTCCCGCCCTTCTCCCCTTCTTCCCTCATTCCTTCTGTCCTTTCTTCCTCCCCTCCTTCCTTCTTTCCTCCTTCCTTTCCTCTTTTATTTCCTCCCTCCCTCCTTCCTTCTCCCTGTCCTTTCCTTCCTTCCCTTCTTTCTTCCTTCCTTCCTGTTTGCTTGTCAGCTCTGTTCTTAGACATTGGTATCCGCAGCTGCCCTCATGGGGTTTATAGTCTGATACAGCCAACTCTTCCATATCTGAAACTCTCGAGGCCAGTGGTGTTTCAGAATTCCAGTTTGTCACAGTGCGGAGAGACAGGTGGGAGCTGTGCTTGTGGCTCCCGTGCCGGACACCCCCGAGCAGCTCTGGGCAACACCCTGGCGTCGAGCACACTGATTCCGCTGCCATGAGTGTGTGAACATTCACAACACGAGGGAAGCCATCTGTCATTAGCTCCTCTCCGCTCAGGCTAGACTTTTGCTATTAAATGAATTACAGACATCTCTTTGGGTTTGGGAACTTTGTGGGTATTTTGGGCTTGTGGGTAATGAACTGTCGATGTTGTATTTTTTCACAGCTAAACCAACACATTCAGGTTTTGTCTTCTCAGGGCCTGTCATTCATTCTGGTTCTCTGATCAGATGTCCTCAGACTGTGGGTGCCTGCGGCCAGCCTGGAAGCCCTTTAAAATGCCCTTCGTGGCCATCCTGGCCTCATTCCCAGATCCACTCCTGTCCAGCTGGGTGCCTGGCTGGTCCCAGGTTACAGTCTGCAATTCCCGCTCCCCTGCCTCAGCTTGACAGGGTCTGTGGCTGATCTGGGTCAGGTCCCGGGCACTGCTGGCCTCATCACATTGGCCTCCGGACCCCTTCTGGAAGAGACAGCCCTTTGTTCCATCCCGGGCTGTGGGGACAGGCTTGTGCGAGAACTGAGGGCCCAGTGAGAATGGTCTTGAGTCCTTAGGGCCTGGGAGTCCTAGGTGGAAGTGGGAAGGAGGAGGAGGAGAGTAGGGAGGAGATGCGAGGACTGTGTGCACCCGGGGCCAGGTTTAAGAAGTCAGGGTTAAGGACATTAGAGGCCTGTCTCCCCCAGAGCGCAGAGAGCTGTGAGTTTTCCTCCTTTAGTTCCTTAGCCAGAACCCTCTAGAGCAGATTCTGGGGTGATGGAGCTTTGGGTATGAGTTCTTGTCAGCCAGGCGTAGTTGTTAGGAGCTTGGACCTGCAGTAGGTAGCCCTCATCTGGATGAGAGGGACTCAGCTCTGCCTATTGAGAGCTTGTGCTGCCCGCAAAGTGACCTGCCTGAGGCTCATTGCCTGGTCCCTGTGAATATTAAGTGGCATCAACACAAAGAAGGGACTTCCAGGGGAGGCTGCCCGGGATTGCGAGCGTGCAGTGGGACTCCACTGATGCCTGGGATTGATTGCCAGCATGCAGCGGGGGCTCCGCTGATGCCCGGGCTTGCATGTCGCTGCTGCTGCCTGCTGGTGTGTGACTGTAGCCCCCTGTGCCCGGCTGGTGTGCTTGTCCAAGGTGACGATAGTACTTTTTATTGCACAGAGTTGCTGGAGAGTTGGATGAGCTGTTTCATGTCAGTACAGTTTCTCAGCGCCGGCACTATTGACATTCCGGGCAGGATAATTTTTCACCCTGGGGAGCTGTCCTGTACCTTGCTGGACACTTAGCAGGTCCCCCTCCAGCTCTGTATGTTCTTCAGATGATTTGGGGATATGACTGGTATTTTAATAAGTTCTAGAATTTCCCCCATTGACATTGCCAGGATGTCTCAGACATTGCCAACTGTCCCGGGGTTAAGTGGGGCAGGATGGCCTAACTCACAGTAAATACTCAACAGCTGTTTACTGTTACTAATGATACTGTGTTATTAGCAGCAAAGTCAGCAAAGTCACTTCTGTATATTTGGGAAGAAAAGCTAGAAACCCCAACGACTTGGTTCTGGCAGAGTGTGCAGGTGGGCACAAAGGATTCGGACAGGTGGGCATGGAGGATTCGGATAGGTGGGCACGGAGGATTCAGACAGGTGGGCACGGAGGATTCGGACAGGTGGGCACGGAGGATTTGGAGGAGGAGAAAGCTAAGAGGGAGTGTGGGGGCCCTTCGGCCTAGTTTCTTGGCTGTCTACAGATCATTAGGAGCTGGCAGTGTTTCTTTCCCCTTCTGAGAGACAAACATGAGTTTCTCCTGAGGTCTGATCCCAGGAGTGATGTGCAGATTAACGGGAATTGTGTGGCTCATCCCAACATCTCCTTTAAGAAACCCCACGCAGGCTGCTTAGAGACCTTCCTAAACGCAGCAGGTCAAGCATTTGCTTCTTGGAGTTTTATTTGCTGGAATAAAGGCACTTATCAACCTCTTTTTTATTTTTCGAAAATAATAACTTATTTTCTTTAACATAATTGACTTTACTAGGGGCAAATACCGATTTAGCAGGAGGGAAATGTGATTATTTTTCTTTCAAATTGCTGTGCTTCTATTAACTTCACAAGATTTATTTTCACATCCTCCTACCATCATAAGTGTTTTCCTGCCCATTTTTCAAAGGCAGGAATGGTCTTGTTCCTCCAGGCACCATGGCCAAGTGGCCAAATTTCTTCACATTATTCTTGGGGGTTGTTGCTTTGAGGATCAGCCCAGTGAGGCCAAAGGGAAGGGGAGGGTGGGGTGTTTGCAGGAGGCCTGAGACTTAAGTGACCCCGATGATGGTCTGTGCTATTTCCATACTCAGGCTCTGTGGCCATCAGCCCCTGTTGCTCTGAGGGACAAAAGCTTTCTTATCCCAACCCAGGCTGGATGACCCCCGCCTCATCCCGTGTTGCTTTCTGCAGTTCTGCGACATGCTTCCCCTCCAGTCCCCTGGGGGCAGGTGGTGTCTCCATGTCCCCTGCTAGACGGAGAGCCCTTGAGGGTGAGGGCTGAATCCTGTTGCTTTCCCTCTTCCTAGCACCTGCTGTGGTCCCTGGCACGCCTTGTCGAACATTGAATGATGGCAGAGGGAGAGATTTCATCTTAGCAAAATGTCGTGAGCTGCCTGGAGAACCACAAGCTTTCTGTTGGTGGGGATTAGGTCTTGGAGGGGGCGCCACTTCCAGGACTAAGGCAGAGTCGGCTCAGCTCAGGAATGCAGTGGGTGATGGGGTCAGCAGCCCCCGTGGCTGCGGGAAGCACCCATTGAGGGCCCCATCCCGATTGGCTTCCTGAGCTAAGATGGGTGCCTTGTCCATGCTGGATAAATATGTGGCATTGTCGGTGGGTTGGGCAAGTCAGTTACACGACTCTGTGTGCTCGTCAGATGATTCGGGGATATCACTGGTATTTTAATACGTTCTAGAATTTCCCCCATTGACGTTGCTACAAGGCCACTTTTAAAGTTCCTTCTTAATACAATGTTCCAGTAAAACACTTTCCTAGTCCCCGTGTTGATATGTTTGTCTGCAGTGACTGGATCAGCTGGTAGAAGAACAGAAGGAAAAGTGGGTTTTTAAGGGAGATTGTGCTTGAGTCCCACTTCCAGCTCCTAGTCATTGTGGGACCCCAGTGGGGCTCCCCAGATCCTTCGGGTCTTGATCATCTGTAAAATGAGGGTCCTGCCTCCAGTCTTTTCTGCTCCCAAATGCAGTGATGAAAAGCCAATGAAATCAAAATATATAATATATATGCTAAAGTACTTTGTAATTATAAAGCATTAAACAGCTAAAAGGAATAAAAAATTCTTTTTAGAGCACAGATTGGCAGACTTTTTCTGCAGAGGTCTAGAAAATAAGTACTTTAGGTTTTGCAGGCCAAGAGGCAAAATGGAGGATACTATGTTAAAAAATTAAACCCAGAACTATCCTCTGACCCAGTGATTCTTCTTTTAGGTGCGCACCCAGAAGGAGAAACAGTTCACATAGGCTGGTCCGAGCGCAGTGGTGTTTGCAACTAGCTGATCACAACCAGTTACTGATGTTATTGTGCCTTCTCCACTCCCACTGCTTCTCTTACCTTTACAAAAGGTTCAGGCTGGGCATGGTGGCTCATACCTGTAATCCCAGCACGTTGGGAGGCCGAGGCAGGCAGATCACCTCAGGAGTTTGAGACCAGCCTGGGCAACATGGTGAAACCCAGTCACTACTAACAATACAAAAAAGATTAGTTGGGCGTGGTGGTTCGCACCTGTAATACCAGCTACTCGGGAGGCTGAGGCAGAATCACTTGAATCTGGGAGGCGGAGGTTGCAGTGAGCTGAGATTGCGCCATTGCACTCCAGGCTGAGCAGAAGAGTGAGATTGCATCACTGCTTTTCAGCCTGGGTGACAGAGTAAGACCCTGCATCCAAAAAAGAAAAAAAAAGTTATAATTGGCTCATGTTTCTGTAGGCTGTACAGGAATCATAGTGCTGGCATCTGCTTCTGGGGAGGCATCCGGAAATTTTCAATCATGGCAGAAGGGGAAGGGAGAGCCAGGGCACACAGGACAAGAGCAGGAGCAAGAGAGGGGAGGAGCTGCCACACTGTTAAACAACCAGATGTCTCATGAACTTACTGAGCAAGAACTCGCTCCTCACCAGGAGGATGGTGCCAAGCCATTCAGGAGGGATGTGCGTGATCCAAACCCCTCCCACCAGGCCCACCTTCAACACTGGGGATCACATTTCCACAAGATATTTGGAGGGGATAGACATCTAAATGGTATCAGTGGCTTTGGAGTTTCCTTTTGCAGTGATGAAAATATTTTAGAACTAGACAGAGGTGGTGGTTGCACAGCATTAGGAATGTACTAAATATTAAACACTACTAAATTGTATACTTTAAAATGGTTAATTTTCTGTTATATTAGTTTTACCTCCTTTAAAAACAAGATGAGGACCGGGTGCGGTGGCTCACGCCTGTAATTCCAGCACTTTGGGAGGCTGAGGCGGGCAGATCACCTGAGGTTGGGAGTTCGAGACCAGCCTGACCAACATGGAGAAACCCCATCTCTACTAAAAATACAAAATTAGCCGGATGTGGCAGCACATGCCTGTAATCCCAGCTACTCGGGAGGCTGAGGCAGGAGAATCTTTTTAGCCTGGGAGGCGGAGGTTGCGTTGAGCCGAGATTGTGCCATTGCACTCCAGCCTTGGCAACAAGAACGAAACTCCATCTAAAAAAATAAAATAGAATAGAGTAAAAGATGAGACCCATTCTTCGCTTATGGACAGTATAAAGCTAAGCTGTGGGCCAGATTTGGCCTGTAGACTGTGGTTTGCAGACCCCTGGTCTAGAGTCTTAGAACCTTTTAGTTTTAGAATAATGACCATTATTTTTGTAATAATGTTGTATGCTAGTTATTAAAATGTTGCAAACTATATTAAAGTTAAAAGGATGTAGAAAAACTTAGGCATGGCTGGGTGTGGTGGCCCACGCCTGTAATCGCACCACTTTGGGAGGCCATGGCAGGTGGATCACGTGAGGTCAGGAGTTCGAGACCAGCCTTGCCAACATGGTGAAACCCCATAACTACTAAAAATACAAAAATTAGCCGGGTGTGGTGGCAGGTGCCTGCAATCCCAGGTACTCGGGAGGCTGAGGCAGGAGAATCACTTGAACCCGGGAGGTGGAAGTTGCAGTGAACCGAGATGGCACCACTGCACTTCAGCCTGGGTGACAGAGCAAGACTCTGTTTCAAAACAACAACAACAACAAACCTAGGCATTCTCCATGCAATCTACCATTGAGAAAGGACTGCCATTCTCAGCATCTCCACGAGCGATGGTCCATACCCTCCCCCTCCCCACTTCATACACAGAAACTTAATCACGAGGTGATGGGATTAGGATGTGGAGCCTTTGGGAGGTGATTAGGTCATGAGGACTGAGTGTCCTTCTAAAAGAGGCCCCGGAGAGCTTGTTCCTTCCACCCTGTGAGGACACAGTGAGAAGGTGCCTTCTATGAGCCAGGAAGCAGGCCCTGGCCAGACACCAAATCCACCTGCCCCTCAGTCCTGGAATTTCCCAACCTCTAGAGCTGTGGGAAATGAATTTCCGTTGTTTGTGAGCTGCCTGGTTTATGATATTTTGATATTGCAGCCTGAACAGAGGTAGATACCACGTGTCGAGAGAAGCAGGCAGAGAAATAGGAGAACCATGGACTTTTAGAGTTGAAGGGTACCCCACCCTCCTTGATTTCTAGTTGAGGAAATGGAGGCTGTGAGTGCTGCAACTGAGCGGGGACCATCTCTGGGGAGCCCTGTCCGGAGCCTTAAAAAAGGCAAACGGCCCTTGAAATGGCAGGGTGGGGAGAGTTGAGCACAAGGTTAAAAAGCAATTTAACAGAAATCCAATTCTTTAGGATTCTTGCTTTTTCCACCATGTTGCCTCCACAAGAACAGAAAATAAAATCTCCATTTTGCAGTCTTCGTCTGACTAGTAGTTGCCGCGGGGGCCAGGTGTGGTCAAGGGCTCTAGAACATTTGTCTGCACAGTTTCCCTCTTTGATCTCTGTGATTTATAGACAGGCACTTAAAGGTGGGATTAACGTGGAAAGAGCCTTCAGAGTGAAGGGTCTAAGTCCCTGGAAATGAAGGATTGGATGAAAGTGTTTCTGAAGGACAAAGTTTTAATAATCGTGGCATACATACTGTAGCATTAGTACTTCATTGTAAAAACTTGGTATTTTATTTACCTGCCAAAGTCTACTGCTTACCTGCACATATGTGCAACACCTTTGTAGATTCTTTTTAAATGTGTCAGCCCATGTTTTTAAAAACTGGTTTAGAAAATTCTCACTGGGCTTCCTGCCTCTATCACTGATCTAGTCATGATTCATCTTATGGTTAGGAAAGCATCACTAGCCGGGAGAAACTGAACGGTGGTGTTGAGTCTTGTTTTCAGTTTTTATTAGTATTTCCTGTTTCATACAGCCCACATTTCTGGGCAATAAGCCTAACATACCATAGACTTACTTTGTAAAACACTTTTATTTATGCACACACACACGTACACACATAGTTAGAGCTGGATGAAATCCTGGCGGTAATCAGGCCTGCTTCTGCATTTTATCCATCAGATCTCTTGATGCCTCCTCTTACCACTCAGGGTACTCATGTGAACATTTTTTTGTGTTGTTGTTTTTTGAGACGGACTCTTGCTCTGTTGCCAGGCTGGAGGGCAGTGGCACCATCTCAGCGCATTGCAAACTCTGCCTCCCGGGTTCAAGCAGTTCTCCTGCCTCAGCCTCCTAAGTAGCTGGGATTACAGGTGCATGCCACCACGCCCAGCTAATTTTTGTATTTTTAGTAGAGACAGGGTTTCACATTGCGGAGTGTGTGTCTCTGTGTGTGTGTGTGTGTGTGTATACTTGCGCGCATAGGTGCATCTGCAGAAATAAGTCTACAACTCCAGGCTGTAGCTGGGGAATCTCCAGGATGGACTTACGTCACAGTAGGGCGTGATGTGGGGTGTGCCTGCTGTGTGTGTTGGGTGGGGTTGGAGTGGGATGGGCTGAGCTGGTAACACTGAGAATCTTCGGCCCTGAGCTCCATAAACTGAACCCATGGGGGAGGTGCCTAGCTGGATGCAAACCCCTTAATTCCTATTTGACTTTGGCCCAGTTAGTAAACCGCTCTGAGCCTCAGTTTGCACATCTGTAGGGTGGGGATAAATAGTACCTGCTTCCTATGACTGGAGAAAAGAGTGACATGATAGGGGGAAAATGTTCAGCATCATGCCAGACACCTGGTAACCAACTGGTGGTACATCGGAGCACCACCAGGGGCACCATGGAAGCCTGAAAATTGTTCCAGGTGACAGAGCCACCTAAGTGTGTTGTATTCTGGCTTTTTTTTTTTTTTTTTTTTGATATCAGAGAGCTGTTAAAAGTCATCAGATTTCCACATATATGACTTGATGTTTGTTCTCAGCTCAAAAGTAGGTACAAACATCAGTGTGAATTGAGATTTCCAGGAAAAGTAGACAAAAGAAAAAAAAAAGCTTTGAAAAACATTTTCCCGTAAGTAATTTCATATGTTTACATATCAACTTAAGGGAAAACACAACTACTTATGCTTGCAATTTTATGACTGTATCATTTAATAAACATTCTGTGCCAGAGGAGGTTACGGGTTGAGTCCCCTGAAAAGACAGGCTGAAGTCCTAGCCCTTCGTGCCTCAGAGTGTGACCGTACTTGGAAATGGGATCATCGCAGATGTAATTCGTTAAGATGTGATCGCACCGGATTAGGGTGAGCGTTTAATCCAATATGCCTGCTGTCCTTGTTAAGAAGAGGAGGGACTCATGAGAACTCAGCCAAGTAAGGATGGAGGCAGAAGTGGGCATTACACGGCCACGAGCCAAGGAATGTCCAGGAGCCGCTAGGGCTCCCTGGAACTGGAAGAGGCAAGGAAGAAATCTCCCGCGGAGGGTTTGGAGGGCGCATGGCCCTACAGGCACCTTAATTTCTAACATCTGGCCTCTGAAACTGTGAGAGAATAAGTATCTTTGGTACTTTGTGTGGCAGCCCCAGGACACTGACACAGAGGTAGAAATGCAGTTGAGACACGGGGGAAAAGGTATTTCTGGGGGTGGACGATTGAGAAGGAGAGACTTGTGGGCTTTTAGTGCCCACCCCAGACCGTTCGCGCCCCACATCTTGGCTTATCTCCAGGCAATGAGGAAAGAAGGCTCAGAACAATTGTGCCCTGGTGTATTTTGCATCATCTTTTTAGAGGAAAACTGCCTGGAGAGTGCGGTGGTGACTACCGTGCCGGATGTGTGACCATGTTAGCAGATTTCGGTCCCTGATCTGCTTTTTCTTTGGATTTGATGTGAATGTTGTTGACCAGAACTGGAGGCGAACAGGAGAGAATTAACTATCTTCCCTCCAGAGGGACTAGGTACTGAAATGTGCTTTCCGGATCCCCCCGGCACAGTGAACTTTGGAGTTAGAGGACGAGCTGATGATCTCTTCCTTTCTTTCCAAAGAGGATGTCCGTGAGTTACGGTCTTCGTTCCTTTGTTTTTTAAGACGGGGTCTCACTCTTTCACTCAGGCTGGAGTGCAGTGGTGCCATCTCAGCTCACTGCAGCTTCCGCCTCCCGGGTTCAAGGGATTCTCCTGCCTCAGCCTCCCAAGTAGCTGGGATAACAGGCGCCCGCCACCACACCTGGCTAATTTTTGTATTTTTAGTAGAGACGGGGTTTCATCGTGTTGGTCATGCTGGTCTCAAACTCCTGACCTCAGGTGATCCGCCTGCCTCGGCCTCCTAAAGTGCTGGGACTACAGGTGTGAACCCCCGCACCCGGCCTGTCTTCATTCTTTCACGTGTTCATTTATCGGACATCCAGCCAAAGCTGCCCATGTGGTGACACCCTTCCTAGGTGTTAAGGACTCAGTGAAGAACAACGTCAGCTTGGCGTCTGCCCTCAGGTTGCTGTGGCTGCCTAGCAGGAAAGACTTGGGGCCAGGCAGTTACCATGCTTGGCGGAGAGGTGAGTGCTCTCAGGGAAGACACCTGCTGTGCAGGTGCGGGGCACCTACCCAGGTGCCACCTGGTCTGCGAACGCCAGCGACGGGTGTATTGTTTCTAGAATCTGATGGACATACTGAAGATACTCAGGGGAAGAGGGGCTAGGTGTTCTCAGCAGTGGGAACCGCATGTCCAAGCCTCGTGTGGCTCGTTGGAGAAGCTGAAAAAATAGAACATGCAGGGTGAAGGCGTTCAGCAGAATGAGAATAAGCCGTGAGTGAGAGAAAGGACTCGGAGCCTCCCAGGTCGAATGAGGGCCTGGAGGAAAGCAGGAGCACATGGAACCCATCTCTCTGGGCTCTTGCCGTGGGCCAGGGTTCAGCCTGATGAACTGCTGAGAGCTGTGTCCCCGGCTGGTGTCCATGTGTCCCAGGCCCTGCCCCCAGGGACTTCAGTGGAACCTGCAGTTCGTAAATTTGCCCAGTATTCTTAAGCCTCCAGCTTAAGATGTGGTCATACTAGATTAGGGTGGGCCTTTAATCCAGTATGCCTGGTGTCCTTGTTTAAGAAGAGGAGGGACACATGAGAACTCAGCTGTGTCCTGAGAGCTGTGTCCTCAGCTGGTGTCCATGTGTCTCAGGCCCTGCCCTCAAGGGCCTCAGTGGCCCCTGCAGTCTGACTTGTAAACTTGCCCAATATTCTTAAGCCTCCAGCTTAAGGCGTGGTCATACTGGATTAGGGTGGGCCTTTAATCCAATATGCGTGATGTCCTTGTTAAGAAGAGGAAGAGGAGGGACACATGAGAGCGCAGCCATTGAGGCTGGAGGCAGAAGTGGGTGTTACATGACCACAAGCCAAACAGTATCCAGGAGCCTCTAGGGCAATTTACCACCCAATTTACCGGAAACTAAAGAGAAATGGACTTCCTTTCCTCCTCTCCTCTATTTCTAAGCATTATTTTGCACAATCACCCCATAGCTACTGTTGCCCTGAGCCAGGAGGGTTGAGCTATTGAGTCTAGAGTGGTATTACAGTTAAGCGTTTAATCAGGTCACTTTCAGAGGCTTGGTGGGGGGCCTTTAATCTCTTGAGCATTTTCACATGTCTCATTTGACGAGGGCCTCTCTGTCCAGAAAGACTGTAGGGCGGAGCCAGAGCTTCCAGCCGTGTTTAGATCCATCAGGTACAGGTGAAATTCCATGGAAGCTTTTTTGCATTGGAATTGATTCTGCAGTCCAGTATCAAGTCCTCTCGTGGGCTACATTCCATTGACCTGAAATCCCAGAGGGTTAAGAGATGGTTTGCAGTCGGACTGATCTGGGGATGAACCCTTTGCTAGTTGTAAGTTTTGGAATTTACCTCACCCTCTATGCTTTGGTGTACTCAACCTGTAAACTGGGGAGAAAAGCAATTGCTGCCCCTTGGTGTTTTCATGAGGATTCAGTGTTGACACCCAGGAGATGTTATCATTTATTGGACTTTGCTCCCTAATCTCGTAGAGAAATGGACCACAGGGTGACAGTTGGGAGGATGGAGCTGCGAAGTGTTTGCTGTTGACCAGAGAAGGGGCCTGGGGCTCAGTATGCCTGGTGGAGTCTCTGGGAAGCTTCACCAAGGAGACTCCTGGTGAGCCTTGGAGGACGCCGAGGATGTGGAGGGAAGCAGAGGGAGAGTGGCAGACTGGGAGGAGCCTGAGGGAGGCGCTACCTGGGCTTCAGATGCATGGGAGAGAGGTTGAGTTAGGGTCAGGAGTGCTCAGGCCAGCTTAACAGGTAGGACTTTAGTCCTGAGAACCTCAGGATGGAGGGACCGTTGGGGGGAGGGGCAGGGGAAGCAGGCGGGAGGGCAGTTCATGGCACAGTTGTAAGTTCATGAATCAGTTGCATGATTTAAAAACAAAATAATTGAGGTGAGAGTCACATAACATGTAGCCAACCATTACCAAGAACAATTCTGTGGCATTTAGAAGGTCACAGTGTTGTGCAGCCACTGCCACTGTGTAGTCCGAAACATTTCTGTCACTCCAAAGGAAAGCCATATACCCATTTAGCAGTTCCTTCTTTTTTTTTTTTCTCTCCCTCCAGCTCCTGGCCGCCACCAAACTGTGTTTTGTGTCTCTGGATTTATCTGTCCTGGACAGTTCATAAAAATGCAGATCCCACAGCATGTGGCCCTTGTGTCTGCATTCGTCCATTTAGCATGTGCA
The DNA here is from genome assembly GCF_049350105.2 of Macaca mulatta. Taxonomy (NCBI): domain Eukaryota; kingdom Metazoa; phylum Chordata; class Mammalia; order Primates; family Cercopithecidae; genus Macaca; species Macaca mulatta. The sequence goes on from NC_133414.1 coordinate 138,978,193, forward strand.
TCCACACTGTAGCATGGATTGCTGCTTCGTTCCTTTCTGTGGTGGAATAGCCTTTTGCTGTATGAGTAGACCACGATTTGTTTGTCTATTCCCCTTGTGATGGACATGTGGGCTCTTTCCACCTTTTGGTTCTTGTGACTGGCGCTGCTGGGAGCGTTCATGTCTACGTTTGTGTTCGAGCAGGGGCTCGGTTCTCTTGGACCGGGGAGTGGAATTGCAGGGTCATGTGGCGCTTTCGTGTTTCATTTAGTTGCATGATCCTTGGACACAGCAGCAAAGCCTTACTGGACTTCCCTGGCCCAGGCGTGCACTGCGTGCTCCACTCCCTTACCTCCCTGAGCCTTCCCTGTGACCGTCGGGGTGGGGAACAGGTGCCTTTCCCTGGGTGGGTGGCATGGGCGCTGGTGGTCCTCTTGGCCGCTTTGCTGTTCGGTCTCCTTAGAGGGGGTGCAGCGCCTCCTCCTGCATTTCCAGGGCTGGCCCTCTCCAGCCTTGGGAGACTGGAGATTCTGATTCTGTGGTTCAAGGCCTCGCATGGGCAAGGCCTGGCCTGGGGTCACTGGCCTCGTGCGCAGGAGTCCGGGCCAAGGCAAGGTTTTGCCAAGGTTGGCATCTAAGACATGTAGAGACAAAGCTGCCTGTGCTGCCCCGATTGCATTAGCCGTGGCAGAGAAGTGTGGGCATCAGCGCAAGGACTCGGGGCCCAGACCCTGGTTTTCTCTAGGTGAGTACCCCCTACTGGGTTTTTGGCTATTTGGATATCAGGTGGCTTCTGACAGTTTCTGAGATGCTTGACCTGAGGACATGAAAGGGGAGCTGATAGAGGACCGACTCCCTGTCTCGTCATCACATCCTGCAAGGGCCCATCTCCCTTGCCCATGGGCAGTGCCAGCGTCAGATTCCCTGCGTCGAGGACGGGGGCCACAGGAAGCCAGTTTATTTTGGAGTTGGGAATTCTCCTGGGCTAGTTGCTGCACGCCCACCGAGCCAGGTCTCTGACCCAGGAGGGATGGAGCATCTCGGAAGTAAGATCTCGGCAGTATAATCCCAGAGGATGGTGGGTGGGAGAGTCAACAGTGTGTTTTCACTGCAAAAGCCTCTCATGAGCTCAGACTTGGAGAGACATGGATGGAAGCCAGAGAGAGAAGCCCGGACGGGATTCTTTCACTTTCTTGAAAATTAAAATGAACACTGTTCCAGGCTGTCCTGGGGGAGCGTTTGCATGCTGTGTGGCTGTGAGGTTTGGAGGGGCGAAGACACCAGGATGCATGGCTGATCCTTCTCTGTGTGGAGGTCTGTCTTGGAGCAGTGGGTGGGACCTGGTCTGGTGGCGCCGGGGGAAGCGAGGCCCAGACGTGCAGGTTCAGGAGCCCGAGCTGAGCTGAGCACAGTGAACGCAACAGTGTGTTTTTACTGGAAGCCTCTCATGAGCTCAGACTTGGAGAGGCATGGATAGAAACCAAAGAGAGAATCCCCCACTGGGTTGGAGTCAGGGGCCTCATCTGTTGAATGGGCGGTCGACTTTCTAGGAGTTTTCCAGCCCCACTTTCCCGTGTATTTCAGGGAAGCCAGTCTGAAGCGGGAGGTGGTGCGGCACAGGGTTTATGCAGGCAGGCTCTGGAGTACGGCCTTCCTGTCACTTCCAGGAACCAATGTGTCTTCATCTATCGACAGAGGATACGCGCGGCCCCAGTCCTCCCTGGGCTTTGGGAGGACGCAGAGTCACTGGAAAGTGCTTAATCTTGTGCCTGGTGCAGAGTACCTGGCATTATTATTAGCCCAGCCAGCACACACTCAGTCTCCCCTTCCAGAGGTTACTCAGAAAGGTAACAAAGAATTGTCAGGTAGTAAAAAGGCGTGAAGTCTTTTGTTAACAGGAATAAAAGTGGGCCGCTGAGACAGTTCGTAGAATATTGATGGAGATGCTGATGACTCCGGAGATCCCACGTGTTGGATATGTGGATTCTGGAAGGTTGATGACAGTCAAAGCTGCACGCCAGAATCAGTATTCAGAACGTTTGATTATCTGAGCCCACAGGCCTAGCTCTGAAGGAACCTCCTCCAGGCTAAATGTGAAGTTTAAAATTAGGGGCTTGGATCAGCTGATGACTGCAAAATAGCAGAGAAGGGCCTTCAAAGCCATGCTGGGGCGGGGTGTGTTGGCATGTACCTCGTCTCAGCTATGCCGAAGGCTGAGGCAGGACGATTATGAGTTCAAGCCCAGCCTGAGCAAAATAGCAAGACCCTTGTCTCCAAAAAACAGAACAAACAAAAAACCTGACCTCTTGGGAAGACCTAGAGATTGCTTTTGACTCAACCCAGTCAACAGGCTGATGGGATTTCTAGAAAAGTAAAATTAGCACCATTCCAGGCTGTCCTGGAGGAACATTTGAACGCTGCAGCTGTGAAGTTCGGAGAGGCGAAGACACCAGGATGTATGGCTGTATGGGACTCTGTCTTGGAGCAGCGGGTGGGACCTGGTCTGGTGGTGCCAGGGGAAATAAGGCCCAGCAGTGCAGGTTCCGGAGCCCGTGTTGAGCCAAGCACAGGAGGCCCTTTGTGGTAGGTAAGGGGCGGATCGTCCCTGGAGTACCACGGCCCTCGCTGGTGGAGGTGGGTGCACTGGGCCACTGGCTGATGCACAGGCGACTGCAGAATATCTTCAAGTCTCTCTCCGCTTGACGTTTGGTTAAATTACTGCCAGACTTGGGGGAACTTTCCCTCACCGCAGGTGCCCAGAGTTGAGATCAGGCCGAGATCCGGGCCCTGTGTCACCGTCCCCTCCTGGCCAGCTCCTCCCCTCCTGCTCTGGGGTGTCTCGTATATGTGTCCTTCAGTCCTTTTTCCATAGGTTGGCCTGGATGTATGTGGAGGAGTCTGAGGCATTTTTGAGCTTGTGGAGAAGGACCGGGAGGACCTTGGCTTTGGAGGACTGGACAAGCAGAAGGCCCGGGGCTGGGGCCTTGATGTGGGGACCTTCCTCTGGGAGGCCGCCCAGTGTGGCACGGCTTCCCACAGTCAAGACGGAGTCTGTGGAGGTGTTGAGATTTGCAGCTCTTGCAGGTGTGTTGAGGTGAAAGTGCAACTTCATTTTGGGGGAAACAAATGTTTCTTGCATGGTAGATGCCTGCAGCTGCAGCCGCTCCCAATGGACATCTTTTGTTGAGTGAAGCTGTTCCTGTAGGTGCTAAGATGAGAAATGATACTGTCTGTCCTTAAGGATTTAACTTTTGCCACTGTCAGAGGGGTAAGGAAGAAGCCAGCCTGGGTCCTTCGGTGTTCTCTAGAGTCAGGTTGCCTCCTGCCTGTACAAGTTAAACAATGTAAGAATGCACAAGGATTCTGTAGAGCTCCCTGGACTTCCTGGGTTTTGCACGTGGCATTTGCTGAGGTTTCCCTGTCCTACCTTCTGGCCTAGGGAGGGGGTAAAAAGATGGAGGAAGCAGGACTTTGCTCTTGGGGTGCCCTGAGTTGGCCTGGGTGAGCAGGAGGACATACATGCAGGACGAACGGGAGGTTCACAGCCGGCAAATGATGAAGTGCGTATTCTCTCTGCTTCTCTTTGAGGCATCAGTGGTTTGTGGGAGGTCGGAGACATTTGCTGAGGGGCCATTTGAACCTCTCCAACATGAATTCTCCTGCGATCTTATAATAGGGAATTTGAAACTATTTTACTTAATCTTTTTTTTTTTTTTTTGAGACAGAGTTTCGCTCTTGTTGCCCAGGCTGGAGTGCAATGGTGCGATCTCAGTTCACTACAACCTCTGCCTCCTGGGTTCAAGTGATTCTCCTGCCTCAGCCTCCCAAGTAACTGGGATCACAGGTGCCCGCCACCATGCCCTGCTAATTTTTGTAATTTTTCAGTAGAAATGGGGTTTTGCCATGTTGGCCAGGCTAGTCTCAAACTCCTGCCTGACCTTGTGATCTGCCTGCCTTGGCCTCCCAAAGTGCTGGGATTACATGTGTGACCCACTGCACCTGACCTATTTTACTTACTCTTAAAACTCAGAGTTTTTTTTTGTTTTGAGATGGAGTTTCACTCCTGTTGCCCAGGCTGAAAACTCTGATTTTATATATAGTATTTCCATTGTCTGTTAGTCTAAACAGGATCTAGATTTTTATTACCAAAACAAAACAGCCTGGTACCTGCCTTGTCATTTGTGCTTCTGAGAAAGGGGTACCGTTGACGTTGAGTCAGAACCTGGGTGACAAATGCTACACTCAGTGGTAGCCTTGAGTGTGACCCACGTGCTGTGGGGCTCGCCCTGACACCACTGGGGCTCTGTTGCAGGTCCCACCTTCGGAGAGAAGCTGTGCACCGTTTGACTCACTTTTTCATGATCGTAACACTTGGTCGTTGAGAATCAAAAGCTGATAAATTCTGCAAATACCCAAAGATGAGTTTTAACATTATCTTTAAAAATCACTGATGCCTGATGTGGAGCCACACATTTGGAGCAAGACTGGGCAGTCTCTTTAAATCCACATTGCAGGTTATTTGAAAGATGGGTGTCAACTTAACCTACTTTCCAACCCACTGTGAGTCTCACTTTGTGCATGGCTCGCTAGCACAGCTCGTCACAGCCTATTTGGAATTTATGAGGTTTTTTTTTTTTTGTCTTGATAAAGCCCTGTGCACATAGGGTAACAATAAGGGTTATGAAAAGTATAAAACTAGGCCGGGCGCAGTGGCTCATGCCTGTAATCCCAGCACTTTGGGAGGCTAGGGCGGGCACATCATGAGGTCAGGAGATCGAGACCATCCTGGCTAACACGATGAAACCCCGTCTCTACTAAAAATACAAAAAATTAGCCGGGCGTGGTGGTGGGCGCCTGTAGTCCCAGCTACTCAGGAGGCTGAGGCAGGAGAATGGTGTGAACCTGGGAGGCGGAGCTTGCAGTGAGTGGAGATCTTGCCACTGCCCCCCAGCCTGGGTGACAGAGCAAGACTCCATCTCAAAAAAAAGAAAAAAGAAAAGCATAAAACTCTGTTTTGGGATGTAGATCATTATAATCATAACCACATAAAAAGCCTCAATTAGGATGTTGCTGATTTTCATCTAGAAATTGTCTGTGAAGAACTCCATGAAGTTGGAAGAACAGCTGTAAATATTAATATACTTTGCTTAGTGATTGTGTGGCTTTAATCTACAGTGTGTTCATGCGTGCTGGGTTTGTGCAGCCCTCTGCAGTAGGGCAGGAAGTTGGAGATGGTAATTGCTCTAGGCCAGATCTCGGCTGGCAGCCCCCAGAGGAGTCTGGCTTGCATCCATGTAGGAGGGCCTGGGAGACGCAGATTGGAGGCTTGTTCTTTAAAGGTCCAGTGGGGGTCTGGCCTGCCCTGCCCTCTGTGCTGCTGCTGGGAAGTCCAGCCAGGCTGAGCCACATCCTTGAGCTGTCAGAGAGTGGCGTGTCCTCTTCTCTCAACCTGGAAGGCACCTTCCTCACCCAGCAGCTCTTCCTTCCTTCCTCCTCTCTCCTTTCCTTCCTGTGTATTCCTGCTCTTTGCCTAACTTCTCTCTATCCCTTGGATACTTGCCTTCATGTGGTGAAGGTGGCCCTACTCTGAGCTGCCCCAGCATCCTGTGAATCAGAGGGCAGTGTTGAATACTGCATTGGGATCGCCTGGTTCCTGGGCCATCTCCACCATCTAACTCCATGAGGACAAGGGCAGCATCTGCCCTGCTGGCATCTACTGCCATCCTTGCCACAGGGCTGGTGCTTAGTAAATACTTGTTGAATGGACGAGGCTGAAATGTGTAAATTGCAGAAACTTTTTTTTGAGACGGAGTCTCGCTCTGTCGCCCAGGCTGGAGTGCAGTGGCCGGATCTCAGCTCACTGCAAGCTCCGCCTCCCGGGTAATTGCAGAAACTTTTTAAAGATTTGTGTGAGCACTGTTGCAAAATGTTTGAAATTAGGGCTGTTCTGGAAAACAGTTGGTTTTTTTTTTTTTTTTTTTAGTTTGTCATCCAGGCTGGAGTGCAGTGGCACAGTCATAGCTCACTGCAGCCTTGAACTCCTAGGCTCAAGTGATCTTGCCACCTCAGCCTCCGCAGTAACTGAGACTACAGGTGCACACCACCATACTTGGCTAATTTTTAAACATTTTGTAGAGACAGGGTTTTGCTCTATTGCCCAGGCTGGTCTCAAATTCTTGGCCTCAGCTCAGGTGATCCTTGTGTCTCAGCCTCCCAAAGGGTTGGGATTACAAGCGTGAGCCCCTGTGCTTGGCTGTAGATTTTTTCTGTTAAAGGCCAGAGAGTAAATATTTTAGGCTTTGTGGGCCATCATGGTCTCTGCTGCAACTCCTCAGCCCTGCCATTGTTAACACAAAAGCAGCCACAGACAGTGCATAGGTTCATAAGCGTGGCTGTGTTCCAGTAAAACTTTAGTTATAGACAGTGAAATGTGTATATACTCTATAGTTTTTGCATGTCATGAAACATTCTTATTTTGATTTTTTCCAAAGTATTTAAAAACACAAAAACCATTCTTAACTCACAGGAGTACAAAAACTGGTGACAGTGAGATTTGGCTTCTAACCTATAGTTTGCCCACCTCTGGTATCAGTTCAAAGTATTTCATGACAAGAAATATTCTTATAAATGGGAGTAGATGTCTACTCCCATTTATAAAGAATACAAAACATTAGTGGAAAATCAGAGAAACATGATCAAACTTATTGGGAAAAGTAGATTCCCAAACTGCTCCCTGGTGAACATGTTTGCTTACTTCTTTTTCCTTTATTTTATAAAATTGTGGCAAAATATACATACCATGAAATTTACTGTCTTAACCGTTTTTAAGTGTGCAGTTCAGTAGTATTAAGGACGTTCGTGTTGTTCAACCGACAGCCCCATTCATCACCGGAACTCTTTGCATCTTCCCCAAAGCAACTCTGTGACCATCAGACACTAACTCACCCTTCCCCCTCTTCCCAGCCCCTGGCAGCCACTATTCTGCTTTCTGTCTACAAATTTGATGACTGTAGGAACCTCATAATCATATAGCAGTTGTCATTTTGTGAGTGGCTTATTTCACCTAGTTTAAAGCCCTAAAGCTTCACTGTGTTTTAACATATGTCATAATTACCTTTCTTTGTAAGGCTGAATAGTATTCCATTATTTGTATATGCTAGTTTTGCTTATGCATCCGTTGCGGATGGATACTTGGGTTGATTCCATGTTTTAGCTCTTGTGAATAATGCTGCTGTGAACATGGATGTACAAATACCTCTTCAAGACCCTGATTTCACTTATTTTGAGTGTGTACCCAGAAGTAGAATTGGTAGGTCATATGGTAATTCTATTTTTAATTTTTTGAGGGACTGCTGTACTGTTTTCTACAGTGGCCCTATCTATTTTACATTCCCACCCCCAGTACACAGGAGTTTGTGTTTCTCCACACTTGTTTTTCTCCAACACTTGTTACTTTCTGTTTTTTTTTTTTTTTTTTTGGTTTTCTTTTTAATCATAGCCATCCTTGTGGGTGTGAAGTGGTATCTTATTGTCCTTTCGAGTTTTCTTAAGGATTAGTGATGTTGAGCGTTTTTTTTTCCATGAGCTTATTGACCATTTGTGTATCTTTTTGGAGAAATGTTTATTCAAGCTCTTTGCCCATTTTTAATCTGTTTCTTTGTTTTTATTGAGTTGTAGGAATTCTTTATTCTGGATATTAAGCCCTTAGTGGATATAGGATTTGCAAATATTTTATCCCATTCTGTGGTGTTGCCTTTATACTCTGTTGATAGTCTCCTTTGATACACAAACGTTTTTAATTTTGATGAAGTTCAACTTCTCTATCTTGTTATTGTTGTCTGTGCATTTGAGGTCATATCCAAGAAATAATTGCCAAATCCAGTGCTTTGAAGTTTTTCCCGTTTCCTGCTAAGATTAGTTTTACAGTTTTAGCACTTATGCTTAGGCTTTCTGTCCATTTTGAGTTAATTTCTGTGAATAGTACAAGTGTCCAACTTCATTTTTTTGCTTGTGAATATCCAGTCTTCAGCCATTTGTTGAAATCATTTATTGTTACTTCCCACTGAATGGCCTTGAAACCATTTCCCATTGAATGGTCTTGAAACCATTCAACCCTGTTGAAACCATTGACCGTATATGTGAAGATTTATTTCTGGGCTCTCTGTTCTCTTCTGCTGGTCTCTATATATCTATCTTTATGGCAGCTGTTTTGATTGACACTGTTTTGGTTATGAGTTCTTTCTTAGTCCATTTGTGCTGCTAGGACAACATACATGAGACTGGGTAGTTTATAAATAATGGCAATTTATTCTCATAGTTCTGGAGGCTGGGGAGTGCAAGATGAAGGCACTAGCAAATTCTGTGTCTAATGATGGCTGCTCCCTGCTTCCAAAATGGCACCTGCTGCTACATTCTTCTGAGGGGATGAACACCGGAGGGGCTGAACGCCAGAGGGGCCGAGCACCGGAGGGGATGAACACCGTGCCCTTACATGGCAGAAGGGATGCAAGGGAATGAACCCCCGTCCTTAAACTCTTCTGTAAGGGGCCTGAGTCCATCCATGAAGGTTTCATCCTCTTGATTTAATCACCCCTCAAAGGTCCCACCATTTAAAATGATGACATTGGCTATTGAGTTTCAACACATGAATTTTGGGGGACATCAGACCATAGCAGTAGCTTTGTACTAAATTTTGAAATCAGCAAGTGCAAGTCTTCTAGCTTTGTTCTTTTTTTTTTTTTTTTTTTTCAAGATTGTTTTGCCTATTCAGGGTCTTTTGAGATCTCATATAAATTCTATGATGAATTTTTCTATTTCTGCATGTACCTGTTTACTTTTGCCTTATTTCTTAGGCTGCTAGGTTAAGGGACATTAATGTTTTTACTTTCATTTAAATTTATCTTTTAATTTTTCTCTTTTATTTGTAGTAGCTTGATTTAGTAATCACTCACCTCAGGTGATCCTCCTGCCTCGGCCTCCTGGAGTGCTGGGATTACAGGCGTGAGCCACCGCGCCTCATCCAAAATACCTATTTTAGAAAACAAACTCTTCAGTCCAGATGAGTCAGAGTCATCATGAGACCAGTGTTCTGTGATAGGCTGTAGTTCAGGGAAGTGTATCAGAGTCGCTGCTTTCATTCCTTTGGATGCTTTGGTTTGGTGTTTGTTAATCCCGGAAGTCAGATTATTAGGCCTTTCTGTATTTGGGTCCCTGTCTTGGCAGCTGTAAGTGTGACGCATGTCCCCAATGAAGGAGACTGCTTCTTTTGTCCTTCGAAGGCCACGCCTACCTTGTTGCCTGAATAGAAGCCTCCAGGAGCTGGTGGCTGGATTTAGCCCTGAGTTGGGGCTGGCATTGGGAGTGAGTCTAGGCTGAGACATTTGGAGGAGAGGCAAGAAGGAGAAGGGTGCAACTCCTCCCTAATGCCTTTCCTACCTTTGAGAATTGTTTTTCACAAATGACGTTTTTGCCTCTAATCTGTCATTTCTTTGTAGTCTTGGTAATGGATAAGATATTTGCCCTGTGAGTTAAGCATGGTTTCCAGGGATGATGGCAGACTCAAATATTTGGGGATTCAGTGGTTTGCCTTGCTTTGTAATTTTGGTTTAATTTGCAGTTGGGAGTGATTGAGAATAATTTGGAATAAAACTGTTCTAGAAGGAAGACGTCCATGCAAACCATTCTGCTTATTCTTTCAAACCAGGTGGTTTTCCAAATAAGATGACAGGAGTCTGGAGCACTTCATACTCAATATTCAGAGTACATATTTTATTTATTTATTTTGTGGAGACACGGTCTCTGTCACCCTGACTGGAGTGCAGTGGTATGATCTCAGCTCACTGCAACCTCTGTCCCCCGGGTTCAATTGATTCTCCTGCCTCAGCTTCCCAAATACCCGGGATTATAGGCGCCTGCCACCATGCCTGGCTAATTTTTGTATTTTTAGTAGAGACGGGGTTTCACCATGTTGGCCAGGCTAGTATCGAACTCCTGTCCTCAAGTGATCCACCCACCTCAGCCTCCCAAAGTGCTGGGATTATAGGTGTGAGCCACTGCGCCTGGCCCAAAGAACCTATTTCAGTAAACAAACTCTCAGTTCGAATAAGTCAGAGTGCCTTTTTTTTGTAGTTGGCCAGGATTTTTATAATTAGTTTATCAAGTAAAATTTGACTTGTATTGACAAGAACTGGAGTTGGGATAGCAAACAGTAATTGCTAACTCTATCTTATCAGGGAAATCAAAAGTGTCTATTGAATTACAGTGACTCTATTATATTGCCCTGTAACCTCACCAAGATGATTCTTTGGAGGATGATTAAATGTAGTCATGAATCCATATATATGAGAAAGCAAACAGATGGATAAACAACCAAAGTAATTATCATCTGTACATTTACATTTTTCCATCGCAATATTTCAGGGACCTGCTGGTCCAGAGTCATTTGTTTGGTCATTGTCTGGGAGGATGATATTCTTCATAAAATGTACCCGATTGGTTTATCTGCCCTGCACTCTTACCAGAGGGCATTTCAGCTGTTTAAACTCCCAGAAAGTGTTGGTAGCTTCCTTGTTTTTATTGGTGTCTAGTGGACAGAGGCGACAAGAGAAATTTTGATGGGATGTATTCTGTGGTTATGAGAGGAGATGCTATACCGTATAAAGAAGCCCCCAAAAACCAGTTTAAAAAGATTGTTTTGTGGATAGATTGCATTACCTAAATTCTGATGAAATATTTCATGATGCTAATTTTTAATCTAATCTTTTTAAACACGAAAGTAAAACCAATCCGACAGCGCAAACATCTTCAAAACCCCAGTTAAACAGCATTTGTGGATTGTACCTGTCTTAATAGTGTATAATCACCTTTTCCTAGAAAACTTCCCCTTTCTCAGCCTGCCTTTGCAGGTGAGGTGCTCAGACTGCAAAGTCCCATAGGAAGATAATTTTGCCAATTACTCTCTTTTAAGCTGCTTTGTTTAAAGGATTCTAAACTCGCATCATGAGGAGGGGAGAACCGAGAGGGTGTCGGATGTGTGTTGTCACTCTGATATTTGCTTTTTTTTTTTTTGAGACGGAGTCTCGCTCTGTTGCCCAGGCTGGAGTGCAGTGGCGCCATCACGGCTCACTGCAAGCTCCGCCTCCCAGGATCACGCCACTCTCCTGCCTCAGCCTCCTGAGTAGCTGGGACTACAGGTGCCTGCCACCACACCCGGCTAATTGTTTTGTATTTTTTTAGTGGAGATGGCATTTCACCGTGTTAGCCAGGAAGGTCTCCATCTGACCTTGTGATCCGCCCACCTCGGCCTCCCAAAGTGCTGGGATTACAGGCGTGAGCCACCATGCCTGGCCAATATTTGCTCATTTTCCAAGTGTTTTGTGAGTCCTGAGGAATGAGCTCAAGGAGAAGATGGGTTCATTCCTTCTTCTAGGTTTGTTTTCAAGTGGGGTGAAGCTCACTTTTAGTTTCAGGTGGAAGCTGTGCACTGGATTCATTTGGGAGCAGGCTGGCAGGTAGAACAGTAGAATAAATCTTGAAGACCTACAAGCATTAGAATGGGAGAGGAGTGGATGGAGCTGCTCCTTCCTTCTGATTTGCAGGAAGTTTCCTTAATGAAACAAGCTAGCCCCGAGGGAGCCGTCATCTGGGACCCTGGGATCTGCGATGCAGCGGAGTTCCATTATCCTGTTTATTTTTGCTGTAAATACACTCAACATTACACAAATTCATTAAAAGATAAGCATGATCTGTCCTGTTGGGAAGCTTCTAATGGAAAGTAGGGGATGGCTGATGATTCCTCTGGATGGGCATTTATTTGCAAGATGTTTCTTTCCAGAAGATACTTAACTAGATTGCATGTTTCATGACCTCAGTATAAATTCTTTTAGTTTTCCTGACCTTTTATGATTTTAATTACTATCCTAAATTATATTGATTTCCTTTTCTTGTTCATCTAGAAATGATCATTAAAAACAAACAAATAGGCCAGGCGTGGTGGCTCATGCCTGTAATCCTAGCACTTTGGGAGGCCGAGGCGGGTTAATCACTTGAGGTCAGGAGTTCCAGATCAGCCTGGCCAACATGGTGAAATCCCATCTCTACCAAAAAAAAAAAAAAAAAAAAAAAAAACCAAAAAACTGGATGTGGTGACGTGTGCCTGTAATCCCAGCTGCTCGGGAGTCTGAGGCAGGAGAATCATTTGAACCTGGGAGGCGGAGGTTGCAGTGAGCCGAGATTGTGCCAGTGCACTCCAGCCTGGGTGACAGAGAGAGACTCCATCTCAAAAAATAAAAACAAACAAATGAAAGGTTTAAGACCTTCTTTGAACCTGACTGCCTTACTTTCTTTGGCGAGCTAATTTTTCTGAGGTCAAGAGAATAGGTGCTGGAACCAAACTGCTTGGGATCAGATCCTAGCCCTAGCACTGGTTAACCTGAGGGAAGTTAATCTCTGTGTGCCACCTTTCTCTGTTAAATGGGGGTAGTAATAGTGGTTGTGGCATAAGATTTAGGTTAAATGAGTCAGTAGATGCAAGCACCTACTGAATGCTATTTAAGTTAATGCAATAATTCAGTGGATTTTGGCTGAATTCATGCATTCAGTAAATATTTACCCTCTGCCTGCAAAATGACTGCTGTGTGCTTGGCCCTGGGATACAATACGGACCAAAGTAGATATGGGGGAATGGCAAGTAAGTAGACGGCCACAAGACAGAGCTGTGAATGGTGGGAGGGAGAAAGGACTACCAAGGGAGACTTCCTGGAAGAAGCAGCTTTTTAAATAGGTGCTTTGAAGAGAATAGATATGAATTAATGAGATGAAGAGGGGTAGGAAGGAGTAGCATCAGTTTAGCTGAGGGCCCTGAGGTGCAAGAGTGCACAGGCCACTGAAGTTCAGTCTGGGTGAGTGGAGGTGAGACTGGGAGCTAAGTAGGGTCGTCCCAAGCTGTCTGGAGGAATTTGGACTTAATGCTCAGAGCAGTGGCTGGTGATTGAAAGGTTTGGAGTGGATAGGTCTTGAAGGGTTCAGAGCTACATCAGAGTTTCTTGTAGGAAGAGTTCATGGGCAGTGGTTTGAAGAACGGGAAGGAGGAAGGAGAGGAGACAGGTGATGGGGAGGCATGGCGGCCATGCAGGGGAGGTGATGGGGCCTGAATGGGGTTGATGGTGGTGGGGGTGGGGAGGAGCCGGTGGGGTTGGATAAGGAGCGCCATGTCCTGACTGATTGGTTGTAGGGGAGGGGAGGGAAGTGTCCAGGCCTGGATGCAGGGGCTGCTGGTCTCCGGTGGTCCTGGAGAAGGATAAACTCAGGGTACAGTTGTTCCCCAGTACTGGGCACAGGGTGCAGGGCCATGCCCTTGGTGGACAGTAGGAAATGCTTGCTGCAGGAAGGCCCTCAGCAGGCAGAGCCATGTGTGGTCTCTGAGCCTTGCAAGTGAACCTGCCAAGGCAGCTGTCGGGTGGCTGGAGCACAGTTTATGCAGTTGGGAGTCAGCATGAAGATGGGTATGGAAGCCTCCAGAGATGACCTGGGTGGGAGGGTTTGGAAAGTGAGGAGAAGCTGAGGAGCTGGAGCCCCAAAGAACAGCTGCACAGAGGACTGAGACGGAGGAGACCCGGGGAGCAGAGGCCCAGGGAGGACACCAAGCCCGAGGAGGAAGTGGCTGGGAAGGAAAAGAAGAAAGAGTGTCGATGCCAGGGTGCCCTCGGCTCTGCAGGGCACGTGTCAGTGGCGAGGTGGATTGGGGCTTGTGTGGGCAATGTTGGTGCAGACAATTGGCTGTAAAAAGACAAGAGAGCTCTCAGTAAGAACCTGGAGAGGGTGTTAGTTATCAACAGCTGTGTAACAGGTCACACCAAAACCTAGGAGCTGAAAACTTTTTTTTTTTTTGAGATGGATTCTCGCTCTGGTGCCCAGGCTGGAGTGCAGTGGCACAATCTCGGCTCACTGCAACCTCCGCCTCCTGGGTTCAAATGGTTCTCCTGCCTCAGCCTCCTGAGTAGCTGAGATTACAGGTGTGCACCACCACACCTGGCTAATTTTTGTATTTTTAGTAGAGATAGGGTTTCACTATGTCAGTCAGGCTGGTCTCTAACTCCTGACTTGGTGATCCACCCGCCTCAGCCTCCCAAAGTCCTGGGATTACAGGCGTGAGCCACTGCGCCTGGCTAGAAAGCATTTTTTATCCTAGTTTCTGTGTGGCTTAGCTGGGCCGGAGCTCAGGCCCTCTGAAGTGCTGCATTTAAGGTGTCTGCGGGGAACAGAGTCATTTCAGGGTCTCACTGGAGGAGAATCGGCTTCTAAGCTCACACAGTGGTGTTGGCAGGATTCACCTTCTTGGTGGCTTTTGGCAGAGGGAACTTGCATTTCCTTCCCACGTGGGCCTCTCCATAGGGGCAGCTTATGTAGGGCTGGTTTTGTCACAGCAGGTGAGTGGGAGGCAGAGGATAGGGCGGGGGGGGGGGGGGAGAGAGAGAGAGAGAGAGAGAGAGAGAGAGAGAGAGAGCGAGTGATAAAAGCAAGAGAGCACACAAGGCAGAAGTCAGAGCCCTTTTGTAACCGAATCATGGAAGTGACATCCCATCACTGGCAGTATTTTATTGGCTAGAAGTGGGTCACTAGGTCCAGCCCATACTCAATGGGATCATTTTTATGGATTTTCTTTTAGGAAATGAATGAAGTGAGTCAAATACTCTTTACTTTACATGTGGACGTGCTTGGCTGTGCATCTGGGTTTGCTGCTACCGGCCTCTTTTCCAGTCCCGAGAAACACACATTCATGAATCCACTTGGGTGCAGATGCACATACTGTATGGCTGGCGGTCATGAGCAGTTTCTTTGAAGTTTCTGGCACTTTGCTGACGCAGGCAGCTTAGTGTCGGAGTGGCCAAGAGCAGGGGGTTTTGAGCACATCTTTGCCGTGCATCTCATGATTGCCACGGTGCTTTATTGAGCGTAACAACTTCGAATGTTCAGGTGTGGTTTGCGGCATTCACTCGCTGGTGAATGTTGACCTGATAGGCAGAGACTTTTTAAACAGCTTTCTTGAGCAGTTGCTCACATACCATGCAATGTATCCATTTACAGTGTACAGTTCTATGGTTTTTGGCATATTACATTAATTTTTTAAATTTATGGAAAAATATATATAACATAGAATTTTCCCTTTTAACCCTTTTAAAATGCACATTTCATTGGCATGAAGTATATCTACAGTGTTGTGCTACTCATTCTCTGTTTCCAAGACTCTCATCATCCCAGACAGAAATTTTGTACCCATTAAAACCTAACTCTTGGCCAGACGCGGTAGCTCACGCCTGTAATCCTAGCACTTTGAGAGTCCGAGGTGGGTGGATCACTTGAGGTCAGGAGTTCAAGACCAGCCTGGCCAATATGGCAAAACCCCATTTCTACTAAAAATACAAAAATTAGCTGGATGTGGTGGTGGACACCTGTAATCCCAGCTACTTGGGAGGCTGAGACAGGAGAATTGCTTGATCCCAGAAGGCGAAGGTTGCAGTGAGCCGAGATCGCACCACTATAATCCAGTCTGGGCAACAGAGCGAGACTTCATCTAAAAAAGAAAGAAAAAGCTAACTTTCCATTCCCTGTCCCCTCAGCCTCCGTTAATTTCTAGTCTATTATATTTTCTCTCTCTGAATTTGACTACTCTAGGAGCCACATATGAATGGAATTGCACAGGATTTGTCCTTTTGTGTCTGGCTAATTTCGCAGAGCATGGTATCTTCCGGGTTCATCCATGTCACAACACCCGTCAACACTTCCTTGCTCTGAAGAATATTTCACTGTATGCATAGCCCACATTTTGTTTAATTTGTTCGTCTCTTGATGGACACTTGCGACATGGTTTCCCCAGCGTTTGACTGTCGTGAATAACTTATCCACTCTTTACTGGAGGAAGCGCGTCAGTGCCTATCTCATGGTCACAGTGGACAGGCTCCCCTCTTGGGTCAGACGCTCATTGTGAAGCAGATCAGTGCAGCGAGAATGCAGGTCCGATCCTGTTCCCCATCCCTGGCCTGTAGCTGGGGAGAGATGCGGCCCCCTCAGCCTGGCCAGAGCTGAGGCAAAGGACTGGTATCTGGAGGCTGGGCAGCAGCATGCCCTCCTTCCTCCTGCTGTTTGCCTCAGTCTTTGCGTGCAGAAATGGGGTTGCTGTTAGCCCTATTTCTTAGGGTTGATATGGGATGATGTGGTGTTAGTGGCGTTTCTGGTCTTTCCCAGGGCAGAATGAAGTTTAACTCTACCATGATGATGGTGGTGCTGGTCGTATTATGGTTGACGATGGTGGTGGTTGGTAGTATTACTGTTGGTGGTGATGGTGGTGGTTGGTAGTATTACTGTTGGTGGTGATGGTGGTGGTTGGTAGTATTACTGTTGGTGGTGATGGTGGTGGTGGTAATATTGCTGGTGATGATCGTGTTGGTAGTATTGATGTTGCTGGCGAGGGTGGTGAAGGTGGTAGTAGTGTCCAGCCGGGCCTTTTGAGGGCATCTGGCTGAACCTCTTTCTTACTTGGGGTGGGATCAGGGTAGGCACCCTGGACCAGGGCCCTCAAAATGCTCTAGGCCACACATGGAGAAGGGAAGTTTCCCGACGTGGGGTTGCAGGGTCAGGTACACTGAGCCAGAGGCACTGCTTCCCAGGAATCCTTACCTCTCATCAGAACCTGTGATGTGGGCGCCCTGCTGTGCAGCTGCTGTCCAGCCTGGATCCCAAGCTTCCCTTCCCTGGAATCACTCTGAGCTGCTCTGGTCCTTTGGGCTGGATTTTCCATCCTCTCCGTCGAAGGGAACCTGGTTCCCGCTGCCTGTCCTGAGGTTGAGGGTGTGTGTGCTGGGCCTGGCGCAGGGCAGTACTGGGGTTGCGTGAGAAGGCAGATGTGGAGCTGGTCATATGCCTGGGCCTAGCAAGCTGGGTGTTCAGAATCTCTTTCCGTGGCCCGGGCCCATCCCCTGGACCCTGTTCCCTTTATAACTGAGCTTTCGTCTTTGCCTTGAGTCCCTGGCCACCCTTCGGGATCCTGACCTCTTCTGGGAGTGGTGCAGGTTCTGCGGGGGGGAGGTGCACCCTGTCCTTGCTGCCCGCCTGGCACTCTGGGTTCCCCTCTGTACTTGTTTGCTGATCCATCTCCATTGAGTCCTGAAGGTGCTTATTGATGGTGACCTGGGCCTGAAGACATGGGGTTAACACACCCAGCTCCTGCTCTCCTGCAGCCCTCTCCCTGTGGGGAGTGGGGAGCCGCAGGACAGCCCCTGAGCCATCTAGTGCCTCTGGGGATTCCAGGAAGGCACTCCTTGGGTGGACATGTTGCTTGGCAAGTGCAACCCAGGCAGGATTTCGGCTCCCACGTGTCCCTTCAGCCCTGAGCCTTTGGCAGTGAACAAACCTACCAGCTGTACATGGTAGTCCAAAATGGGTAGGTGTGTGAGGGTTGGTCCTATGATGAGACCCATTCTTGTGAAACCCTTTTTCCCAGGGCATCAGTACATCCCCTGCTTAATTTCAGAGCAGCAAGGGCAGAGCTGGGACATGGATGGATCTCTCTGTGATGAGAGCATCGGGTGTTGAATGTCCTTTCTGTGCTATAACTATAAATTCATGTTAGACAGCAAAATGTAGGCGTTTGACTGATGGAGGAAGGATCTGGAGGGGAAAAGTATTACTCAAGAATATTTCACCTAAAAAGAACTTTGTGACAAGGTTTGCTTGTGACAGTCCTTGTATGATATTGGGTGATATTTTTTGTGACTTTTGTTTTGACACGTCTCTGGCTGGTTTTATGAGGGCTATTCGGGGAGCACCAAAGGGAGAGTGGCCAGAGAGGCAAAGCTCTGTCTGGCTGTCGGTGCGAGGGCTGTGCTTTTTCAGAGTGTGGAGCTGCGTGTTATGCAGCATGCAGTGTTGTGGCTAGGGATAGAAACTGGGTCAGAAAAATTAGCCCCCCAAAGCTGGTTTCTCCCACCCTTCAGACCTGTGTCTTTGAGCAACCATCTAATGTCCTCTCTAAGCCTCATTTTTGTTTTTTTCATTTGTGAAATGGGATTGAGTAGTAATCCCTCCATTGTAAAGTTTTTGTGATAATGAAATTAGATAAATTGGGTAGTCCACGAGAAGCAGTCAGTGGCTGTTCCATGGTAAGGGGCTAAGAGCTCTCATTACAGCTTTTCCTAGTTTATTATTATTTGGAGAGCTGGTTCCTAATTTGAGTTCGCCGCAGCTTATCTGTATCATGTCTTGTCTCCTCTTTGGGTGGCAGTTCTTACCTGGGATCTTGGGTGGTAAATATTTGTTAGTCGGTCTGGATTGACTGGATGATTAGAGGTCTGGTCTGTGCTCGCCTGCAGGGTCAGCTTAGCCTAGCTGTGACATGGAAAGGCTCTGTCTCCTCTAGACTGGGGTTCTGTTCATGGGATTAATGGAATTGTTATTTCATCCTGTCTCAAGGGCTTTCTGGAATAAGGGCAATGGGGCCTTTGACACTGCCCAGAATTGTCACTGTCCCTTTGAAGCAAAGGGAAATCGGTTGCAGAGAGAGGGACTCTGCAGCCTTTGTTGTGGATGCAGCAGTACAGTTACTCTTTGTTTGGGATGTGCTGGGAGTGCTGTTCTCAGAGCAAGGCCACATGATGCCTGGAGGCGGGGCGGCAGCATGCCCTCCTTCTTCCTGCTCTTTGCCTCAGAGTCTTTGTGTGCAGAAATGGGGTTGCTGTTAGCCCTACTTCATAGGGCTAATATGGGATGATGTGAGGAAATGCATCAAGTGTTCTTTGGAGTTTCTCGTCTTTCCCAGGGCAGAATGAAGTTTAGCTCTACCATGATGATGATGGTGCTGGTGATAGCGGTGGTGCTGGTGATGTTGGTGATGTTATTGTTGATGATGGTGGTTGGTAGTATTGCTGTTGGCGGTGATGGTGGTGGTGGTAATATTGCTGGTGGTGATTGTGTTGGTAGTATTGATGTTGGTGGGGGTGGTGAAGGGGTAGTATTGTTGGTTATAGTAGTACTGGTGATGGTGATGGTAGTATTGTTGGTAGTGTTTTAGCATTGGCGAGAGTGGTGGTAGTATTCTTGGTAGTATTGTTGGTAGTGTTAGTATTGTTGGTGATGGTGGTGGTAGTATTGGTAGTAGTGCTGTTGGTGATAGTGGTGGTGATAGTATTGTTGGTGATAGTGGTGATGGTGGTAGTATTGCTGATAGTATTGGTAGTGGTGGTGGTAGTATTGGTGATGGTGGTAGTATTGGTAGTATTAGTGATAGTGGTGGTGGTAGTATTGGTGATGGTGGTGGTAGTATTATTGGTAGTAGTATTGTTGGTGATAGTGGTGGTGATAGTGGTGATGGTGGTAGTATTGTTGATAGTATTGGTAGTGGTGGTGGTAGTATTGGTGATGGTGGTAGTATTGGTAGTATTAGTGATAGTGGTGGTGGTAGTATTGGTGATGGTGGTGGTAGTATTATTGGTAGTAGTATTGTTGGTGATAGTGGTGGTGATAGTGGTGATGGTGGTAGTATTGTTGATAGTATTGGTAGTGGTGGTGGTAGTATTGTTGATCGTATTGGTAGTGTTGGTAGTAGTGGTAGTAGTAGTATTGTTGGTAGTATTGTTGGTGATAGTGGTGATGGTGGTAGTGTTGTTTTTGTTGGTAGTATTGCTGTTGGTAGCATTGTTGGTGATGTGTTGGTGGTGATTGTGGTGGTGGTGGTAGTATTGTTGGTAGTGTTTTTGGTAGTGGTGTTGGTGGTAGTATTGTTGTTGGTAGTATTGTTATTTGTAGTATTGGCGACAATGGTAGTAGTGGTAGTATTGTTGTTGGTATTAATAGTATTGAGGCAGGAGAATAGGGCCTGGAGGCAGGAAACCGAAGGACTTCCTAGAACTAAATAAAATGGAAACACGCTGTGACAGGAAATAGCCTCTTCATTTACATTGGGTGTATACTGATTAAATGACTTTGTAACTTTACTTCAGCCTCTTCATATTTTTTTTTTTTTTTTTTTTGGAGACGAAGTTTCACTGTTGTCATCCAGGCTGGAGTGCAGTGGCACAATCTCAGCTCACTGCAACCTCCGCCTCCTGGGTTCAAGCGATTCTCCTGTCTCAGCCTCCTGAGTAGCTGGGACTACAGGTGTGTGCCACCAGGCTCAGCTAATTACTGTTTTCTTAGTAGAAATGGAATTTCACCATGTTGGCCAGGATGGTCTCAATCTCTTGACCTTCTGATTTGCCCACCTTGGCCTACCAGAGTGGTGGGATTATAGGCGTGAGCCACCATGCCTGGCCAGCCTACTTCATTTAAGTAACCAATGGTGGTGGTAGTATTGTTGATGATATGGTAGTATTGTTATTGTTGGTAGTATTGTAGGTGATGGTGGTGGTAGAAGTATTGTTATTGTTCATAATATCGTAGGTGATAGTGGTAGTGGTGGTAGTATTGTTATTGTTGGTGCTATTGTAGGTGATGGTGGTGGTAGAAGTGTTTTTATTGTTCATAGTATTGTAGGTGATGGTGGTGGTAGTGTTGTTGTTGGTAGTACTGTTGGTAATGGTGGTGGTAATATTGTTATTGTTGGTAGTATTGTTGGTGATGTGGTAGTATTGTTAGTGTTGGTGATGTGGTATTATTGTTAGTAGTGTTGGTGATGTTATTGGTAGTATTGTTGGTGATGGTGGTGGTGGTAGTATTGGTGGTGGTATTGTTGGTGATGTGGTAGTATTGTTATTGTTGGTAGTATTGTTGGTGATGGTGGTGGTAATATTGTTATTGTTGGTAGTATTGTTGGTGATGGGGTATTATTAGTAGTGTTGTTGATGTTATTGGTAGTATTGTTGGTGATGTGGTAGTATTGTTGGTAGTGTTGGTGGTGGTGTTATTCTTGGTAGTATCATTGGTGATGGTGGTGGTGGTAGTATTGGTGGGAGTATTGTTGGTGATGTGGTAGTATTGTTATTGTTGGTAATATTGTTGGTGATGTGGTGTTGGTGATAGTATTGTTGTTATTGGTAGTATTGTTGGTGATGGTAGTGATAGTATTTTTTTGTTGGTAGTATTATTAGTGATGTGGTAGTGATGGTGGTAGTGGTAGTATTGTTGATGGTATATTTGGTAGTGGTGGTGGTGGTAGTATTGTTGTTGGTGGTGGTGGTAGTATTGTTGGTGATGGTGGTGGCGGTAGCATTTTGGTGATGGTGGTGGTGAAGTATTGATGGTGGTGGTGAAAGCATTGTTGGTAGTAATTTTGGTAGTGTTGCTGGAGGTAGTATTGTTATTGGCGGTGATGGCAGTGGAGATGGTAGTGATGGTAGTATTGTTGGTAGTATTTTTAGTCGTGTTGGTAGTGGTAGTATTGGTGATGGTGGTGGTGGTAGTGTTATGGGTGATGGCAGTGGAGGTGGTGATGGCAGTGGAGGTGGTAGTGGTGGTAGTACTGTTGGTAGCATTTTTGATAGTGTTGGTGGTGGTAGTGTTGTCAGTGATGGTGGTGGTAGTATTGTCATCCGTGGTGATGGCGGTGGAGGTGGTGATGGTAGTGGAAGTGGTAGTAGTAGTAATACTATTGGTAGCAGTTTTGGTAGTGTTGGTGGTGGTAGTATTGGTGATGGTGGTGGTGGTAGTATTGTTAATTGGTGGTGATGGCAGTGGAGGTGCTGGTGTTAGTACACTGTCATCAGTGGAGCTCCCATTTTTCAGCTGAATGCCTTTGTGTCATAGGCCTCCTGGGAATGAGTGTGGGTAGAATATCCCTCATTTGTGGTTGAGATTTTTCCCAGGAGCTGTGTTGGTGGGGGAAGCCTTGCTCTATGTGTATTGGGGTTCGAGGGCATTGTGGTCAGTGGTCAGCTTTGATGTCACCTGAAACATGTTACAGGTGAGTCAGGTGGAGCATTGGGGAACTGCAGGGAGATGAGTGTTTTCTGATGTCAGATGTCATGGAGCTTTAACAGCTAAAAATGAAACAAACGGAAAATGTGGAGAGATCTTCAGTAGTTTGCTTGGTACATTTGTAAAACTTCCGAGTGGTCCTGTGTGTTGGGTGTCATGGTGGGCACACTGCTGTGGGTGCTTTCTGGGCAGAGTCTCCCCTGCCTTCCCTTTATCCTTGTCTGCTTTCGTTCTGCTCCGCAGCACCTCCGTAAGCAAGCAAACAGGCTTTTATAGCCTCTTGCTAAGTATTTCTCATCTCTTGCTAAGTATTTCTACTGTGGTGCAAAAGCAATCTTATTATGTGTTGCTGTATTTTTATAGTCAATTGAAATGACTGTTAAAATAGAACGTTGCTCATCAGGCTCAGAGAGGCGCTGCTGGAGAGGCCTGCCCCTGCAGACCAGGCGGCTGAGTCCTGGAAAGCGAGGCCTTCTTGGGAATCACAGCCGATGCCAGGGGCCTGAGGCCTGCGCTGCTCTGTAGGCCCCCCCACAACCTCAGAATGGCCCTGGGCTCTGCTGTCACATCTTGAAAAGTTTTTTCTATTTTCTTTATTGTGGCAAGATACATATAACCTAGAATTTCCCATTTGAACCGTTTTTAGGTATACAATTCATTGGCATTAAACACATTCACGTTGTTGGGCAACCATCACCACCATCCATTGCCAGAACTCTTTTCTTCTTCCTGAAGACAGACTCCGTTCCTATTAAACACTGACTCCCATTCCCTCCTCCTCCCAGCCCCTGGCAGCCGCTGTGCTATTTTCTGTCTTTTTTTTTTTTTTTTTTTTGAGACGGAGTCTCGCTCTGTCGCCCAGGCTGGAGTGCAGTGGCCGGATCTCGGCTCACTGCAAGCTCCTCCTCCCGGGTTTACGCCATTTTCCTGCCTCAGCCTCCCGAGTAGCTGGGACTACAGGCGCCCGCCACCTCGCCCGGCTAGATTTTTTTGTATTTTTTTAGTAGAGACGGGGTTTCACCGCTTTAGCCAGGATGGTCTGGATCTCCTGACCTCGTGATCCGCCCGTCTCAGCCTCCCAAAGTGCTGGGATTACAGGCTTGAGCCACCGCGCCTGGCGCTATTTTCTGTCTTTATGCATGTGGCTACTCTAAGAACTTCACGTAAGTAGAATCACACAGCTTCTGTCCTTTTGTGACCGGCTTATTTCACTCAGCATAGTGTCCTCAAGGTTCATCCACATTGTAGCATGTGTCAGCATTTCCTTTTTTAGGTGTGGGTAATATTTCATTATATGTACATACCACATTTTAGCCATTCATCTGTTGGTAGACGTTTGGGTTGTTTCTGCCTTTTGGCTATTGTGAACAATGCTGCTGTCAACCTTGGTGTACAAGTTTCTGTTCAAGTCCCTGCTTTCAGTTATGTTGGTATTGCCTGATCATACAGTAGTTGTATATTTAA